>NC_044907.1:70394667-70726475 GCF_001633185.2 Quercus lobata | reverse complement strand
GTCTTCGGACTCAGCTATGGGGAAAACCAAGTACAAAAGGAAATCTTACAAGTTTTGGACAGAACCAAGGCCTTGCATGGTCCTCGGACTCAAGCCTATGGGGAAACCAAGTACAAAAAAGTAAAATTACAAGTTTTGGATAGAACCAAGGCCTTGCATGGTCCTCGGACTCAAGCCTATGGGGAAACCAAGTACAAAAAAGAAAAATTACAAGTTTTGGACAGAACCAAGGCCTTGCATGTTCCTCGGACTCAAGCCTATGGGGAAACCAAGTACAACAAAGGAAATCTTACAAGTTTTGGACAGAACCAAGGCCTTGCATGGTCCTCGGACTCAAGCCTATGGGGAAACCAAGTACAAAAAAGAAAAATTACAGGTTTTGGACAGAACCAAGGCCTTGCATGGTCCTCAGACTCAAGCCTATGTGAAACCAAGTACAAAAAAGAAAAATTACAAGTTTTGGACAGAACCAAGGCCTTGCATGGTCCTCGGACTCAAGCCTATGGGGAAACCAAGTACAAAAAAGTAAAATTAACAGGTTTTGGACAGAACCAAGGCCTTGCATGGTCCTTAGACTCAAGCCTATGTGAAACCAAGTACAAAAAAGAAAAATTACAAGTTTTGGACAGAACCAAGGCCTTGCATGGTCCTCGGACTCAAGCCTATGGGGAAACCAAGTACAAAAAAGTAAAATTACAAGTTTTGGATAGAACCAAGGCCTTGCATGGTCCTCGGACTCAATCCTATGGGGAAACCAAGTACAAAAAAGAAAAATTATATGTTTTGGACAGAACCAAGGCCTTGCATGGTCCTCGGACTCAAGCCTATGGGGAAACCAAGTACAAAAAGGAAATCTTACAAGTTTTGGACAGAACCAAGGCCTTGCATGGTCCTCGGACTCAAGCCTATGGGGAAACCAAGTACAAAAAGGAAATCTTACAAGTTTTGGACAGAACCAAGGCCTTGCATGGTCTTCTGACTCAAGCCTATGGGGAAACCAAGTACAAAAAGGAAATCTTACAAGTTTTGGACAGAACCAAGGCCTTGCATGGTCTTCGGACTCAAGCCTATGGGGAAACCAGGTACAAAAAAGATAAATTACAAGTTTTGGACAGAACCAAGGCCTTGCACGGTCCTCGGACTCAAGCCTATGGGGAAACCAAGTACAAAAACGAAATCTTACAAGTTTTGGACAGAACCAAGGCCTTGCATGGTCTTCGGACTCAAGCCTATGGGGAAACCAAGTACAAAAAAGAAAAATTACAAGTTTTGGACAGAACCAAGGCCTTGCATGGTCCTCGGACTCAGGCCTATGGGGAAACCAAGTACAAAAAAGAAAAATTACGTGTTTTGGACAGAACCAAGGCCTTGCATGGTCCTCGGACTCAAGCCTATGGGGAAACCAAGTACAAAAAAGAAAAATTACGAGTTTTGGACAGAACCAAGGCCTTGCATGGTCTTTGGACTCAAGCCTATGGGGAAACCAAGTACAAAAAAGAAAAATTACAAGTTTTGGGCAGAACCAATGCCTTGCATGGTCCTCGGACTCAAGCCTATGGGGAAACCAAGTACAAAAAGGAAATCTTACAAGTTTTGGACAGAACCAAGGCCTTGCATGGTCTTCGGACTCAAGCCTATGGGGAAACCAAGTACAAAAAGGAAATCTTACAAGTTTTGGACAGAACCAAGGCCTTGCATGGTCTTCGGACTCAAGCCTATGGGGAAACCAAGTACAAAAAAGAAAAATTACATGTTTTGGACAGAACCAAGGCCTTGCATGGTCCTCGGACTCAAGCCTGTGGGGAAACCAAGTACAACAAAGGAAATCTTACAAGTTTTGGACAGAACCATGGCCTTGCATGGTTCTCGGACTCAAGCCTATGGGGAAACCAAGTACAAAAAAGAAAAATTACAGGTTTTGGACAGAACCATGGCCTGGCATGGTCCTCAGACTCAAGCCTATGTGAAACCAAGTACAAAAAAGAAAAATTACAAGTTTTGGACAGAACCAAGGCCTTGCATGGTCCTCGGACTCAGGCCTATGGGGAAACCAAGTACAAAAAAGAAAAATTAGAAGTTTTGGACAGAACCAAGGCCTTGCATGGTCTTTGGACTCAAGCCTATGGGGAAACCAAGTACAAAAAAGAAAAATTACAAGTTTTGGGCAGAACCAATGCCTTGCACGGTCCTCGGACTCAAGCCTATGGGGAAACCAAGTACAAAAAGGAAATCTTACAAGTTTTGGACAGAACCAAGGCCTTGCATGGTCTTCGGACTCAAGCCTATGGGGAAACCAAGTACAAAAAAGAAAAATTAGAAGTTTTGGACAGAACCAAGGCCTTGCATGGTCTTTGGACTCAAGCCTATGGGGAAACCAAGTACAAAAAAGAAAAATTACAAGTTTTGGGAACCAAGGCCTTGCATGGTCCTCGGACTCAAGCCTATGGGGAAACCAAGTACAAAAAAGAAAAATTACAAGTTTTGGACAGAACCAAGGCCTTGCATGGTCCTCGGACTCAAGCCTATGGGGAAACCAAGTACAAAAAAGAAAAATTACAAGTTTTGGACAGAACCAAGGCCTTGCATGGTCCTCGGACTCAAGCCTATGGGGAAACCAAGTACAACAAAGGAAATCTTACAAGTTTTGGCCAGAACCATGGCCTTGCATGGTCCTCGGACTCAAGCCTATGGGGAAACCAAGTACGAAAAGGAAATCTTACAAGTTTTGGACAGAACCAAGGCCTTGCATGGTCTTCGGACTCAAGCCTATGGGGAAACCAAGTACAAAAAGGAAATCTTACAAGTTTTGGACAGAACCAAGGCCTTGCATGGTCTTCGGACTCAAGCCTATGGTTAAACCAAGTACAAAAAGGAAATCTTACAAGTTTTGAACAGAACCAAGGCCTTGCATGGTCCTCGGACTCAAGCCTATGGGGAAACCAAGTACAAAAAAGTAAAATTACAAGTTTTGGATAGAACCAAGGCCTGGCATGGTCCTCAGACTCAAGCCTATGTGAAACCAAGTACAAAAAAGAAAAATTACAAGTTTTGGACAGAACCAAGGCCTTGCATGGTCCTCGGACTCAGGCCTATGGGGAAACCAAGTACAAAAAAGAAAAATTACAAGTTTTGGACAGAACCAAGGCCTTGCATGGTCTTTGGACTCAAGCCTATGGGGAAACCAAGTACAAAAAAGAAGAATTACAAGTTTTGGGCAGAACCAATGCCTTGCACGGTCCTCGGACTCAAGCCTATGGGGAAACCAAGTACAAAAAGGAAATCTTACAAGTTTTGGACAGAACCAAGGCCTTGCATGGTCTTCGGACTCAAGCCTATGGGGAAACCAAGTACAAAAAGGAAATCTTGTACAAGTTTTGGACAGAACCCAAGCCTGATGCGCTTCGGACCAAAAGCCTATGGGGAAACCAAGACAAAAAAGAAAAATTACATGTTATTGGACAGAACCAAGGCCTGCATGGTCCTCAGGACTCAAGCCTGTGGGAAACCATAGTAGCAAAAAAGGAAAATTACAATTTGGATAGAACCAAGGCCTTGCATGGTCCTCGGACTCAAGCCTATGGGGAAACCAAGTACAAAAAGGAAATCTTACAAGTTTTGGACAGAACCAAGGCCTTGCATGGTCCTCGGACTCAAGCCTATGGGGAAACCAAGTACAAAAAAGTAAAATTACAAGTTTTGGATAGAACCAAGGCCTTGCATGGTCCTCGGACTCAAGCCTATGGGGAAACCAAGTACAAAAAAGAAAAATTACATGTTTTGGACAGAACCAAGGCCTTGCATGGTCCTCGGACTCAAGCCTATGGGGAAACCAAGTACAAAAAAGAAAAATTACAAGTTTTGAACAGAACCAAGGCCTTGCATGGTCCTCGGACTCAAGCCTATGGGGAAACCAAGTACAAAAAAGAAAAATTACAAGTTTTGAACAGAACCAAGGCCTTGCATGGTCCTCGGACTCAAGCCTATGGGGAAACCAAGTACAACAAAGGAAATCTTACAAGTTTTGGCCAGAACCATGGCCTTGCATGGTCCTCGGACTCAAGCCTATGGGGAAACCAAGTACGAAAAGGAAATCTTACAAGTTTTGGACAGAACCAAGGCCTTGCATGGTCTTCGGACTCAAGCCTATGGGGAAACCAAGTACAAAAAGGAAATCTTACAAGTTTTGGACAGAACCAAGGCCTTGCATGGTCTTCGGACTCAAGCCTATGGTTAAACCAAGTACAAAAAGGAAATCTTACAAGTTTTGAACAGAACCAAGGCCTTGCATGGTCCTCGGACTCAAGCCTATGGGGAAACCAAGTACAAAAAAGTAAAATTACAAGTTTTGGATAGAACCAAGGCCTGGCATGGTCCTCAGACTCAAGCCTATGTGAAACCAAGTACAAAAAAGAAAAATTACAAGTTTTGGACAGAACCAAGGCCTTGCATGGTCCTCGGACTCAGGCCTATGGGGAAACCAAGTACAACAGAAAAACTTAAAAGTTTTGGACAGAACCAAGGCCTTGCATGGTCCTCGGACTCAAGCCTATGGGGAAACCAAGTACAAAAAAGAAAAATTACAAGTATTGCACAGAACCAAGGCCTTGCATGGTCTTTGGGCTCAGGCCTTTGGGGAAACCAAGTACAAAGAAGAGAAATTACAAGTTTTGGGCAGAACCAAGGCCTTGCACGGTCCTCGGACTCAAGCCTATGGGGAAACCAAGTACAAAAAGGAAATCTTACAAGTTTTGGACAGAACCAAGGCCTTGCATGGTCTTCGGACTCAAGCCTATGGGGAAACCAAGTACAAAAAGGAAATCTTACAAGTTTTGGACAGAACCAAGGCCTTGCATGGTCTTCGGACTCAAGCCTATGGGGAAACCGAGTACAAAAAGGAAAACTTACAAGTTTTGGACAGAACCAAGGCCTTGCATGGTCTTCGGACTCAAGCCTATGGGGAAACCAAGTACAAAAAAGAAAAATTACAAGTTTTAGATAGAACCTGGAAACCACGCGTTCATCTCGCAGGACTCAAGCCTACTGGGAAAACCAAGTACACAAAAGGAAATCTCTGTGGGTACTATAGGCCTTTGTGAACAGAACCATAAAGGCCTTGCATGCTGTCTTCTATCGTACTTCAGCCTCTATGGGGACACCAAGTAATCACCATGCTAATAACATGAAATTACAAGGTTGTTGGTACAGAACAACGTAAGTGCATTGATCGAATATTGGTGCCTCAGGACTATTCAAGCCCTATGGGAAACATACACTAAAAAAGAAAATTGTAGCGAGGGAAGTTCTTTTGCCGACACAGACCAAGGCTTAGCATGCCCGTTCGTCCTTGTCTCAGCTAAAGGCTCACTCCAACTGGGCCTTACTGGCGCGAAACCAAGTTATCAGAAAATTACAAATATTGCACAGAACCAAGGCGCTTGCATGGTCTTTGGGACTCAGGCCTTGGGGAAACCAAGTACAAAAAAAAGTACAAGTTTTGGACAGAACCAAGGCCTTGCATGGTCCTCGGACTCAAGCCTATGGGGAAACCAAGTACAAAAAAGAAAAATTACAAGTATTGCACAGAACCAAGGCCTTGCATGGTCTTTGGACTCAGGCCTTTGGGGAAACCAAGTACAAAAAAGAGAAATTACAGTTTTTGGATAGAACCAAGGCCTTGCATGGTCCTCGGACTCAAGCCTGTGGGGAAACCAAGTACAAAAAGGAAAAATTACAAGTTTTGGATAGAACCAAGGCCTTGCATGGTCCTCGGACTCAAGCCTATGGGGAAACCTAGTACGAAAAAGAAAAATTACAAGTTTTGGACAGAACCAAGGCCTTGCATGGTCCTCGGACTCAAGCCTATGGGGAAACCAAGTACAAAAAGGAAATCTTACAAGTTTTGGACAGAACCAAGGCCTTGCATGGTCCTCGGACTCAAGCCTATGGGGAAACCAAGTACAAAAAAGTAAAATTACAAGTTTTGGATAGAACCAAGGCCTTGCATGGTCCTCGGACTCAAGCCTATGGGGAAACCAAGTACAAAAAAGAAAAATTACAAGTTTTGGACAGAACCAAGGCCTTGCATGGTCCTCGGACTCAAGCCTATGGGGAAACCAAGTACAACAAAGGAAATCTTACAAGTTTTGGACAGAACCATGGCCTTGCATGGTTCTCGGACTCAAGCCTATGGGGAAACCAAGTACAAAAAAGAAAAATTACAGGTTTTGGACAGAACCAAGGCCTTGCATGGTCCTCGGACTCAAGCCTATGTGAAACCAAGTACAAAAAAGAAAAATTAAAGTTTTGACAGAACCAAGGGCCTGCATGGTCCTCGGACTCAAGCCTATGGGAAACCAAGTAAGTAAAATTACTTTGGGATAGAAACCAAGCCTGCATGTTCCTCGGACTCAAGCCATGGGGAAACCAAGTAACAAAAAGAAAATTTACAAAGTTTTGGACAGAAACCCAGGCTTTGCATGCTCCTCGACTCAAGCCTATGGGGAAAACCGAAGTACAACAAAGGAAATCTTACAAGTTTTGGACAGAACCAAGGCCTTGCATGGTCCTCGGACTCAAGCCTATGGGGAAACCAAGTACAAAAAGAAAAATTACAAGTTTTGGACAGAACCAAGGCCTTGCATGGTCTTTGGACTCAAGCCTATGGGGAAACCAAGTACAAAAAAGAAAAATTACAAGTTTTGGACAGAACCAAGCCTTGCATGGTCCTCGGACTCAAGCCTATGGGGAAACCAAGTACAAAAAGGAAATCACAAGTTTTGGACAGAACCAAGGCCTTGCATGGTCCTCGGACTCAAGCCTATGGGGAAACCAAGTACAAAAAAGAAAAATTACAAGTTTTGGACAGAACCAAGGCCTTGCATGGTCCTTAGGACTCAAGCCTATGGGGAAACCAAGTACAAAAAAGAAAAATTACAAGTTTTGGACAGAACCAAGGCCTTGCATGGTCCTCGGACTCAAGCCTATGGGGAAACCAAGTACAACAAAGGAAATCTTACAAGTTTTGGACAGAACCAAGGCCATGCATGGTCCTCGGACTCAAGCCTATGGGGAAACCAAGTACAAAAAAGAAAAATTACAGGTTTTGGACAGAACCAAGGCCTTGCATGGTCCTCAGACTCAAGCCTATGTGAAACCAAGTACAAAAAAGAAAAATTACAAGTTTTGGACAGAACCAAGGCCTTGCATGGTCCTCGGACTCAAGCCTATGGGGAAACCAAGTACAAAAAAGTAAAATTACAAGTTTTGGATAGAACCAAGGCCTTGCATGGTCCTCGGACTCAAGCCTATGGGGAAACCAAGTACAAAAAAGAAAAATTACAAGTTTTGGACAGAACCAAGGCCTTGCATGCTCCTCGGACTCAAGCCTATGGGGAAACCAAGTACAACAAAGGAAATCTTACAAGTTTTGGACAGAACCAAGGCCTTGCATGGTCCTCGGACTCAAGCCTATGGGGAAACCAAGTACAAAAAGAAAAATTACAAGTTTTGGACAGAACCAAGGCCTTGCATGGTCTTTGGACTCAAGCCTATGGGGAAACCAAGTACAAAAAAGAAAAATTACAAGTTTTGGGCAGAACCAATGCCTTGCACGGTCCTCGGACTCAAGCCTATGGGGAACCCAAGTACAAAAAGGAAATCCTACAAGTTTTGGACAGAACCATGGCCTTGCATGGTTCTCGGACTCAAGCCTATGGGGAAACCAAGTACAAAAAAGAAAAATTACAGGTTTTGGACAGAACCAAGGCCTTGCATGGTCCTTAGACTCAAGCCTATGTGAAACCAAGTACAAAAAAGAAAAATTACAAGTTTTGGACAGAACCAAGGCCTTGCATGGTCCTCGGACTCAAGCCTATGGGGAAACCAAGTACAAAAAAGTAAAATTACAAGTTTTGGATAGAACCATGGCCTTGCATGGTCCTCGGACTCAAGCCTATGGGGAAACCAAGTACAAAAAAGAAAAATTACAAGTTTTGGACAGAACCAAGGCCTTGCATGGTCCTCAGACTCAAGCCTATGGGGAAACCAAGTACAAAAAAGAAAAATTACAAGTTTTGGACAGAACCAAGGCCTTGCATGGTCCTCGGACTCAAGACTATGGGGAAACCAAGTACAAAAAAGAAAAATTAAAAGTTTTGGATAGAACCAAGACCTTGCATGGTCCTTGGACTCAAGCCTATGGGGAAACCAAGTACAAAAAAGACAAATTATAAGTTTTGGACAGAACCAAGGCCTTGCATGGTCCTCGGACTCAAGCCTATGGGGAAACCAAGTACAAAAAGGAAATCTTACAAGTTTTGGATAGAACCAAGGCCTTGCATGGTCCTCAGACGAAGCCATGGGGAAAACCAAGTACAAAAAGGAAAATCTTACAAGTTTTGGACAGAACCAAGCCTTGCATGGTCCTCGGACTCAGCCTTGGGGAAACCAAGTACAAAAACGAAAAAAATTACAAAGTTTGGACAGAACAAGGCCTTGCATGTCTTTGATCAAGGCCTATGGGGGAAACCAAGTACAAAAAAAGAAAATTTACAAGTTTTGGGCAGAACCATGGCCTTGACGTCCTCGGACTCAAGCCTAGGGGAAACAAGTACAAAAAGTGAAATCTTACAAGTTTTGGACAGAAACCAAAGGCCTTGCATGGTCTGCGGACGCAGGCCATGGGAAACCAAGTCAAAAAGGCAATCTAACAAAGTTTGGACGTACCAAAGCCTTGCATGTCTCGACCCAAAAGCCTATGGGGGAAACCAAGTACAAAAAAGAAAATTACAAGTTTGGGGACAGGAAGAACCAAGGCCTTGCATGGTCCTCGGACTCAAGCCTATGGGGAAACCAAGTACAAAAAAGAAAGCTCATAAGTTTTGGACAGAACCAAGGCCTTGCATGGTCCTCGGACTCAAGCCTATGGGGAAACCAAGTAGAAAAAAGAAAGCTCATAAGTTTTGGACAGAACCAAGGCCTTGCATGTTCCTCGGACTCAAGCCTATGGGGAAACCAAGTACAAAAAAGAAAGCTCATAAGTTTTGGACAGAACCAAGGCCTTGCATGGTCCTCGGACTCAAGCCTATGGGGAAACCAAGTACAAAAAGGAAATCTTACAAGTTTTGGACAAAACCATGGCCTTGCATGGTCCTCGGACTCAAGCCTATGGGGAAACCAAGTACAAAAAAGAAAAATTACAGGTTTTGGACAGAACCAAGGCCTTGCATGGTCCTCAGACTCAAGCCTATGGGGAAACCAAGTACAAAAAAGAAAAATTACAAGTTTTGGACAGAACCAAGGCCTTGCATGGTCCTCGGACTCAAGCCTATGGGGAAACCAAGTACAAAAAAGAAAAATTACAAGTTTTGGATAGAACCAAGGCCTTGCATGGTCCTCGGACTCAAGCCTATGGGGAAACCAAGTACAAAAAAGAAAAATTATAAGTTTTGGACAGAACCAAGGCCTTGCATGGTCCTCGGACTCAAGGCTATGGGGAAACCAAGTACAAAAAGGAAATCTTACAAGTTTTGGATAGAACCAAGGCCTTGCATGGTCCTCAGACTCAAGCCTATGGGGAAAACAAGTACAAAAAGGAAATCTTACAAGTTTTGGACAGAACCAAGGCCTTGCATGGTCCTCCGACTCAAGCCTATGGGGAAACCAAGTACAAAAAAGAAAAATTACAAGTTTTGGGCAGAACCAAGGCCTTGCACGGTCCTCGGACTCAAGCCTATGGGGAAACCAAGTACAAAAAGGAAATCTTACAAGTTTTGGACAGAACCAAGGCCTTGCATGGTCTTCGGACTCAAGCCTATGGGGAAACCAAGTACAAAAAGGAAATCTTACAAGTTTTGGACAGTACCAAGGCCTTGCATGGTCTTCGGACCCAAGCCTATGGGGAAACCAAGTACAAAAAATAAAAATTACAAGTTTTGGACAGAACCAAGGCCTTGCATGGTCCTCGGACTCAAGCCTATGGGGATACCAAGTGCAAAAAAGAAAAATTACAAGTTTTGGATAGAACCAAGGCCTTGCATGGTCCTCGGACTCAAGCCTATGGGGAAACCAAGTACAAAAAAGAAAAATTACAAGTTTTGGACAGAACCAAGGCCTTGCATGGTCCTCGGACTCAAGCCTATGGGGAAACCAAGTACAAAAAAAAAATTACAAGTTTTGGATAGAACCAAGGCCTTGCATGGTCCTCGGACTCAAGCCTATGGGGAAACCAAGTACAAAAAAGAAAAATTACAAGTTTTGGACAGAACCAAGGCCTTGCATGGTCCTCGGACTCAAGCCTATGGGGAAACCAAGTACAAAAAGGAAATCTTACAAGTTTTGGACAAAACCATGGCCTTGCATGGTTCTCGGACTCAAGCCTATGGGGAAACCAAGTACAAAAAAGAAAAATTACAAGTTTTGGACAGAACCAAGGCCTTGCATGGTCCTCAGACTCAAGCCTATGAGGAAACCAAGTACAAAAAAGAAAAATTACAAGTTTTGGACAGAACCAAGGCCTTGCATGGTCCTCGGACTCAAGCCTATGGGGAAACCAAGTACAAAAAAGAAAAATTACAAGTTTTGGACAGAACCAAGGCCTTGCATGGTCCTCGGACTCAAGCCTATGGGGAAACCAAGTACAAAACAGAAAAATTACAAGTTTTGGATAGAACCAAGGCCTTGCATGGTCCTCGGACTCAAGCCTATGGGGAAACCAAGTACAAAAAAGAAAAATTACAAGTTTTGGACAGAACCAAGGCCTTGCATGGTCCTCGGACTCAAGCCTATGGGGAAACCAAGTACAAAAAGGAAATCTTACAAGTTTTGGACAAAGCCAAGGCCTTGCATGGTCCTCGGACTCAAGCCTATGGGGAAACCAAGTACAAAAAAGAAAAATTACGAGTTTTGGATAGAACCAAGGCCTTGCATGGTCCTCGGACTCAAGCCTATGGGGAAACCAAGTACAAAAAAGAAAAATTACAAGTTTTGGACAGAACCAAGGCCTTGCATGGTCCTCGGACTCAAGCCTATGGGGAAACCAAGTACAAAAAAGAAAAGTTACAAGTTTTGGGCAGAACCAAGGCCTTGCATGGTCCTCGGACTCAAGCCTATGGGGAAACCAAGTACAAAAAAGAAAAATTACAAGTTTTGGATAGAACCAAGGCCTTGCATAGTCCTCGGACTCAAGCCTATGGGGAAACCAAGTACAAAAAAGAAAAATTACAAGTTTTGGACAGAACCAAGGCCTTGCATGGTCCTCGGACTCAAGCCTATGGGGAAACCAAGTACAAAAAGGAAATCTTACAAGTTTTGGACAGTACCAAGGCCTTGCATGGTCTTCGGACCCAAGCCTATGGGGAAACCAAGTACAAAAAAGAAAAATTACAAGTTTTGGACAGAACCAAGGCCTTGCATGGTCCTCGGACTCAAGCCTATGGGGAAACCAAGTACAAAAAAGAAAAATTACAAGTTTTGGACAGAACCAAGGCCTTGCATGGTCCTCGGACTCAAGCCTATGGGGAAACCAAGTACAAAAAAGAAAAGTTACAAGTTTTGGGCAGAACCAAGGCCTTGCATGGTCCTCGGACTCAAGCCTATGGGGAAACCAAGTACAAAAAAAAAAATTACAAGTTTTGGATAGAACCAAGGCCTTGCATAGTCCTCGGACTCAAGCCTATGGGGAAACCAAGTACAAAAAAGAAAAATTACAAGTTTTGGACAGAACCAAGGCCTTGCATGGTCCTCGGAATCAAGCCTATGGGGAAACCAAGTACAAAAAGGAAATCTTACAAGTTTTGGACAAAACCATGGCCTTGCATGGTTCTCGGACTCAAGCCTATGGGGAAACCAAGTACAAAAAAGAAAAATTACAAGTTTTGGACAGAACCAAGGCCTTGCATGGTCCTCAGACTCAAGCCTATGAGGAAACCAAGTACAAAAAAGAAAAATTACAAGTTTTGGACAGAACCAAGGCCTTGCATGGTCCTCGGACTCAAGCCTATGGGGAAACCAAGTACAAAAAAAAAAATTACAAGTTTTGGATAGAGGCCTTGCATGGTCCTCGGACTCAAGCCTATGGGGAAACCAAGTACAAAAAGGAAAAATTACAAGTTTTGGACAGAACCAAGGCCTTGCATGGTCCTCGGACTCAAGCCTATGGGGAAACCAAGTACAAAAAGGAAAAATTACAAGTTTTGGACAGAACCAAGGCCTTGCATGGTCCTCGGACTCAAGCCTATGGGGAAACCAAGTACAAAAAGGAAAACTTACAAGTTTTGGACAGAACCAAGGACTTGCATGGTCCTCGGACTCAAGCCTATGGGGAAACCAAGTACAAAAAAGAAAAATTACAAGTTTTGGATAGAACCAAGGCCTTGCATGGTCCTCGGATTCAAGCCTATGGGGAAACCAAGTACAAAAAAGAAAAATTACAAGTTTTGGACAGAACCAAGGCCTTGCATGGTCCTCGGACTTAAGCCTATGGGGAAACCAAGTACAAAAAGGAAATCTTACAAGTTTTGGACAGAACCATGGCCTTGCATGGTTCTCGGACTCAAGCCTATGGGGAAACCAAGTACAAAAAAGAAAAATTACAAGTTTTGGACAGAACCAAGGCCTTGCATGGTCCTCGGACTCAAGCCTATGGGGAAACCAAGTACAAAAAAAAAAATTACAAGTTTTGGACAGAACCAAGGCCTTGCTTGGTCCTCGGACTCAAGCCTATGGGGAAACCAAGTACAAAAAGGAAATCTTACAAGTTTTGGACAGAACCAAGGCCTTGCATGGTCTTCGGACCCAAGCCTATGGGGAAACCAAAAAAAAAAAAAAAAAAAAAAAAAAAAAAAAAAAAAAAAAAAAAAAAAAAACTATGGCACATAAACCTCAGAATCCATCTGAAGAGAACTCCTCGTTAGCAGTTGTGTTTATCCCTTAATTGCACGGATTCCCCGGTCTACCCTCGGATCCCCAGTACCAAAGGGGTTGATGTGATACGGTGCAAGATATTACCCAAAAGCACAATCAAAGTCCCTCGCTACTCGGCTACCCTCTCGGACGAATTATTTAGAGTTTATCGTTCTCGGACATTGGTCTAGCATGCATCGCGCAGCACTCAGCAGTTATCCCGGTTAGTTCCAAGAGTTTAATTTATTGAGGATTACCCTTGTTATACTTGATAATATTTGTGAGTTTTAACCAGTAGGAATCTGTGTTAAGGCATTTTTCTGCCCGAAATATCATTAAGGGCAAGCTTACATTTAATATTCATGCACAAAGTAGTTGTTGCAGAGAAGAAAAGCATGTATAAAGAAATAAACACATCTTTTATTAAGACAAAAGAACAGTACAGTGTACAATGAAAAGCTGAAACAAGCCTACATTAAAGCTAACTACGTAAGTAAAGAAAAATACAAGAGAGTGAAGATAAAGCCGAGGAGGTAGCACAGATGAGAGGTTGGCTACTGCTTCAAGACATTATTCTTCCTCAATGCTTTTGCATGCCCATAACTCAGGCAGCCAAAGAACCCAACTTGAGCCTCACACCGCTGAAGGAAAGGTGCAGGGAGCCGGAAGTTGAGTAGCCTTCACCAAAAATTTGCCTGCAACAAGGCAGAGGTGCTGGTGGCGGAGAATCTTTCTTCTGACACACCAAAATTCTGGCATGAACAGAACCTGCTTCGGATTTTGACTAAAAGAGGGAGAAACGCCCTTTCCCCTCTGTCGAAACGGAATATTCCCTTGGATTTATGCCTCCTTTGCCCATACCTCACTATCTTGAGTCTCAGGAGGACACGGCGCCTTTGTGGCGGAGAGAGTTCCTTTTCCCCAACCCTCGCCTCAAACATGATGTACTAAGGGAGGAAACTGAAGGATTTGTGCGTAGGTAAAGCAACTTTCTCTCCTATTTATTTAAAAAGATAAGGTGGTGGCATTTAATTCACGCAGCGTCCCAAGGAACGCTACAGACAAAATGTCTCCGGCTCGATTTCCAACGCCGTCTGCAACCCTGGGATTAAAGGAGTCTCGTGAAGGCGCACCTCGAACACTGGGACGCCAAAAAGTACCGCGTGACCTAAGACTACGGAAATACCTCTTAATTTGTGGGCCCAGTAAATTCACGGCCCAGGCCCGTTCTGCATGGGGGCCCAGGGACAGAACCAAGGCCTTGCATGGTCCTCGGACTCAAGCCTATGGGGAAACCAAGTACAAAAAAGGAATCTTACAAGTTTTGGACAGAACCAAGGCCTTCCATGGTCCTCGAACTCAAGCCTATGGGGAAAACCAAGTACAAAAAAGAAATCTTACAAGTTTTGGACAGAATCAAGGCCTTGCATGGTCCTCGGACTCAAGCCTATGGGGAAACCAAGTACAAAAAAGAAATCTTACAAGTTTTGGACAGAACCAAGGCCTTGCATGGTCCTCGGACTCAAGCCTATGGGGAAACCAAGTACAAAAAAGAAATCTTACAAGTTTTGGACAGAACTAAGGCCTTGCATGGTCCTCGGACTCAAGCCTATGGGGAAACCAAGTAAAAAAAAAAGAAAGGAGAAAAATTACAAGTTTTATAACTGCTCGGATGGAGAAAGTTCCCGGCTCAAATACTGTAAAATGTTAAGGCCAATAAAAGTGTTAGGATGATGGTGGGGCACTCCACTATTCGGTAGCCTAAGGGGGCTGTTCATTTTTGCGGGTGATATGTCTTCGAATGATTACTTCCTACACCGAATAGAGCATCCAGTTCTAATCTCGGCATTGTTTCGGGCAAGTATCGTTATTCACAGGTACGCACTGCTATGTCAAACAATTCTGTTAAAGTTGTGGTGACATCTTTTTATTAGCAAGTATTTTGGCTTTAGTTGTCATCGATTCAAATGCTATATTATTGTACCGAGCAGCGTTTGCAAATTTGTAAAAACATAGAGACAGAACATGCGAAGTAAAATAACAACAATTTTTATTAATATGAAAAATTATTACAACGTACAAAGAGGGGCTCAAACAAGCCTATACAAAAGGTGAGCTGCCGAAGCAACACTAACATCCGCAATACAGATAAGTAAACAGCCAGGTGTCTTTTAAACTCGTCTTCAAAGTCTCTCCAATCTCCGCCTCAGTATTGCTCATATTGAAAGAAGAACCTTCTTTGGAAAAAGATGAAGGAGAAGGAAGAAGAAAATGAAGGAGAAGGAAGAAGAGGATGGAGGAGATGAATGAGGAAGATGGAGGAGATGAATGAGGAAGATGGAGGACATGAGTAAAAGAAGGAGGAGAAGAAGAGGGAAGAGATGAAAAGAAAGAAAAAGGAGCAAAAGAGGGAGAAGTGAAAGCACCAGGATGGATCTGGTGCTGGGAAGACTAGGAAAGGGATGCGAAGGGGGCCACCAGTGAATAAAGAGAGGAAGAAGCAGAGGCGCTTAGTCCCTGCCTCGTTCTTGACTCCTAACACACTGGGGCCATATTAGGTATGCTCGTAAGGGAGCGGTTGGTTACAATGATGGGAATTCTCGACTCAGTCACGACGAGAGTTTGATGTGATGAGCCCCTGCTTCGGATTTTGGCTGAAAGGAAGGGGGGACAAATCTTAAGTCTCCGCCATCCTTGCCCTGACCGAACCATTTCGAGCTTCGTTAAGACAGGGCGTTTCTGGGAGGGGAATGGTTTTTTCATTGCTTACTGCTATGGCGAGTGTATTTCAGGTTAAGAAATAACCGGAGAGTAAAAGTAAACTCCGGAAGGAATCTAAGGGTTTCAAATCTTAGAGGGATTAAAGGGATTCATCTGTGGGAGAAACGATTCTTGTTTCTCCTCTTTATATAGGGGACGAAGAGGAGAATACTTAATGTGCTCAGATCCCCGAGGAAATCTGCAGACAAGAATACACCCGTTTCGTTCCCCCACGCCATCAATAACCGTTAAATCTAGGAGGTCTCATGAAGGGAAGATATTAAAGACGCGCTTCGGATAACCAAACGACATAGGCGCATCATGAAGAAATTAAGAGGAGCATCTTGTAGACCGGTACACTTCTTGGGCAGGTGAAGAGTCGCCAGCGTCAGTCAAAGGCTGAATTAAGTGAGTCACAATAAAAGCTTGGTATTACCAAAACCCCCTATTCCAACCAGGATGTTGGACAGCAGGGTTTTGAGGGGCTATTGTGGGACCCAATAATTTATGGGTCAGGCCCACTTGCTTATGGGGAGTCCAAAGGCCCAAGCCGAAAAAAGGTTATGGCCCGAGCTCAAAACTATAAGGTAAAAAATGGCCCGAAGATGCAGCCGAGGACAGTTTCATCCTCGGCAGACCCAAAGCTCCATTGAGGGGAGGGGTAAAAAAGAGATAAAGGAACAAATGTGGAAGGAGATCTAAAATATCTTGGGAGAGTTATCCTTACTACCCTTCCCAGATAAGACTCTGCACCTAACAGAGTCATATTCTCCAGCTTTATCAACCATCCCCAACAATTCTGGGATTAGACTGATGGGACAAATATCAGTCTTGTAAAGGTTGACTCTACACGTGGACGAAGGACAGCGGACGCAAGCTAGTATAAAAGAAAAAGTAAGTGAACCTAGAAGGGGGCTCTGATTCGACCTCCAAAAAAAAAGGACTCCATGGGGGAAAACATCAGGAGAACACCTGCACATCACAGAAAAACCCACCGTCGGGTAATCGGGGTAAGACCTTAATGATCCTCGGATCAAGTCCGAGGAGTCCAACCCCATAGGATGCGACACTGTAGGGCTTAAATGTTCAAACCCAACTCCTCTTTCTATATGAATTCCTCTGAAATCAAGACCGGAACATCGCCCTGTGCCCAACGGCTAGCTTTTCAAGCCCACTCTCTACAAATCATATTGTAAGGGATCTTTCATGTGCGAGCCCAACATCATTATTGGGCCGCAAAAGAATCGTGTCCTTACAATATATATATATATATATATATTGGGGTTTGCTCTACTTTTATAGTGTTGAAGATTAACCTCGCAAATTTGGATATAAATTATCAATATTTGAGTTTGAGTTAAAATTGGACTTGTTAGAGAGATAGAGTTTCACTTCTTATTAAGTTTGGATTAAACAAAAATAATTTTGTTTTAAAAAAATGATAATGATGAATTTGAGTTTAAGTAGAACTTATTAGAGAGATAGAGTTTCACTCTTTATTAAGTTTGGACTAAACAAAAATAATTTTATTTAAATAAAATGATAGTTTTATTTAAATATTGTGTTAATGTGAAAAAATTATTATGAGAGATTAACAAAATGTCAAAATACTTCATTTTTTATATATTATATAAATTATAAATTATCTTAGTGGTGAATTCATAATTCATATGAAACTGATGTATTTCAATTATAACTTATTACTACTTTAATAAACTGTAAAAATAATTGTAGATATTTGCTGGAAGAATATACATATAGTGATATAGATATAGGTAGCTTTCATTCATGTATACTATAAGAACTGCGATTTTTGTTTTGGTTTTTAGTTTTGTGGGAATTAAGAGATAGGTTAGTTAGGAAGAAAAGGACTACTAATTAACTTCCAAAAAGAGTAAGTGGAGCACTGAGTATGATTGGTGTAAATTACTTAATAAAGAAACTGATCTCTTCCCATTATATATATCAACAGCTAGAATTTCTGTCTCTTTTCTTTGATTCGTCTCCTTCCAGAAAACTGGTAGCCCACTATTCATTCGAAGTCTCAAGAAGAAGAACAAACACTATGCGCACTATCTAAACCCTAAAATTAATTATAATTTAACAAGAAGTGGCATTTGAGCCGTTATTTAAGCTAAAAATAGGCCATACTAGAGACTATTTTTAAATTTTGTAAAGCTGAAGATAATTCTATCAACTAAATGTTAGAACGTGTATGGCACAAGCAACACCAAATGCATGGATTTATATTAATTATATACATTAGCACTTCAACTACCATCTTTTCTTAAACATGATTGATCAGATCACCTTCCACAAAAACCTTTTAATTATTAATAGAGTTAATTTGTTGGTTATTGTTGAGGGTCTTTCTTTTATTTTTATTTTCTTATTATTTTTTTTTTTGTACGTGTCATGTTTTAATAAGTCGGTGGTAAGATCTGAAGTAATTTTCCCTCTAAGCATTCAAAGAACATTATATAAGTATATGAATAATGTAGAAAAGTTTTTTCCCTTATAAAAAAAAAGATTAATAATGTTCATAATATAAAGGAGAGAGAAAAAAAATAATACTTGAGACTTATCATGTATTTTGTTGAGGATTGCTTTAGCAATAAAAATGTAATATAAATTTCCACAACCGATCGAGAAAATTCTAGCATGCTGAAAGATTTTTGCCATAGTACATAATCTGCCATAGTGTGGTGTCGTGGTATTTTGCAATAGTCCTTCACTGTAATGGTATGCATTTAGCAGTGCTAGACATAATGAAGACATCTAAGAAGTTGCATGAGTATTAGTCGTGCACAAATAGCACCATTACTGCAGCATACATTTTAAGTATTAGTCGTGCTACAAATAACAATATAACTATTTAGCACCACTTTTGTGGATGCTCTAAAGAATTGTCAACAATGATATTATAGTGTTTAGGATCTTCATGACCAGAAAAGTATCCAATTCCCAAGCTCAGCACAAATCCTTGGTTGACAGCCAACTAGGTTGATCCAGTTATTTGTGTATAGATGTCAGCACAAATCCTTGGTTGTGGCAAGACTTTGGTCCACAAGCTGGTGAATGGCTAGGAAGTTTGGAAAGTCCATGTGGAAGTTCATTTTTTTTCAATAAATTTTTTTTTTTTTGACAGCCAAATCATTGGGAAAGTTCTAGGCCTCCATGTTTGGAAGACAATCTTAAACACTCATTTTCAGTTTTTAAACAACATTATACGTATTTCCATACACTTTTTCACCCACACATATTTCAAAAAACTACAAATAACATTACTCAAACTCTTCTACCAAACGGGACTCACAGCCTTAGCTTCCTCTCATCCAAATGAAATCCATAATCTTTTTAATTGATTCAAGAGGGGTCTGTCCCTATTCTTATCTCCTCAGGCATCTTAAATTTGTGGCTGAAACTTTTCCTCAATGATGTCAGTTGCTTATACGTACATTATTGTTGACGCACGTAAGTACTTCATATCATCAAGTGTTCCTAGGCCTCCATTTCTTATATAAATTAAGTTTGTGTTGACGCAGATTTCATGCAATATTTTTGGGGAATGCATCAAATAATGTCTAGGAGTATCTTGAACACAAGCCACTCAAAAATATGTGGTAGAAACATCTCTGAATTGCATATGTATGGATTACTTAAAATACACTTAATGCTGACGCATGATACAATTTCCAATATGCTCATCATATTCATATTATTGTTGAAAATGTTATAGTATTCAAAGGGTTTACAAATTCCCAGCTCAAATTCTGGGGTAGTTCTACACCACTAGCTGCCCTGCCAAATCTTTTTTATGATGGTCCATGTTTCACGCTTCAAATCAGAAGGAATATGATTCTTTAAGCTTTGCATTTCTGACCTTTGGCTAGATTATCCTGGCAATTTCAAAGAAAATACAGTCCACCAGTTGTTTCTAGCTTTAGAAACTTGTGATTGTTCCATCAAAAATAGAAACTTGTGAGTGGTTGTGAGCATGTCATTGTGATTGAGTTACATTTTAGATGTTATGAATAGGTACAAAAAGATCCAAACAACAACCACATCAGCATGTGTATAGTCTTCTAAAATAGAAAAAGGTATCCATTTTACATATTTTGAGCAAAAAAAAAAAAAAACACCTACATCAATGGGTGTAAAAATGTGTAAATATACACATTAGCTATAGTAACTGTGTATATTTACACGGTTACTATAGCTCGTCTATCTATTATTTTAGTATTTGTTTCTCTCTCCTCTCAACTCTCTCAGGCTCACAGCTCTCTCTTTCTCTCATCTCATAAATCTTTCTTCCTCTAGCTTCTATTGATCGTTGTTTGATCGGGTTTGGTCGGGTTTCTTCCTCTCTCTCTTCCTCTAGCTTCCATTTTGGTTGAATGGGGTTAATCAGTGGGTTTAATGGGGTTGATCGATGGGTTTGATCATCGATTTTGTTGCTCAGGGCGTCAATCTCGAAGAAAAGGAGAATCACTGGCTTGACTTCGTCGGATGTGGAACCCCACAACACCTGTTTATGCTTTGGTTCGACGAAGAAGACGGTTAATTCTGTCAAAGTAATGAACGCCGGTGATTTGTGCACGAGCTTCTGTATGGACCAGTTTCTTGTTTCTTGTTGCTCTAGCAATGAGTCCAGCGATCTTGTATTTGGTTTTTTCTCTTTGTAATTCCATTTGGGATTTGTTCTATTTAATTGTTAATGGTGGCTAATGGCAGGGTGTGGGTGATTTTGGGTTTGTGTTGGGTTTGTGAGAGGGTTCCAGAGAGGAGAGGGAAGGAAATAATAAAAAATGTAAAAAGAATGAATATTTTATTGAATAAATGTGTAGAATAGATAAACTGATGTGGCCGTTTTGTAAAAGTAGATGTGCAAAATAGAAAAAGTAGGTTTTTTCTTGCAAAATAGATAGAAAATTTGCACAAAATAATGCGGTTGCTCTAATAACATTGATGTGGCTAATAAAGGATGAACATAGGATATCAATGTTGTTTGAGAATGCTAGTACGTGATTTGTTATGCTAGATACCCTTTTACTCTGTTGCATAAATGCTCAGATACCTGGAAAAGAGTGCCAAATGTTCCATATTCTTAAAAGAGGAATTAACTTGTTCCATATTTTATAGACGTCATGTTAATGATACTCAGCAAAAAAAAAAACAAAACAAACATCATGTTAATGATGGTCATTGCAAAGGATATATAGAAATTCTTTAAAATCTACATTATGTTCACAACCTATTTGTGTTCTCACGTGTAGCCTAAGCATTTGTCAAACTGAACAAAATGATTAGTTGTACGTTTTTAGACCCCTTAAACGCAAATAGATTAACCTAATTGTTTAGCCAAGTGATTAATTTAGGTAAATTATTCAAATCTAGGTTAACACAAGTAAATGATATCATTGAAATAGTGTGGAAAATAAAGAACAGAATGATATGATAACCCAGGAAAATTAAACCAGTAAAAAACCTAGGGAGGATTTAACCTAGCTATCCTCAAGGTAAAACAAATCAACTATAAAAGAATTGAAGTTTTATAATAGCGACTTAAACCACTAACATCTTATTGCTACCTCGAATAGAAAACTTACTACTACGACCACATGACAACTCTAAGTTCACGGACTACTTCTTTCTTGGATTCACAGCAACCATAAGTACTCCTACTTGTGTTCTCTTTAAGCTCTTTATGTAGCAACTAAAGTGATCGCCAAGTTCATGACATCAATCTTGATCTTGATAACCCTAAGTATGTATGAAGGCAAACACCTCTAGATCTCACAAGAGATTCATACACACAACATATCAACAACCTTTAAAATGTGGCTAGGGTTTTTCTTTTTATATTAAAAGCAAAACATAAAACCCTACACATCATATGGGCTTAGGCTGAGTTAGAAGATTCTGCAGAAAAACAATCTGCACGAGCTTCAATCGATCGAATCTATTTTTCGATCAATTGAGCTTTGCAGATTTACACAATAAATCCTGCAGTATACTCGATTCTAACGTTACACATAAACACACTTTGAGTAGTCTAAATCTAGACTAAATGTTTTGATCATGGTTTGCCAATATTACACGTTAAAGTTCTAATACATTAGTTCCTAATTCCTTAGAACCTAACAAACTCCCCCTTTGGCAATCCATAACAAAACACATACCAAAACAAAATGCTCAAAGTTACAAAACAACCCATTACAATAAAATGCCCAAAACAATTAAACCGAACTACTATCTATTAGTTATAAGTGTAGACAGCAGCACGACTGATTCAATCTATATATTCCTGTAACACTTAACAAACACATAAACACATGTGTGGAAAATACAAGTAAAAACAAAATAAATTCTTGATTTCACAAAACAGAAAATAAAAGATATATATCATGAATAACCTCATAATATAAATCAATAATCAATGTAGCACATGTGAAATAAGAAACAGAAATAAAAACATAATGTCTCCCCTTGACATATACAACCCATAAGAAAATAAATACATCACAAGAGAAAATAAATACATCACAAGCCAAAAACATATACAAAAAGCTCCTAGATACAATCTAAAGCTCCAAAAACATCAAAACTCCCCCTATCTATCAGAAAGTACTCCCCCTTTTTGTGACAAATTGCCAAAGGGCGTGTAAAGCTAGCTCTCATCTGAGCAGCTCTCCGCCTAAGGAAGGTGGCACCTATGGGAGCAATAATATGGACAAGCTCGAATGCAGGAAAATCCTCTAAATCTAGATGTAACAAGATCCTATGAATAAAAACAGGAAAGAAAAGACCATGTGATTTAGAACTACTCCTATGAACCTCAACCAAAAAGCAAATGAAGAGGGTAAGAAAACTCATAGGAGCATCAGTCACAAGGGCATACAAAAATGCACATCTCTCAATAGGAATAGTGTGCAAATGAGAGATGGGCCAAAGGGAATGACAGGCAATCCGGAAAAATAGATAGTTGAGCTCTGTAAGCTCATGAGTAGTGGTACGAGGATCGGAACCCCATCGAATGGAAGTACCGGTAATGTGAAACATGATCTCATCAAGTGGAGGGTCTTCATCATAAGAATAGACAGGCTGTTATACCAAAGGTACACAAAGACAGAGACCACTACCTGAGGAGTAATGACATACTCTTCTCCCCTTATCCAACTCTTCACAAACTGAATGTTGGATGAAGTGGAGTGGACAGAGAGGTTCGAGTAGAACTTTCTAAACAAAACAACCGGAGGGGGATGAGAAATGTCCAAAAGAGGTAACCAACCCTGACTTTCAAAGTTCCTACGTATCTCAGGATCTAACTCATCAAGGATCACCTTACGCTCAGCCCACATCAATCTAAAGATATAGAGTTTCTCAAAATTCTCTTGGTGTTTCTCACTACGAAACCTCTCACTATCAAAAGCTGGAGTAGAGGTGGAGGTGGTTGTCCTATGGGCTCTAGTATTCCTAACCATGATGCTAAGGATTTGGAAAGGATAGACAAAAAAAATCAAAAAAAGAAAACAAAGAAAACCTAAGGGCAGGCTGCATTAGACAAGGTTAGAGCAAAAAAAAAAAAAAAAAAATCTAAATGATGCCTGAACAGTATAAACACATGATACATGATCTAATGCATTGAGAAGAGTTCAATGGCACTTTAGAAACCAACAATTGACTTGGACATAGAGTTTTAGTAAAAAACCTAAATTTGAAAATACCCAATTTCAAAAATCCAACCAAATTGACCAATTAATCATTATACTAGTTAGATAACAGTATATAATGACATAATTAACTAATTACACAAGTCAATTTTACCAAATTAAGCTCAATTGAACAAAATCCCCAATTTGATGTAGTTTAAAGCCCTAGAATTTCAAAATTTTCCCAAAACACAAATTCAGTCAAATTAAAGCATGGGATTCATGTTTATATTATCCAATAACAAAAACCCAATGATTTAATTTGAAAGAAAACAACTCACAAATAAAAAATCCCAAAATCCAATAGGTCCGAGAATTACACCTAAAATGCATGAAAAATGCATGAAATATGTGAATAAAAAGAAAAAGAAGGGGTAGAAAGGACATACTGGCACTTGAAGACAAAATCCTTTGAAAAAAATTAGGAAGAAAACAACAAAAAAAGATTTGAGGTGGATTGGTCGGAAGAGAGAGAGCAAAAAACTTTTTGAAAAGTTGAATAAAGTGAAGAACACGTGAGAGAAAAAGCTTTTTAAAAAACCTTCAGATCGAATTTCGATCAGTCGCAAATTAGGTTTGATCGATCGAAAATCAATTTTGATCGATCCAACACCAACCAAGCACCAATCAAGCTAGGCAGATTGTAACCTAAATTTTTATCGCATTTTTGATCGGTTGAGCAATAGGTTCGATCGATCGAAAATATGGGAAAAAAACAGTTTTTTGAAAAATAGAGCATTTTAATGCAGAAACTCCTCAAAGCACATTGTTTTATGAATGAAATGCATGAATATGAGATGAAAATTTTTTCAAAAACCCTTGAATTGAACTCAGATCTTCCAAAAAAAAGTTTTTCAATCAAATTTTCCTTAAAGCTCAAACATTAAAACATATTTTGCATCAAAATCAAGGAAATTTTAATCCTGGATGGCCACAACAAGTTCACACACAATATAATGTACCAAGTTTAGCAAAGAATAATTTGTGTAATGTGTGCAACTAGAATAGCTTGAGATACATGCGAGGTTATAAGTAGATAGAGATTGAGCACAATTTCTACAAAATTCATCACATAAGTTTGAAAGTAATTATCACTTAAAGAGTTACATCATATAACTCTCATATCTCCTAGAAAATAAGCTTGCAATCACGTAAGTTTCTTGATTTGCCTTATAATGTACACACCAATTTTATTTGATTTGAAACTTATTAAGATAGCCAAGATAATGTAAACACCAATTTTATTTCAATTTGAATTTTATTATAAGTCGAGACTACACCTTATGTTCTTTTTATGCATGTGCTACACTTTCTCGAGTACAAAATCATATGATATGCATTAAGTTGTTTATAATTGGCTAGTAAACAGTGGTGAAATGGTTATTTATGTCTTTCTCTTAAGATTTTTTAGTCCTTACAATAAAAAATATGTGACTTCAAGATCAAGATCATGTGATCAAAAACTATAAACAATTCCCACACAACATGCACTACAAAGTTCAAACTAGTAAAGTGCAATAAAATAAACTCATCCAAGCTAAACAAGATACGTAAACATGTTATGTAAAGATAATATGTTCAACCTTGATTTCAAATCCAAGAAAAATAATGCAAAACACATTTGTCTTTCCTTTTTTTTTTTTTTTTTTTTTGGGAAAATAATAACAAAAACATCCTAGTATGAAATGCATGAATGTTATGCAATGCAAATCCTAGAGACAAAGAAAGGAAAAAAAATAAAAATAAAAATAAAAATATACAACAACAACAACAACAACAAAGAAGAATGGTCACAAAGAATAGAAAGATGAAGCACAAGGACCACGTTAGAAATACTCAATTAGATTGAGCCTTTTGCATCCAAAAATTTTTAGATGCAACTCTTGCGTTGGAGTTATTATTCATATTAAAATGTTGAGCAACTCCAGGATTGGAATAAAGGTTTAAAGCCTTCACCAATTTACCAATAAGTACCATGGGATCTTGTGCTTGAAGTATAGGTACTTTTGGTTTATTTGCTCGCTTAGCAGCTTGCAGCTTGCAACTTGAAACAGTTTGGACGAATGTACCTAGACTTTCCACAAAAATGACAAACTCACACAAGTCTATCATGCAACCTGTCCTTAGGAGGGTTAGGAGTCTTAGGTTTAAACTCTTTAAGATCAACCCTAATCTTCCTAGGAGATGTGACTTCTGCTGGTTTGACAATCTCACTCACGGAAGGCTCAAAAGAAGAAACAAAGTTTGTGAAATGATTCTTAGCACAACGATGCTTTCTTCAAAACCTAGATCAGTTTTGTCTAAGAAAGACTTTTGAATACTCAACATGTGTTCAAGTTTAGAACTAGTAGACCTATTTGTTTGTTCTCTAGCAACAGATAATTCAAGTTCCAAATTCTTAACTTTATCTAGCAATAACATGTTCTTGGTCTTCACCTTATTAAGCAATTCATTAGCATCAAACAATTTCAAGAGCAAATTTTTCTTATCAAGTTCAAGAGAAGCAATTTTCTGTAAACCTAAATTAACATTCATAGCATCCTTTGCAGCAACCGCTCAAAGTTTATTATAGGCTTCTTGTAAATCAGCATTCTCAGAGAATTCCCCATCATAAGGGTTCTCATCAACCACAACACTTTCATCAACTACAGTAGTAGCCATGAAAACAATGAAGTTTCCATCCTCATCACTATCAGACTCATGATCAAAATCTTCATCATCACTAAGAGTTACAGCCATATCTTTATCCTTTGTGTATGTTTTTAGACCCTTTAAAACCACAACCAGATTAACCTAGGTAATTAGCCAAGTGATTACTTAGTCAAATTATCAAATCTAGGTTAACACACATATATCATATTATTGTAAAGTACAGAAAATAAAGAACACAACAATATGATAACCTAGGAAAACCAAACTGGTAAAAACCTGGGGAGGATTTAACCTAGCCATCCTCAAGGTAAAACTGAATCCACTATAAAAGAATTGAAGTTTACACAATAGCGACTTAGACCACTAACATCCTATTGCTACCTCGAGTAGGAAATTTATTATCACGACCACATGACAACTTCAAATCCATGGACTACTTCTTTTTTGGATTCCCAGCAAGTACAAGCACTTCCGCTTGTATATCTTTAAGCTTTTGAAATAGCAATTGAATTGATTACCAAGATCTTAACATAATTCTTGAATCTTGGAAACCCTAAGTATGTGTGAAGGCAACCACCTCTTGATCTCACAAAAGATTCACACACACAACATAAGGAGCAACTTAAAACGTGGATAGGGTTTTCCCTTTTATACTTAGGGCAAAACATAAAACCCTACACGTCAAACAGGTTTGGGCTGAGTTGGAAATTCTACAGAAAAAACAATCTGCACGACTTTCAACCGATCAAGTCTAATTCTCGATTGATCGAGCCAGGCAAATTTACATAGTAAATCCTGCAACAACTCGATTCCAACTTTACATAAAAAGTATATACTTTGAGCAAGGCTAAATAAGACTAAAAATTTTTTATCATGATTTGCCAACATTACAAAATAGAGTTCTAATACATTAGTTCCTAATTCCTTAGAACCTTACACTTTGATCTCAAGAATGTATGACATTCTGATTTCACATGACCATACCAATGACATCCAAAAAATTGTTGACCCATAGAATTATTAGAGGTTTGACATACTTTCTCTTTAGGTTTTTCAGTACTGTTCACTTTAGTGGGATCATTCCTCCTAAAATTTCTAAGTTCAGCATTGTTTTTACCTCTTGCCCTTCTATTATTGTTCCTAAGAAAATTTCTAAAGTTCTTGGTAAGATAAGCAATCTTTGTAGCAGAGAGTTCATCATCAAATCCATTCCCTTAAACATCATCAACTGACTTAAGAGCCATTGATTTGAATTTGTTTGCCTTGGGTAGGTCTAACTCATAAGAGTAGAGAGATCCTACAAGTTCATCAACAGGGATAGAGTCCACATCCTTAGTTTTAGTAATAACAATCACTTTAGGTCTAAAGTCCTCAGTCAAAGATCTAAGTATCTTCCTAACGATCTTAAGTTTATCATAGATTTCACCCAAATTATAAACAGAATTAACAATATCATTAAGTTTAGCTTAAAATTCATCAAAACTTTCATCATTAAACATTCTAATACTTTCAAATCTAGTTGTTAATTGCTGCAATTTGTTGATCTTAACTGCCTTTGTGCCTTCATGCACAGTTTGGAAAATATTCCAAGCAGTATGAGTAACCTCAACATTTAAGATCCTCTTGAATTCCTCTATAGAAACAGCATTAAAAATAGCATTCATGACTTTGCTATTAAAAGCGGCTGCTTCTTTCGGAGGAGTTTGTCATTCGCTTACAGGAGTAGTTGGCTTCTACCATCCGTATTCAATGGAATTCCAAACTCTCTCATCAATAAATTTCAGGAATGCTTTCATCCTTACTTTCCAATAGGCATAGATGTTCCCATCAAAATGAGGTGGGATTACAAGAGAGTGACCGTGTTCCATGACAACAGGGGTCAAGGATCAACTCTTCGATCAAAGGATCTAAATGCTAAAGCTAACCCTCTCTGATACCACTTGTACATTTTTAAACCCCTTAAACACAAACAGATTAACCTAATTGTTTAGCCAAGTGATTAACTTAAGTAAATTATTCAAATCTAGGTTAACACAAGTAAATCATATCATTAAAATGGTGCAAAAAATAAAGAACACAACAATATGATAACCCAAGAAAACCAAACTGGTAAAAGACCTGGGGAGGATTTAACTTAGCTATCTTCAAGATAAAACAGATTCACTATGAAAGAATTGAAGTTTTACAATAGCGACTTAGACCACTGACATCTTATTACTACCTTGAGTAGAATACTTACTACCACAACCACGTGACAGCTTTGAGTCCACAAACTACTTTTTCTTAGATTCATAGCAACCACAAGTACTCCCACTTGTGTTCTCTTTAAGCTCTTTATGCAGCAACTGAAGCGATCACCAAGCTCATGACATTAATCTTGATTTTGATAACTCTAAGTATGTATGAAGACAAACACTTCTAGATCTCACAAGAGATTCATACACACAGCATATCAACAACCTTTAAAATGTGGTTAGGGTTTTTCTTTTTACACTGAAAGCAAAACATAAAACCCTACACGTCATATGGGCTTGGGCTGAGTTAGAAGATTCTACAGAAAAACAATCTGCACAAGTTTCGATCGATCAAGTCTAATTTTCGATCAAATGAGCTTTGTAGATTTACACAATAAATCCTGTAGTTTACTCGATTTCAATGTTACATATAAACACATTTTGAGCAGTCTAAATCTAGACTAAATGTTTTGATCATGGTTTTCCAACATTACACATTGAAGTTCTAATACATTAGTTCCTAATTCTTTAGAACCTAACCATTAGTGTAGGTTATGTATGGAGATTTATAGATAGAGAAAATGGGTCTAATTTATCAGATCTATTCTAGGAGAGAATATTCAAGATTGTATATCTCAAAAACGGCTATAAATTTGAATTACATTGTCTCTTTTTCAATCAAATTAGTTATATATGTTAAGATATATAATGTGTTTTCAAATTATTTAAGGAATTAATTATATGAAGGGCATTCATATATGAGCTAAGGTATTTACAATGTAAATATTGGTCTACTCTTATTAACTTATCTAAAATATTATTTGTGGGGGGTTGGAAACACAATAAAAAAAAAAAAAAAAAACACTATTTGATCAAAACAATAGGATTCTTGGGTAATTGACTCACACAATTTATTTACCACAAGAACAGGATGGAAATTCCACAGTGGAAAGCTTAAACAACTGATTAAGAAAGTATGATTACAGATGAGAAGGTTTGTGACACGGATTTCTTTCTTGATGTACAGGGAATCAGCAAGGAAAGAAAGGAAAGGAAAAATACAATCTAACTTTCTCTCTCACACCCTTTCTCTAAGTCTTTTTCTTGATATTTCTCAACCCCCTCTCTGTGGTAGCCTTCTCCCCTTTTATAAACATTTTTCCTTCCCTTATCTCTCCAGCTGGCTTAATCCCAGCCAGATTTTTTAGGGATACTTGTCACATTCTCCTTTGGTTCTCCCCCATTTTCATCATAAAACATGACTTTTGGGGGTTATTTGTATTGTCCAGGTTGTCCTATGTGTAGTTAATGTGGAAGCGATTAGGTAGAGAACCTCTCATTAATACGGCGGTGACGACCTCTATGATTCTTATACTTTCAGGAGGTTTCTTGAGGTGGTCTTGGTAGGAGTGTCACCTCGGCTAGAAATATAAAATGGGTGGAATCGATGTCCTGTGGTCCTTCTTTTGTTTACCGAGGGGTCACTTGTGCTTATGATCTTGGAAAAGCGTCTCAGGATTGGCGGCATGCTCAGAACTCCGCAAGAATAGTCTTGGGAGGTTTCCTTTTACTACTCATTGAGATAGGTTTGGCCCTTTTCCTTAAGCATGATCTTCTGAGCATTTGGGCTTCAGCCCTAAATCAAGTTCACCCCCCACCCCCCACATTACTAATTTAAGAGTTTATTGTGTAATATAATGTGATAAGGGCTACTTTTAGCTCTCAATGAGTGAGATTGAGCAGGTGTGTGGCATGTCATGCATCTGGTGTATTTAAGATCAATTAGGGTTATATATATGATTATAAGAAACCCTAATTATAATTTGACTAGTCCTTTTGAAGTATAGTACAAATGTGGCTAACGCTTTTATTAAGTCGTGACAAATAATATCAAAGCCAACCTAACAATGTGGTATCTTATAAGAACATTACAACTTTGTGGTCAAAATTGTGATACTTGGATTATGTGGATTGGATTGGATAAATGTGTGTCGTATGAGCATGTATCAAATCCCACATCAAGTGTTTATGATACCAAATTAGATTATATAAACAGTTAAGAGGAGCACTAACTATAACATAGATTTGAATCATATCTTGTGTGTGATCCACTTAACTAAATATTTAGTCTTTTCGAAATATAGTACAAATGTGACTAATGTTTTCATTGGGTTGTGACCTAATTAATGATGTCATGTTACTTGGGTTATTGCACCACAACATGGAACTTGATGAGAACATTAGGAATTTATCGGGAAAATTGTGATACTTGAATCATGTGAATTGGATCGAATTGGGATAGCATGTGTTATGCAAGTATGTATTGAGTCTCATATCAAGTGTTTATTACATTGAATTGGATTATATAAACAATTTGGTGGAGCACTTAAAAAAAAAAAAAAAAAAAAAAAAAAACAGTTACGATGAACACTAATTATAGCTTAAAACTATCATTTTGGTCCATAACGCAGGTTTGAATTATATCATTTGTGTGACCCACTTAGCTAAATATTTAGTGTTAATGCATTAAATTGAGTCTACTCAGCTCTTTGGACTCTTTTATCTATTTCTTTTATGTTAGTGTATAGCTTAGACTAGTTTAGCCCAATGGGCTTAGCCCAGTAAAATGTATTTGTAATTTACTCATTTTACTTGTACTGCACACATGCCTAGCCTATATAAGGCTCTCTATTGTACATTATTATACATATATCAATATACAGACTATTCAGTCTTTCTCTTTCACTTTATATTGTTAACATGGTATCAGAGCCATTCCTCTAACTTTCTGGTTCCTGTGGACATCTCCGGTGTTCTTACACTACCCTCGCCTTTATCTAGTAGTCACTATCAGAAGCAAGTCACCGCCATCACGCCCATAGTCCCTGCAACTCTCGGATATCATCTTTCTGCTCATCCAACTGCCAAAGCAAAGGGATAGAGTGACAGAACAGCCAATCCCGAGCAAAACCCAACCAAGCACGGCCAGAAACTACATCACACGTGCCTCCCCGCGTCGGCTGAAGTTTCGGCCTCACGAGCACACGCTACATGCACCGCCACGCGCTGTCAGTGTCTCTCACGTGCCAGCCTCACACGCCTCACGCGCTCCCGCGCTCCCCATGCGCCTACTTCGCTTCACGTACTACCACGTCAGCCCTAGGGTGACGTCACACTGCCACGTCAACACACATCAGCCGTTGACTTTAACCAGATCGTTGACTGTTGACTATGACCATTGACCAAAGTCAAAATTTTTCAACAGGACCTGTCTTGCTCAGTTTTTTGCATAAATTCCAATTTTGAGCTCCGTTTCTGCATTTGAGGTCTCTAAAGTCATTTTCTTCATTATAGCTCAACAAAATGAACGAGATATCATACGTCCTATCACTATTATGTTGAATGGTCCTACTAGTTATCATGCGTGGTTTCAAAATATGACTGTCTTTCTCAAGGGTCGTAAACTGTGGAGATATGTAACTGGTTCAATTCCTAAGCCAGTACCAAACCCTAAGTCCAAAGCCACAGCTGCTGAAGAGTCTTTTAAGACTGCTGTTACAACAGATGATTATGAAGAACGTCTAGAGGAATGGGAGAGTATTCAGAGTAAGATCTTTTCTTGATTTATCAATACCTCTATTCCCTCCATTCATAATCTTCTTCCTCGTCTTGAAACTGCTGAGGCTGCCTGGAAGTTTTTGGCCGATCGCTATAATTGCACCAATGATTCAAGCTTAGAGTTCCACATTGAATTAAAGCTCTATCAAATGTGCCAAGAGACAGGTCAGTCTATTTCTGATTTTTATTCTCAGACTTCTACTATGTGGGAACAACTCTCTGCTGCAGATCCTCCACTGGTGTGTTCTAAAGACATTGAGCTCTTTGTCAAATATCGGGATCGCCGTAAATTTATGCACTTCATGATAGGTTTACGTGAGGATTTTGAGCCTACTAAGGCTTCTCTACTTAGCCGGTCTCCTACTCCTTCTCTTGATGCTACAGTCAAGGAGCTCATTTCTGAGGAGAATCGTCGGCCTACTTATCACATGTCATCATCTGATCATGTATTGGCTACACCCTCTCCACAGTTTCCCATTGCTACATTCACTGCTCCTCCACGAATAAACTCTGGGCGTCCCAATTCTCAGTCTTCCAAAGGTACACACTGCAAGTTTTGCTATACCAAAGGCCATGACATCTCTATTTGTCACAAATTGCAGAAATTTGTGCAAGAGCATAATAAAGCTTCTCTTCCTCGGGCAGCTACTGTATGTCCTTTAGATCCATCGGTTCCTACAGGTCCATCTTTGGCTTCCTCACTTACTACGGCTGATATTGAGGCAGTTGTTCAATAGGTTTTATCCCGTACTTCCACTGCCCTTTCTGTCACCTCAGGTAAACAACCTTGGTTTTTTGATACTACATGTTGTAACCATATGACTCCTGATGAATCCCAATTAGGGGTGTCAATTCGGGTTAGCGTGTCGGGTTCATGTCGTGTCGAGGTAGGGGTATTCAACTAAATAGCTCAACCCTAACCCGACCCATTTAATAATCATGTCATGATCCTTTAACCCTAACCCGACCTGTTAATAAGGCGGGTTGACCTAACCCAACCCATTTGACATGCTTAATAAACAAGTCATGTTGGGTTGACACGAATGTAATACAACCCATTTCAACTTGCATAATATTAAATATAACATCCATCTAGAAATAATTTTTTTTACATCCCAAAAAGCAGTGCATACACTTCAAGTCTTCAACCCACATTCAAAATAATATAGTTCAACAAAAATATAACATTCATCTAGAAAATAAATTCTTTACACTCCAAAAGAAGTGAATACATTTCAACCCAAATTCAAAATAACAAAGTTTAACAATAATAAAATAACATAGTTCAACAAAATTATAATATCCTTGGAACTCGCCAAATGCTAAGTAACAATATTGAAAGAATTTGAGTAAACAGTAGACTAATCTTGACTATGACCACGATTATTATCCATAGATTTTTTGTTAATGTCCAAATTCATAACATCTTCCACAAGCTCATCCAATTTCATTTGTGCAAGTTCTATGCCCAAAAAAAAAAGTATTAGTAGTTCTAGGTTATGTAAAGTTTCAATTTCCAATTATATCCCTTTCCTTTTAAATTTTTGTAATTACTCACTTTTCTTTTTAAATTTAAAATATATGTTGGATATAAAAGGTATTTGATAAATCTAAAATAAAGTAAATATTTATTTGTTATATGAGTTAAACGGATTGTGTTAAGTGGATCATTTCGGGTTGACACAAATAAATTAGCATGTCAAACATGTCTATTGTGGATTACACGGGTTGACCTGCTTATGACACGTTTCTTATCGTGTCGCTTTTGGGTCAACCCATTTATAAGGCCCAACCTTAACCCAAAAAAGCCCGTGTCAGGTTCGTGTCTTGTTCACGGGTTGGGTCAAATATTGACACCCCTAATCCCAATTTTCTGATAAGGCACCCTTAGAACATCCAATCACCATTTACACTGCTGATGGAACTCCTATGCCTGTTAGTCATAAAGGAACAATCTCTTCTCCTTGTTTATCCCTTAGTGATACTTTTCATATTCCAAAGTTATCCCTCAATTTGCTTTCTATTGGTCAACTTTGCGAATTAGGCGTAGATCTTCTGTTTACTAATCATGGTGTGGATGTGCAGGATCCCCGAACGGGTCAAGTGCTTGGGATAGGCCGTAAAGTTGGTCGCATGTTTAAGGTTCATGATTTGAAGATTCCTTCACAAGTTGTTTCTGCAACTGCTACCACTGGCACCTCCTCACCTGATCTATGGCATGCTCGTCTTGGTCATCCATCCTTATCTCGTCTTTAGTTGTTAGCTTCTCAATGTCATTTAGGTTTAGTTCAGTTTCAAAATTTTGATTGTACTTCCTATCATTTTGGCAAACAAACAAAATTGCCCTTTAATAAAAGTGACTCCTTTTCTTCTGCCCCTTTTGATCTTATACATTCTGATATTTGGGGTCCTACACCTGTTTCCACTGAGGGGGGATCTAAATATTTTGTTATATCTGTGGATGATTTTTCTCGATATACTTGGATTTATCTGCTTCACCATATGTCTGAACTTGTGTCTATTTACCAAACATTTCATAAAATGATTGAAACACAGTTCAATCACACTGTCAAACTCTTTCGATCAGATAATACTTAAGAATATAATGATAAATCTTTCTTATCCTTTTTAGACAGTCATGGTACTCTTCCTCAACGGTCTTGTCTTTACACCTCTCAACAAAATGGTCGTGCTGAATGAAAACATCGTCACATTCTTAATGTTGTCCGCACCCTTCTCATTTCTGCCTCTCTTCCTGAGCACTTTTGGGGTGAGGCCGCACTCACTACTATGTACATCATTAATCGTATTCCTTCACCAACTACACACAACAAATCACCATTTGAGTTTCTCTATGGTCAAACTCCTGACTACTCCTCTCTTCGGGTTTTTGGTTGTGCTTACTTTGTCTCTTTTCCTCCCTCTCTATCCTGAACTTATGGAGGATTCTTCAACATCTGCTGCCTCTCCAGATGACTCATCTCTGGTTCTATCTCCGGCATATGACTCGCCTATCTAGGATCCTGTGGCACCACCCTCTTCTAGTCTCCTATTGGTCCTGAACTTCGTCGTTCCACTCGGGTAAGCATTCCTCCCCCCTTATCTCACTGATTATCACTGCTCTTTTACTCTTGCCACCCTTTATGAACCTCACACCTATCGTGAGGCCCATACTAACCCTCTTTGGCAGCAAGCTATGAACGAAGAACTAGATGCCCTTTATAAGAATCACACTTGGGATATGGTTGGTTTGCCTCCTGGTCAATCTGTAGTAGGTTGTAGGTGAGTTTACAAGATCAAAATCAAGGCTGATGGATCTGTTGAACGATACAAGGCTCGCCTAATTGCCAGGGGCTTTACTCAGGAGTATGGTATTGACTATGAGGAAACATTTGCTCCTGTTACTCGCTTTACATCTGTCAAATGTCTCATTGCTGTGGCTGCTGTTCGCCGTTGGCCTCTTTATCAAATGGATGTGAAGAATGCTTTCTTCAATGAAGACCTCCATGAAGAAGTGTACATGCAATCACCCCCTGGCTATCCACACTCAGGCAGTCAAGTTTACCGCCTTCACCGTGCTCTTTATGGCCTTAAGCAGGCTCCTCGAGCTTGGTTTGAAGCCATAAAGAGCACGGTGAAGGCGGCAAACTTGACTGCCTTAGTGTGGATAGTCAGGGGGTGGTTGCATGTACACTTCTTCATGGAGGTCTCCATTGAGAAAATGCGAGCTTGTTTGGCTTTGCTGTTTGGTTTCCCATTCCAGTACTGAGGCTGAGTATCGTGCCCTTGCCGACACCACTTGCGAGCTTGTTTGGCTTCATCGGCTCTTGGCTGACATGGATGCTCCATAGCCCACTGCCACTCCTCTTTATTGTGACAATCATAGTGCTATCTACATTGCTCATAATGATGTCTTCCACAAACGCACCAAGCATATTGAGATCGACTGCCACATCACTCGCCAGCATCTCAAGAAAGGAAATCTCAAGTTGTTCTCCATCTCCTCTGCTGACCAGCCTGTTAATATCTTTACCAAGACTCACCCGCCTGGTCGTCTTTGAGATCTTATATCCAAACTCCAGTTGGCTTCCTCCTTACCACCTCGAGTTTGAGGGGAGATGTTAGTGTATAGCTTAGACTAGTTTAGCCCATTGGGCTTAGCCCAGTATACCGTACTTGTAGTTTACTCATTTTACTTATACTGCACACATACCTAGCCTATATAAATCTCTCTATTGTACATTATTATACATATATCAATATACAGACTATTCAGTCTTTCTCTTTCACTTTATATTGTTAACATTTTATGTTATAGAATCTGTTAGGTTTTGAAATCTCATGAGTGACGTTGTTATGTTCCCAGATAAAATTTTGGGGAAACTATAAGCTACTAGGCTTTTAATTTTTTTTTTTTTTTACGTACTTTATATATATGACGGTGCATGTTTCATGCCCAAACATTAAAAACCTCCGAAGCTTTCAGATTTAGGTCTGTGGGCCAAGTCCATGAATTTCCTTGTTGGAGATAAGAAGTTTCAAGCTCTGGAATGTTCTAGATAGTTGAGAAGGTTAAGGTGATGGAAGCATTTTTTGTTGTTTTTCACTCTGTTTCTGCAAAAGCAAGTCCATTATTATCTGATTCAAAGCCTGTCCATATACATATTATTCACTGTTTAGTCCTATCTATAAACATAAACTAATAGTCCAGGTATTTTTAAAGGTATCTTCATGTGGTTCATGCGTGAAACTTGTGGACCATAGATATCAAAGGAATTGTTATCTCTAGTGCTATCGTCAGCTGATTTTGGAAGACCACATAACAACCATATTGAATGTATATAAATAAAATATGAAGATTGTGGAGGGATTGTGGTTGCAGTTGTCTAATAATAGTATATAATTGTGAATGAAAATGTTTCGGTATATGATTGGTCACTTCCTCGGTGAACTTTTTTTTTAGTATATTGATCAATTGGTTGCTTCTCCACGGGCTCGACTTTTATATATCAAGAAAGTTTGTGGACACCATTTTTGTGTCACAACTTTCTTGTTTTAACTTTAATATGATAGATTAATATAAAAGTAATTGTCTATCATTCGTAGTTGACCGCATCAAAAGTGTAACAAAAGTTATAATATAAAAATTGTGATCATGGAAGAACCGTCATTTATTTCAAGTTTCAATGTAACCAATTGTGGGTAATGAGAGTGAGTGAGAGGAGACCCTACCCATTTGTTTATCGTCATGCAAGTATACGCAAGCACTTACATATACTTTTAGTTACAATATATGCAAAAGTATGCTTATAAAATTAACAATTGTTATTATTAGAAAGACCACACGAAAGCTCAAAACTAAGTTGTAACTTCGATTTGATATATTCACTGAATATTATGAGAGAGTTTGGCATGAGTGGCTTTCAGGACTTGGAAATTAATTGAGTGTCATGAATCATGACTAAATATTTGGAAACACTTTAATTACTTTCATAAACAATTAAAGTCGTTGGCGAACTATCTAGGTATGGTCAAAAGTTTGGTGGAGATTTTCTCAATTTACCAACTAAAGGATGGTAAGAAAGCATTGTTTAGTTGATTAAGTAAAATTTTAACTGTTTATTACTTTTTGTTTGGTTGAGTAAGCTTGTAAAATTGAAATTGTTTTGTTTAGTACTTTTATCAGTTTTATCAATGAAGAGCACAAGCTTTTTTTTTTTCCATTGGCTGCACAAGACAGATGGTGCGTATCTCTTTTTATTTTTGTCAACAATTTATTGCGCGCATGAGAAAAGGCAACGCCAAAAGCATGCCTTGAATCGATGAATTTTAAGATTTTAGATAATCTAATTCCTAAGAAAACAAGCACAAATAATGACAAAAGAAACCACATTGAAGCGGCATCTTGTAATGTTTCTGCATGTTGTTTTTCTGTCGACAGCTGCTTTTTCATTTTTCTGCATGTTGTACAGCTGCTCTTTTTTTTGTTACTTTATAATTGAAAGTGTTTCACGTGCGTGTCTAATAAGTTTCTCTTGGAGATTGGACATTGAGTCGGCGATAGGAATGTAAATTTGTCTTCAGAATCAAAATGGCTACTCCTCAAGATATTATATACCAAACAATTGGTGAACTTATGGTTGGAGAGCAATTGTTCATTAGTCGATTCCATCAAGTAGAATGAGGTAAACTCTCATGTTCACTTCACCCATATATGGTTGAGTAAAAGATACACAACTGGTGATAATGATGCATAACACTTGGACCATAACGAAAGAGGGGAAGATAGGGACTGAGATAGAAGTTTTAGTTTGAGGGACTGAATTACATATTAATACATTAGTGAAGAAAAATTCAAAACATTATATACATACATTTTTAATGCAATGCTATAAGTGTAGCTCCGCCCTTGGGAAGAGACTAATTGAACTGCCAAGAGTGACTTGGTAAAAAGCTTACGTGTGAAGGGGAAAAATTCTTAAAAATTTTATGTGTAAGTAGCGTGATTGGAGAACTAAAATCTCACATTAGATACTAATGAAAATAACGAGTGATGAATATAATATAATTGGAACCTAACCCAAAAGCTTAAGTTTTTTAATTCAAGTAGTCTTTTTATATGTTATATTAACTTCACAATTGGAGTCAACCCAACAAACCCAAAGCCTTATAGTTCAATGCTATTTACTATTCTTCCTTATGACTCTATTTGGTTGGAAGAATGAGAAAGTAAGAGGATAAGAAAATGTAAGTAGAATAGAATATATTTGTATTTTCACCATATGTGTTCAATCGAGAGGATGAAAAAGTGAAAAGATAAAGAGTTAATTATTATCAAGCCCTTATTATTAATAGTAGAAGGATGAAAACGATGAAATAATATTGACATTGTGTTAGCCTCAAGTTTTCTCTCCATATTTTCTCTCCATTTTAGATAGAAAATGATTTGTGGGCTTAAAGAGAAAACTTCCCTCCATGTTGGTTCATGCACTAGGAAACTTAGGTCATTGCTTAAGGCCTTCAAGTGAAAGAAGACTCCCAATTTTTAACTGATAAGAATACATACACACAGATATATATATATATATATATATGTATATATATCCTTGTAAAGTTTATAAAGCCTCAAATATTAGTCATGGATGAAAATGATTTAAGAAATTATTTTTTCTTTTTTCCTAAAATGAAAATATCACACTTCGTATGCCTAGTTACTTTTGTGCTCATTGTAGGAAGTCTTGCCACCCATCCTTTTATAAAATAAAAAGAGTGTTTTTATTGAACTTTCTTGGATTTGGATCCGGTATTGCACGGGGTGCAATTACTCTACTTCCTCTCATATAAATTCTTATCATTCTTAATTTTTAACTTTAACTTTTTAATTATTTTTCAACTTTTTGTATTTAATTGTTGATATTGAAAGTTGTTTTTTTCAACTTTCAATTTCAACCATCCATTACTATTGCACTTGATGTTAATTCAACTTTCTTTGTAGTTGCTTCTAGCCTAGTGTGCGTCTTTTTTTTCTTTTTCTTTTTTTCTTTTTCTTTTTTCTGACAAAATTTGGTTCTCCTTAGTTTTCTATATTGCTTGACTTTACTTTACTTTACTTAAAAAAGAAAAAAAGGATTTGACTTTACTTTTTGAGTAAACTACAATTACCATCTCTAAAGTTTTGGTTAATGCCAAACAAGCCTAAAATTTTTTATAAAAAATGATCCATTGAATTCCTAAATCATGTTCTCTTGAAAATGAATTGGCCTATATAGCAGTTAATTTAGAGACAAAATGAGTTGTTTGTTATTTCTGAAATGTTTTGAATTTGCTTAGCATTAAGCTAAACTTCAAGAGTCACAGGCGGTCAATGTACTTTTTATTTGCTTCACTTATTCTAAATTGGGTCTGAATAATATATATCTTAAGGCATATGTTAATCATCAATTTTTTGAAAACATTTGAAAAAATTGTCAAATAAATTAGTAACTTCTTCGCTTTTCATAAAAAATTCCCTTAAATGATCGATCAATGCATAGGCAGGCAGTGTAAAAAGCTAAAAATAGGCTATTTTAACTTTTATGAGTTTATTTTATGAGTTTATCCTTGTAAAAGACAATATGAACCACTTTTAAGACTTTTAGCCGGTTCAAGAATTGCGTCTAAGTACACATATTTATTACCGACATGCATGTAATATTCATTAGTTCAGCTTTTTCCTACTTGTCGGACTTGGAATAATAGAGTGACAGATTGATAGTACATAACTTTTTTTTTTTCTTTTTTTCTTTTTTATGATTGATAGTACATAACTTTTCATTCTTTTGTTTCTTTGCTTCCCCTCAAATTAAAATGATTTGCATTGAGAAAATAGAATTAAAACTAGTTTTTAATGGAAATATATGCTGTCCAAATTTGAACCAGTTTTTTGAAAAAAAAATATTTACCAACAAAAATAATTAAAACGGGTTATATTAATCATAGTTTCACAAGACCTCTGATGTATAAAATACACTTTGAAAGTCAAATTAACATAGCCTTTTAACTTTTTCTAGGTTAAAATTGTTTCCAAATCTATTTCTCAACTTCGAGTATCTTTATTTATGTTACTATTTAAAAGGATTTTCTTGTTTGAATTCTACATTTTGATAGTTCAAAATCCCCCTACACCCTACATTTAAATAGAGATTAAATTAGAAGACAATCCAATAAAAATATATCTTAACTCCCACGTAAAATATGACCTACAAAATTAGACCACTCTTCCGTTAGTTTTCATATTGAGCTTCAAATGTATTCAGAGATTTGAATCACTCGAAATCTCCCATATTCCTTCAATTACTCAAAATGCCAAGACCACATTTGTATTGTTCTTTTCTTTTCTTTGTACATGTTCCTTTTTTTATTTTTTTTCTTTTCTCCTTTTTATTTATTTATTTATAATTTGTGATTTCCTTACTCTCTAATCTCATGTTCTTTTTTTTTTTAATTTCTTCTTCTTTATTTTGAATTTGAAGGGGAAAAAAGAGTCAAAAACACTCTTATTATAAAAACTTTAGTATAACTTGATTGCATTGCTAACAAATTGAATATAGTTTTTTTTTTTTAATAATAGTACTAATTTTATATACCTATGATATACAATTTAATCAAGAAGCATATTTAAATTTAAAAAATATTTTAATAATATAATTACAATTAAACAATAAAATAGATAGTGAAAGCAAAAGAATAAAAATTACTTTAAATTTATTGACCAATGTGTATCATATAACAAGTTATACTTTAATTGTATTTCAATTATGCTTACATGTAAACTAATGTATTTAAACTAAGAAAATACAAAAGAACTCTGTTGGGTTAAGATAGATTGACCCCGATTAATTAGGTTAAATTACATGCAAAGCCAGTCATCTCATCATCATGAGCAGAGCCAAAAGCATCATCACTCTCATCATCTCCATTATTAGAAGACTCCTTAGAATGATCAAGTGAGGGAGAAGGAGCAAAGCCACCAAGACGCGATTGTCGACAAGCGATATGACCAATCTTGGTATTCATCTGACACATCTCATCAGAAAGATGGTTAAGGCGACTACCAAAATCAACATGCATGAGCTAGAGCTGATCCATGATGGCAGTAAGAGATGCCTCTACTCCAAAAGAAAAAGACAGAGTAAACATAGAAGAGGGTCGAGAGGCATAGGCAGCATCCTCAGCAGCTCGAATGTCAGCCTCCTCCTATTAGGCGGGAGTAAACTCCTTACGAGGCCATTTAGCCTTAAAGGCCAGCTAAGCAATGCTCCTCCGCATAGATCCCTGACTAATAGCACCTATGATAAAGAAGAAAGGGGCAAAAGGAATAGGGACGTGCACATGTGTGAGAATGCGTGTGATGGCTGAAGGAAAGTTAGCTTATCACGTGTAGTAGTATCTTGATAGATATCTATCATAGACATTATCATGTGAGATGGAAAGTCTATAGAGAGACCTTCCAAGAGAGAGAAATAAAATGAGCATGAAGCTCAATGATAGTGTTATAATGAGACTATGGAGTGAGAACAAAGGTCATCACCATATTAAGGATCCTTGGACCCTTAGCAAGGTCATGTGTGATGAAGTTAAGAAGATCACCCAACACCATGGGTTTCTTACAGAATCGTGAGGCCAACTCGTCTCAAGAGATGGAACAAAGACAAGGAAGACTAGGATCATCTAGATGAGCTACCCTAGGAAAGTGTAGTACCTTGAAAATGAGCTTCTAAGTAGCTACAATAGTGTGTATGTTAGAGTAGAACTTCTGTATAAACACACTAGGACACCTCGAGGATTTCTCACACAGAGATTCCCAATTCCGAGAGCTAAACACACTGGGAAGAGTTGTGTCTAGAAAATCAGATAGAATGACTTGGCATTTCGAATGAATCGCCTGATCACAAAAGTTCTCCGCAAAATTCTTTTGGGATTTTAAACCACGGAACCTATCTCTAAAAGGAAGAGAAGAAGAAGAAGATGAAGAACCACGACGAGATATCAAGTTCTTCGAAGGAGCAGATTTCTTAAGTGTCATAGCCGAAAGTTAATGGAGAGAGCAAACAGAAGACACAGTAGGAAACAATGCTCAAGAAAGATAAAGAAGAAATGAACAATGCATGGTAATGCATGAGCATGTAATGTGGAAAAATAAAAACATCATGGGCAAAAACCCAGTCCAAACTATAGCGCTCACATTGTTTCATCAAGCACACAACCTAGAATGCATGAAAACATGATTATAATGCTAGAGAATGCACATGATCATGTGATATCATCTCAACAAAACCCAACCCAAATTTTTTGCAAAATCACAAAACCCCCCCCCCCCAAAATTTCCCAAAAAAACAAAAACCTAGATCTAAATGCATGAAAGAAGATGAAAGGAAGAGATTTAGAACACATACCAATGAATTGAAGCTTGGTATAGGTCAAATTCTTCAAGTGAAGAAGGATTTTGGTGAAAGAAAGGGTTTTGGATCGAGAGAGAAGATAGATAGATCAAGACATTTGAGTTTGAACAAAATAGGGTTGACCCTTAATTATATATAGACTAAAGCATCTTGATAGATCAAGGATGTATTGAGAGGTGTCAAGAACAAATTCTTGATAGATCGAGAGGTATCGAGGAGGTGTCTACAACTAAAACTTCAATGTATCGATAAAGGTGTCGAGATTCTATTGAGCAAACCGAGAGTTCAAAAATATGGCTCGATAGATCGGGTTATGTATCAAGTGGTATCAAGAAAAACCCAAAAAACTTCGATATAAGAAGCTTATGTCAAGAGGTATCAAGCAACTACCGAGCTAGTATCGAACAAATAGAGACATTTTTTTTATAGGAGGAAAAAACACATGAGATGAATGCAAGCAAGATAGACACCAAGTCAAACATCAAAAGAGCATGTTAAGCACTCAAACACATCAAAAACTCTAGATGAAAAGCAATCCTAGATCCAAAAACACACTAAACAAGTCTAACCAATTTTGTTTTCAAAAATAAGTTAAGGCAGTTTAGTAAGCTTATACTACCACATGTATTCCTTGTGATGACCAAATCATATTGTACTTGTACAATAGTATCAAGAGTAGCAAATAGTTTGCGTATTGTGTGTGAAACTTTTGCAAGAAAGCATAAGTGTCTTATCACATGAAAATAATGATATAGGAGAATCAAGAACATTCACATACAATTATAACTATTTGATGGGGACCATCACTTTTGAGGTGCATCATATAACTCTCACATCTCCTAGAAACACGCTTGCAACCATATTTAAAATCATTTTGATTCTTTTTTCTTTTCATATTCTTTGCATATTTTTCTTTTAAGAATAAAGAGGCATATCATGCATGGTCATAAAAGAGAGAAACGAAAATACCCATTTATGTTAGCCTAAACATCTTGTTCTTGTTGTGCAAGTGCTACACCTAACCGAGCACAGCTTTTATGAGTTGCACACAGATGTTTTATGATTAACGAGTTTTAGTGGTAAGATAGTTATTTATGCCTTTCTCTTAAGATTTCTTTAGTCCTTCACATAAGGAGCCACAAAGCTCACATTGCTTACTTGTACATGAAGATGCTTATCTAGGCTACAAGAGATACAAAGTTAAGAAACCTTGATTCTTTGGCCATCCAAAGGTACATAAGTACTTGTATACACATACACACACTGTTTTTGTATTTTTAATATTTTTCCCTTTTTTTATTAAAAGCAATAAACAAAACAAACAAACAAACATATCTAAAAGCAATAAAACTAGACTGACTCAAAACAACAGAAACACACAAGAGATGCAGGATAACTGAATGAATCACTTAAAGGAGTATTTTTCCTTCCAAACAGGAGATTTGGAGGGAGAAGAGGCGTTCTTTTTTTGAGACTTCTGCTTAGGTGGATAAGAAGGAGGATTAAACCTATTAAAATTTGTCAAGAACAACACAACCTTCAAAAGTTTCCCAAGAGGAGCCAAAGAGTTTTGAAGTTGATTTTGGCTTCTAAAAGATGACACACTATTGCTTTGTTAAGTAGCAAGCCACTTATAGCAATTTGGACAAGTGTGCCTAATGCTCCACAATGATGACAAAAGTGAGATTTCTTCGATTGAGACTTCTAATTAGTGAAGCGATGATTGTTTTGCTTAGTTTTTTTCCTAACAACCTTAGGGGTGGCTCCTAGAATGGATTTACCCTTATCATACTTATCCTCACTAACAATTTCAATTTTGGGCTCAATTATCTCAAGTTTAGCATTAGAAGCAGGAAGAAAAAAATAACATTATTCAAAGCACTAGAGGAAGTACTACAAGAAGAGAGAGAGTGATCATACCAGAGACCATTTTTATCAAATGCTACCTTTTGGAAATTTAACATTTCATCTAGCTTAGCACTTGAACTATTTTCCAATTGAGCTCTCACCTGAAACAGCTCAGCATCCAGTTTCTTGGTCTTCTTAGCTAGGAAGTTGTTTTCAAACTGAAGTGCTCTGATGGTTTGATTTGCTTCATCAACTTTAGTGGAGAGTTCTTCTCGTTCCAACTCCACTTCACTTAGCTTCCTTGTGGCTAGCCTATAAAGCTTTTCATGCTTCTCAGATTTTTTGTAAAACTATGAGTAGACAGTATGGATATCATCTATTTCATCCATCTCTTCAAACTTAGACTCCATCAGATCCTCTTCCTCATCAACCAGTTCTTTAGATTCCTTGGAAGAATCAATAGTTGCTATGAAGGCACAGACTATTCCTTCTTGATTACTATCCTCTAAATTTGCTTCTAGTTCGGTATCACTCAAAGTGGTAGCTAGGGCTTTGCTCTTGCCAATTGATTTGAGATAAGTGAGACATTCTTGCTTCATGTGTCCATACCCTTGACACCCATAGCATTTTTTACTAGTCAGAGTGTTTCTGCTTTGTCCAACTTCTTTGAATTCTCTCTTAAATTTATCTTGAGACTTAAATTGAGAGAATCCAGACTGTTTGCGATCCTTGTCATATGCCTTGACATTCGCATTCATGATGAACTTTTTGAATTGTCTGGTAATGTAAGATTTAAACTTTGAGTTCTCATCTTCAGACGACTCATCTTCTTCATCATTCTTGACTTTTAGAGTCATATTCTTGCTCTTGCTTCCCTTGCCAATCCTTACTAAACCTAATTCATAAGTTTACAGATTCCCAATTAACTCTGTCAAAAGAATGGTGTCAATGTCCTTTGATTCTTCTACGGTGGTGATCTTAGTATGGAACCGCTCTGAGAGAGATTTGAGGATTTTCCTTACAATCTTAGGTGCTAGAATCTTTTCACCTAAGTTGAATACTGAATTCATTATGTCCTTGAGCTTGGCATAGAATTCATTAAACGATTCATCGTTATCCATCCTTATTTCTTCAAAGCTAGTAGTGAGCCTTTGAAACTTAGAATCTTTTATAGCTTTAGTGCCTTCGAAGGTGTTTTGAAGAATTTTCCATGCTTCCTTGGCACTCTTAGTGGATGAGATCTTCTTAAATTCCTTATTAGTCACAGCACTAAACAAGGCATTCAATGCTCAACTGTTGAAATTTGCAGCTTTGATCTTGTCATCATCCCAAGACGCTAATGGATTAGTAGGTTTGGTCCATCCAACCTTGATAGCCAACCATACGTTTTCATCTAGAGACTCACACGCACACACACACACACACACACACACACACACATGCATACCTTCCAATATGCATAGTTAGTACCATTAAATAAAGTAGGTATAATCAACAATTTTCCATGATCCATAACAACATGGGTCAATAGATCACACAAAAAATATTAATACCTAATCAAAGTGTGTCTGCTCTGATACCACTTGTTGGGTTAAGACAGATTGACCCTGGTTAATTACTTCAATTATCCAAGTTGATTAATTAGGTCAAATTACATGCAAATCATAGAGGCACAAAAAAATCACCAAATAAACTAAATGCAACGGAAATTAAATTAATATGGTGATTTGTTGACAAATGAGAAAAATCTCTAACAAGGCAAAAATCCCACTGGGTGAATTTAAGTCACCACTCCCAAGAATTAACTAATCAATAATCAAATGGTTACAAGTAAGAGGAATCTTACCACTACCCTGACTATCTCAAAATACCAACCTACAGTTAATCATTCGGTTCAATACCCAATTGAACTTAATATTGTAATAATGTTCTTTCCTTTGATGCAAAAATCTCTAATCTGTGACTAACTCCTTTGCACAGAACCCAGTACATGACTAACTCTACTAATTTGAATGATTGTTATTGGCCGAAAAATTCTTCACTTCATAAATGATGAAGATCAGGAAGCACTTAATTACAAAACCCTAAAGCGCATAAAATACAGTAGCTTCTTATAGAGTGTATAAGTTCTAGGTCTCTGTTTTTGTGTTTGATGAATTTTAAAATAAGTCTTATATATGACTAGGGTTGTAAGAAGAGAAACCCTAATCATTCAAGTCATCATGGGCCAAATTTCAAATTTAGAATTTCTGAAATCATAGATCTCGATAGATTGAGATTGTGTCGAATTTCTCCATTAATCTTCGATAGTAGCATTTATCGAGCTTATGTCGAGACTTAATGAAACAACTTTTCTTTACTTGTTTCTTGGATCAACTTTCATGTCTTTAATGATACCACCTGATATGTTTGAACAACATACTTCTTGATACATTAAACCCAACTTAGATTTACCTAATTACAAGTAAAGTGTATTTTGTTAAAAAATTAGCCAATTACATAGAAAATATGACCCTAACAAACTCATTTCAAATTATTAAACATTTTTTAAAAAGAATTTATTATACTTCTATGTAATACTATAAATAAATATACTCTATTACTTATTATGTACAAATGTTTATGTGTATAATTATATAGATATCTGCATCCTTGCATATGTAAGGGTTATAAGCTTTTTTTTTTCTTTTTTCTTTTTTCTTTTTTAATAATGAACTCATTTAAATTTCTTGAAACATTTTATGATTGATTTTATGGGGTCGACCCCTTATACCATTGGAAACATCTAAAGGCCTCTCAAAGCCCTGAAACCGTAGTTTTAATGTTTAAATACCAACCTTATGTCTCCAATCCAAATCCTAACTAGAGAGAGTACCTCCTTGTCTTCTAAAACCCTAATCATCTTTTCTAAACTCCCACACAATAGTGGGCACGTTTTTTTAATCATCAAAAAACCTCTCTTTAGTAAGTTTTAAGGTAGAAAGTTTGTTTCTCTAATTGTTTTCAAACCTTTTCAATTATAATCTTGTTCTTAAGCTGTGATTAACTAAGTTCTATTGCGTTCTATATTTTCTCTTGCAATCTCAATTTAATCTTAGTATTGTAGGCACTAAGGGGTCGGTTAAATAATCTCAAATTTGTGATTCTAAAGTAAGGTGAGTCTCCTTTCTATGATTTCCCACTTTGCTACATAGGATTCACAAGATTCATTGTTTGATGTTATCTTAAGTGTTCTTATCATATTTGATTGATGTTATGACCTTTTTATCTATATTAATCCGACCTTGGTTTTATTTTAATAAGTTCTTATTATTTTTATGTTGTTATTTTTAGTTTCTATGTAAGTTTAACATGTTTATTTATTTTCTATTAGTTTAGTATATTTATTTGTTTTGTTTCAGGTTTATTTGTTTATATTGATTTTTTTTTTTTTTTTTTTTTTTTTTTTTGCTTTTTATTAGTTTAGTGTTTAAGGTTTCTAACATGCTTGTTTAATTTTACATTCTATATCTTTGTCTGTTACAACTTGCAAAATGAGATTTTTATGGCTTCTTCACTAAGGATGCATACGCATACTCAAGTATGCGCACGCATGTTTTCAAACATGCATACCCATGGTTAAGTATGCGTATGCAAACTGAACCTAGATTTGGGCAGAATTTCTTGTTATATTTAATTAATTGTATTTCACATATTGCTTGATTCTATTTGACTCTATTTTAGGTTATTTAAATATGTTTATTTGCTTTCCATATTTTATTTGGTCAATCTTGCCATGTTAGGTTTAATATGATATTTTTCCTTGTGTGTTTATTTTATTTGTATTTTTCCTTTTTTTTTTATATTAATAGTATTTGTTTTATTGTTATTTAATGTGTTTCCTTTTTTGTTATAGTGTGATATTTAACATGTTGCATGTGCTCTTTTCATTTAGTGAATAATGTATGTTTAAGGTTAAGCATTAGAGCTCTCTTAATAAACTCTTTAATTAAATATGACTTATAAACATAAAATAGAGGCCGGCCCACAAGCCAGGTGATCTTAAGTGCCTAACACCTTCCCAAACCATACTTAAGCTCCAAACCCATAATCTGATATGTAGACCTATGCATGTAAGTAAGTGGCCAAAACTACGGGGTGACTCCCAAATCCTTCGTCTCCGATCCATTTGGATGAGGCATACTTCCCAAGGGGGGCATGAACCACACATGTGAGTTAAGCACTATGAGAGTGCCCTTTTCCGTAACACTCAGGCGCAAGGATCCCGGGCCGAATAGTTGTAGTTTGGTGGACCGAACTTTGATTCACCGCAGGTAAAAGGCTGTTTAAGAATCAAGTGGTGCACAGGGCATGCTTCCTACAATACATACAAACTGACAAACAAGGATATTTGTATTGAACAACAAATCAAAACAGCAAAGTAAATGCAGAGAAACAAAATAGTAAAAGCACAAAGTAACGGTTAGGGATCCTTAAATCAATGGAAAGTATTTCATTGAATTTTCTTTATTATGATTACAGTGTGCGCACTAAGACGTGATACAAGATTCAAGCAAGCTCAAAAATTACAGTCTTAAATGGTTATTCTAACCTTTAAGACTTGCAAAGTTTGATTCTTTTTGAATCCGAGTATGTGCTATAGTGGCATTTTCTAGGATACCGGGAAGAAATTTTACTAATTTTCTCTGAGTTTTCTCTCCTTGATAGAATTTTATCAATGGTTCTCCCGTTTTCAAAATTTCCCCCCTTCTTCGCAATCCTTCCCCCCTTTTTATAGTGATATTCTGGAGTCCTAGGGGAACTATTGATTCCCCCTGTTTTGCCCTCTGGTCACCAGAGGGTGTATTATGCCCATCGCTCAGCAGGTTCTGTTTCCCTGTTCTTCATCCTTTCCTTCCTTTTAGTTTTGCTTCTTTGAAAGTCTATGGCTGACTACCTATTTCGGAACATGCTGAGGTCACGCCTTTCTCGATCCAACTTTTGGCAGTTCTTCTTCCTTATCTTTTTTCTCAAATGGGCGGAATCCCATTTGCCGGTTTGAAAGTCTTCCACTGCTATTCCCTTTTTTATACTTCTTCATTCTGGTTCCTCGAGGTGCTACCCACTTGCACCATGAGAGGTCGCTAATTCTTTCCTCTTTTCTTGCTGGGTCGTTTGGCGCTTGAAAAGGACGTGGCTTCTCCTCTGTTTCTTGTGTTTCTTTTTATGTCTTTTTCTTTTGAACTGTCTTAATCTTTTGTTGACTATGCTTACACGCCTAGGGGGATCCAAGCCTTTTGGTGGTCTCTGAGGATCCCGGCTCAGCTTTCTTCTTCAATCCTCTGACATGAGCTTCTTTTCCTTTTCTTTCTTCTTTTCTCATAAGCTTCTGGGCTTCCTTTTTTCCTTCTTGATGCTTTTTTGGGCTTCAAGCCTCTTGGGCTTACCATTTCTTCTCTTTTTCGTGGCCCTCTTGCGCTTATTTCTTTGGGCTTGGGTACTGTGATTTTTTAGACCTCAACAAGCACGAGACAGTGCACTTCACTCTCCTACTCTGACTTCCTCAGAGCCTCCTTCTTAGTTAATTGCTAGGTCCTTAACTCAAATGGGTAGAAGAGGGTTAGCCAAACAGTGGGCAACTCCATCATCTATTCCGTGAAGGTAAATCTTTGCCTACTCAGCAAGAGGATTGCTAGTCTAAAGAGCACAAAAGCAAGGACTTGCACCCCTGCAAAGCAAATGGAAATCATGGTGTCAATTTACTTAACCAAAGTCATACCTACAACACAACCCAATCCTTATTTTTAAAGTTTCTATCTTACCAATATATCTGTCATTTGATCCAATAGCGTTCTGATAGATAGGAACATATTTGATAAATATTGATAACTCTCAAAAGGTGTATTACTCCTCAATCCTCCCTTCTTTACCCTTCACCCTAGCCTAAGCTAGGGCTCAAAAAATTGAATCCCTAATCTTTGCAAAGTGGCCCTCCGAAAATGGTTTTGTTCCTAAGATGCTTACTTCCATTGTAGGTATGTATTTGGATTTGAGGTCTTCCTTAAACACTATGGTACATGGCTGTCATCATTTCATGTCGTAAGGTGTTGATCAGTTATGTACCACCTCCTCTTTTTTGCTCGGCGAATAGATTTTTTTTTTTTTTTTTTTTTCTTTTCAGATAATATATAGAGTTTAATTTAAAGTAAACTATATTAATAATTTTATTGTAATTATAACGAGTCTTATAACAAAATTATGACATGTAACTTGTAATACTTATATTGAGACACTTAGTATAAGCACAACAGGTAAGGCCCAATTTTTATTTTATAAAAAAAAATATATATATGTTAAATTATTAAATAATATAAAATAAATAATTGAATTTATTTATAAAAAAAAAAATCAAGAAACACCTGGTTGTAAATTCTAATCGAAGTAATTAATTTATAAACCTTTTGAAACATTGGCAATAGAGTTCCACTTAATGCAACTATGTCAATTATTTTAAGGTACTTAAAGTAGACAACATGACATGAGGATGAACAAAAGAGAAAACAATAAAAATTGAGAAGAATTCCATTTAGAGCCACCATAGCATGTGAGATACAAATTTTATTATAGATTATCAAAGTTCAAATCACTTAGGCTCACAATATATACTCATGCCTACAATGATCAAAATTCAAATAGAACACTGAAAACGATGATAAAATAAAACAAAATTTAGTTTTGGTGGGATTGGTAGGATCCTATATGGATCCTATACGATCCTACAAAAAATGTGATCCTTGTATGATCCTAATCATTTTAGTCAGGTGGGATAGTATGATCCAAATCGTCAGGGATGAAACCAGGATTCAAACGTAGGGGGGGCCGAAGTTCTTTGTTCAAAAATTTAAAAAAAAAAAAAAAAAAATTGGAATATCAATACTAGAAGTTGACAAAGTTGTATTATTAGCATTAATTTATTAATTATTATTTGTATTTTTCTTTTGAAAAAAAAATTAATAATAGAATTTTATAATCAAGAGTTTTGCAAGTTAATTGGCACGTCTTAATAATTTCAAAGTCTAATTAATGTGTGGATGAAGCAATCAATATGTGGCATAGGAGTTGTCTCTATGGCTATAAGAGTGGAGTCATTTGAGAGAAGCATAGAGCTCTCAAGTGAGAGGGAAAAATTGGGTAAAGATTATTAGGTTTTTGTGATCTTTTTTGCTAGGATTTGTAATTGATTTGTTGTTATTGTATTTACTTAGACTGGATTTATGATTTGTCCAAAGATTTTCTTATTATCTAGATACGTGCATTTTTTTTTTTTATAGATTTTTCTTGTTATCTATTTGTTAGATTTCTTGGGTCAGTTTGTAAATTTATTTTGGGGGAGGGGGGGGGGGGAACTCTATAAATTTAAGAGCCAGAATTAAAATTCTTTTTGTTAATATACATGCTAGTATTTTTTTTTTTTTTCAAAGGTTGGAGGGGGGGCATAGGCACCCTCAACCCTTGAGTAGTTTCGTCCCTGCAAATCGTGATTTTGTCAACCATACTAAGAAGTAAGTTTCAGCATGATTTTCAACCATCTTTGATTTGCTTACATTTTGGCTCTCAGTTCTTGAGGGTTTTTGAGGATCTCTAAAAATACTTCAAGTCCTCTTTAATCTTGCGTTACTGAGAACTATTGGGATGAGGTTAAATGTAAGTTGAGAAATAGGATGTCTACATTATTATTATAGATTCAAGTAGTAAAATCAAAATTTAATGTTAATTGACTTCCTTGCTGCATGATCTACATTTTACGATAAAAGGGATTTATTGTGCTAGAAGATAATCATTTCATTTCTTTATACTTTCAAGAGAGACTTGAGGAATAGTTAAAAGAAAATGAGGAAATTGCTAATGACCTATAAGTTAAATGACATTTTCTAATGTTCCCAGTAGAATCCTCCTGTTAAAATGTAAGTCGAGTTGAATTCTCACTCTCCACTTAAAATGAGAGAGAGAGAGGATAGGATGACTTGGATCCTGACTCAGATAGCCTTATATTGATTTCAACCTCACTGAGCATAAGGGACATATTGCTTCTCAATATAAAAAACAAAATGAGAGAGCACGACTGAGCCCGCACTAAGAGTGAAGAAAACCTCAAGGCCAGTTGTCTTAGGCAACCAGTGAACAAACTAGAAAAGACACTATTCTATCTATGCTCTCTAACACTTGAAAACCCCATACTCAAAAAACTCAATGAACGGTGAACGATCCCGATCCTCCATCACACAAAATTCCCCAAAGTTTTGTAGTGGCCTATCTATCACAGTGGCTTCCATTTTAAAGACGTATGAAATGATGAAAAACCACAATTTGTAATGAAAATTGGAAAACTTGTTTGTTTGGGATGGACCCTCTGAGCACCATAGCAATTCAAGATGGGAAGTGAGCTAGCTTCCCCAATAATTGATTCTCTTGGATAAACCGCAACTTGTCGATGACATTATACCAATAAGATTGATTTGATATTGTTACAATTTCAAGAACTTTCTTACCAATCATTATTTCTAATTGTAACTGTAAAATCTAATTTACAGCAAAGTCATTGCTTGTGCACCAATGACCAATGACCAATCTGAATTTAATCTTCATTCATACTCAAGTTCAGTTCAAGCTACTATCGAGCACTTGGCAAAGTTGACTAAGAATATACCCTTTCCACGTTTGAGATTAGACTTTTTATTGACTTAAATTTCCATACGACATATCTTGCTTATTTCCTCAACTTGAAAAGTGTTGGTTTTTGTCCAATTCCTCAGTCACTAGAAATATGATGTTTCTTGCTCTGATTGGTGCTTTTTAAGAACCTAACAATTGAGGGGAACCGCCCATGACTCATCGCCACTATCAAATTCCAACCTCCCCATTGGCAACAGAACTAGCAAAGTGATAGTATTATCGTGGAATTCGATGACCTTTTTAGAGTGTTTGATCAAAAAATTATAAGGATTTAGCAGCAGTGTGTCAACGTACTTCGATTTTAATTCTCCCATATGTTGTAAATATTGAAGACTAGACGAAGTGTTGCGTATCTACATAAATAGACTAATTGACAATTGTCGGCTGTCTTATACGATTGATGCTAATTGGTCCATTCCTCTTCCTTCTTACTTGATATGCATCATGAATAACGTGTTTTATTTTTTCTTTTTTTCTTTTTTTCTTGGGGTTTAAGAACACTAAAGTGGTGGTAGTTGATTATGATTAGAAAAATTGAAAGCCTAACACTCTCTATTCCTTCATACAAAAGTTACCAAAGAGGCTGTAGAGCCAACTTAACATTTTAAAACTTTTTAATGGTCAAAATACATTGTAGGTCTTTAAATTTTAGTCTCCCTATAAAACTTTATGTGATTGTCATATAAGGGCTCATAACGAACACTTTTAAATTTTAGTGTCTAAAATTGCCTATGACGTAAATTTTTATGTTTGAACAGTATATTAAGCCTTTTAACAATGAACAAAAGCAATTTACCACTTACATTTTAAAGGCCAAAATACATTTTTAGTCTCTAAACTTTAGTCTATGAACAATTTTAGTCTTTGAAAATGTAAATTTATCATTTTTAGTTCCTACAACACTTAAAATGACTGCTTTTAGTTTTAATGTGTCTAATAGAGTGAAGACGTGTCAATTTGTCAATTTTTAGTTTAGTCATGCCATATAAGGGGACTAAAATCGCTTGTGGCCTATAAACTTTAAAAATGAAGAGTATATGTTATGAACAAAGATATGGATAATGGACATTAGAAGGCAAGTTCATATATATTATGAAGTATGGTATTTTACAACAGAGTGAAACAGAGAATTACAGAGAGAGATATATATAGACAAAGAGACACTCTCTTTTGTAAATGTGTAATTTTAACATGCACATAAGTGAATGAATAAGCAGAAACCAGCTGAGCTCAAATTCTACTAACACCCAAAAGCTACAAGCTGGTCCCCCAAAACCTTTCACATGTGAAAAACCAAAACAAAAACAGAAAAAAAGGATGAAACTGTCACTGTAAACAGAGGAGGAGATTCCGGGGACATATCTGCAAAGCATCCCTCTGGTAAATCTCTCCTACAATTTACTAATAATCTACAAACATGGATGAAAAATAATCCATGAGCATCGCAGAGAAATTCAGATAGCCTAACATTAGGCCTGTTTCTCTAAATCCTTTGAGTTTATGAAGGTTCCATGGAAACCGTAGGGAACTCTGGATGGAAGCTCAACACTGGCTTCTAGCTTCAAATTCTTAGCATTAACAATTTGAAGCTCTGATTTCCACTCCTTTTCGTCATGCACGAAAGCTAGAATATAGCCACTATCTTCATTCTCTGAATTGGGGTCATTGGGAAGAAACAAAGGCTCACCACCAAACCTCTGATCTCCATATATGTACTTCTTCACTTCACCAGTGAAAAGGTCTACTTTGGCAAAACCTGAAACTTTAGGCCATGGCTCAGCAAGTGCTAAATATGCAAACTGGGATTTCCTTCCGAGCCTGTTCCGGTTCACCATACCGGCCTCTAAGTTCACATGCTCGGCCTCCGGAATGATGGGGCGGCGCGTGGACTTGCCAGTCTTCAAATTGAGCCTAATTTCAGACAAAACACTCTTCAAACTCTCTTCACATTCATTGAAAATGGAGTCAGCTGGAGTCATGCAAGACCCAACTACAACAACCTCATTAGTCTCAGGCTCTTCCCAAGCATTCCAAAGATGGAAACAAAAGCAATCAGGAGCTTCAATCCATTTAATCTCCGAAGCATCAGTGGCATTCTTGTCCAAAACCCCGAACCTCGCAATCTTGTTCTTGTCATACATAACCGGAGAGCCACCTTTAAACATTTCGGGGAGATTGAACACAACTTGCTGATCAGGAATCACCACAACCCTCTCAGTGATTGCAAAATCATGCATCATAGTAGGCTGAGCTAAAGGGATTTCAACATCTTGTGATTTTGTCCCATCTGGTTTGAAGTGGAAGTATTTAAGGTAAGGCTTTTGGACAACATTGTAGCTTAGAGCGAAGAGGTTTCCAGAGACAGGGTCGAGTTTTGGGTGAGCAATCATTGCTGAGTCAAGCTGACCATTGAAATCATAACGCCCAACAGTTTTAAGGTCACCAGAGGGAGTGATTCGAACTTGGTATGGTAAATCATCTTCAGACATAGCCAAAAGTCGGCCATTGAAATAAACAAGGCCAGCGTTAGCCACTCCAATCCCATGGCTTTGATCAACAAGTCCAAATAGTCCACGAGCGTAGAAAAGGAGTAGCCTAGCTATGCCAGAGTGACCATGAAGCTCACCTATGGCTTTTGGGAAAACAGGACGACCAAGAGCATGTTCTTGAACGAACCGTTGTGTTTCAGTGAACCTACAAGCATAGCTAGCAGAGCCATCTTTGAATTGAACTGCATGAACCATTCCATCTCCATCGAACAAGTGGTGTCCAGCAACAGGTTCGTGAAGTGGGTTCGCGCCGTTTCGAACATAGACACCTTTTACACAGTCTGGTATTTTGCCTGTGACTGTGAGAGAGTGCTGGACTGGTTGCTCTGGTACTGGAGCAAAATTGCCTGCAATTTGGACTCTTGGGTCTGCAGTTTTGGGAAGTGGGTGTTGACTCTCACTTGAGACTATGGCAGATTCTACAGCATCCAACGCCATGGCTGCAGCTCTTTGTAAGAGATTCCATTGTTGGGGTTCACATTTTTTAGATGTTGAAGAAGTCGAAGGAAAAGAAGGAGAAGGCAAGGTCTTGGGTTTGTTGTCATTTGGGTGAGTGGTAGGAGTCACAATACTATTCGACTGTCTAGGGAATTGTAGCGTTTGGAGAGAGCAAGTTGTGTGAATGGGCTTTTTGGTGGTGGGCCTGTTCTTCAAGGAGACGGTGCGTGAAAAAGAGCCCAACCTTGAAGAAGATGAAGAAGAAGATAATAATCTAGGCTTAACGCATGTGCTAGAAGATGTTCCTGCTGGAGACGAAGCCATGGTTGTTTATTTTAGGAATAGTGGAAATGGTCTACTTGGAATGGTTTATGTGTGAGAGAGAGAATCAATTGAGATTGTATGTGTTTTGAGTATTTTATTGGGATGTGAGAGTTTGTTGTTTGCTTTTGGTTTGGTTTTGTATGAAGGAATAAAGAGTGTGAGATTGACAATGAATTGAGAGAGAGAGAGATGTGTGAGATTTGAGGAGAGAGGTGAAGGAGATGTAGAGGTTTATATAGGAGGAGAAGGGAGGCATGGAGGTCCACTTTGGACACATAAAAGATGACCACGTGTTGGACATATAAATGGGGGACTTGAAAAAATTTGCCAATAAGTGATCAAGACAAGGTGGGGGGAGCATCGTGGGGTATCGTTGCCTATTTGTATGACACGACCTCTTGCTTTTAAACACACTCTCTCTCTCTCTCTTCCTACTATATGACCAGATTAGTTTGTGTATTGTGTGTGTGTTTCAATATCATAATATAATTATACTAATAATAATAGTACATCTTTATATTATATTTGAGAAACTTCCTTAAATTTAGAACAATAACACGTGACATTGCTAACAATGACAATACCATCTACGAATTTGCAAAAAGGAAAGGAAAAGTGAGTAGTGTTTTGAGTTTGGGTAAAAAATTTTACGCACATTATTTTTCACATGCTTTAAAAAGTCACAATTTCAATTGGGAGTGTGTAAAACAGTTTTACGTGTAATAAATGCTACTTTTTGAGTTTCCGAATTGTCACATTAGTAGGGAGTAATAACTAATGTGAGTAGAAGTTAGAGAGTCAATTTTTTTTTTTTTTTTTTGGGGGGGTGGTGGTGGAGGTGGTTTGGGTGGGGAGGATTTGTTGGTCCCTTCTACACGTCTAAGTCTAACCCCGCGTTTACTCCTCAGTATAAGAGTCACCCACAGCACACGTGGCCCTTCTCTTTGTATCTCTCAACTTAGAAAATGTAAGTCACATCAATTACCCCACACGCTTGCCTCCGCCAAGTTTATATCTCATTAATGCATCAATAAATTAAAGATTAAATAAATGTAGCAACATAATAATTTTCACGATTGCTTTTCTTTTCTTTTCTTTTTTTAGTAATTGTTAGTATAACTTGTCGTGAATAATTGCATAGTAAAATTTCAATAATAAATCTATATAATAAGGATGCTATTCAAATTTTTGTAACTTGATGGTTGACACCTTAACAAATTAAGAAAAAAAAAAAACTGAGTTACTAATATTGCTTATTAAAACTCTTAAGAGTAGTAGACAAACTACTCTTCTCCAGTCAAAACACTAGTACTCTTTTCTTTAATCCACATAAAAATTGTTGGGCCATGAACTGTGTTATTCCACCTTAAAACCAAGAATCGAGTACCAGTTTAGTCCAATTTTTAAAACCATTATCATACCATTTGTCGGACCATGAGTTGTATCATTCTACTTCAAAACTAATTAATCACGAGAAAAACATACTCAAATCTTTTATGATTTTTGACATCACACTATACGGGTCTATTTTTAGAACAATTGTAGGGAGTTAAATTGTGACCCCTCAAACAAAAAGTAATAATAATAATAGATGCAAAACCCAAATTGTCATTTTGCATGTCTAATTGAAAACATATACATTTTGATGCACCAATGATGCTAAACAGACAGGGATTAACAAAAAAAAATACGAGATAGTGGCAAACCCTACGTGCATGGCTTGGTAAAACAAAAAGCAGGTCATATGACCACGCCGCAGTATTATTATATTCTCAAAACATTTTGAGATTTTATTCCTATAAAGGTTAATTATTTTCTTATTATGATATCCGAGGGTTTTATAATATAAGAGATGTTTAGAAACAATTTATCAAGAAGAAGGGCCTCTTTAATAATTATAGTAAAAGAAAAATGCACCAGAATTAGTGAATTACATTTATTGAAACGAGCTTAATATGATCAGTGTTCCAATTTTTAATATGATAAATCATAATATAAGTAAAACTCCATCATTCTCAACCAAAAAAAAAAAAAAGTATAACTCCCTTGTTGATTTTTTTAAGGTCCTGTATAGGCTCAATTGATACATGTCACTTCAATTTAAAATAGTCGTTATGGTGGCAGATTGGTGTAAATTAAGTAAATCGCTAATATAATTTCATATAAGCTGCAAAGGAGCAAGACATATCTTCCTAATTTGGTACTAGTTTGGATTAATTGTATAATACAAATAGACACACAAGATCACTAGCTACCTTAACCCCATTTGCCTTTGATAAGGGGAGAGACTAGAAAAGTAAAAGCAAAAGCATTTTTATTTATGGAATACCTACAAATTATGAGCCCAAATACTTAAAAAATGATATCGCAAACAAGGGCAATATGAGGTTATTGCTAATAAGTTTTAGTTCAATTGACACCTCTTCTCCTTATAAGTTTTAGAGGAGGATGAGGTCATTGAGAACGTGTGTAACTTACCCCACATAATATAAGTAAAACTTCCTTCTTGATTTATTTATTATTTTCATATATAAAAAAGGGCCCTACATAGACTCAATTGATACATATCACTTCAATTTAAAATAGTTGTTATGGTGGCAGAGTGGTGCAAATTAAGTAAATCACTAATATAATTAGTATAAGCTGCAAAGGAGCAAGGCATATCTTCCTAATTTGGTACTAGTTTGGATTAATATTGTATAGTACAAAAAGAGTAAAAGACACAACATCACTAGCTATACCTTACCCCCATTTGCCTACTACAAGAGAGTAAAACTTTCCTTTTTTCTTTTTTTTTTTTTTTTTTTTTTTTTTTTTTTTTTTTTTTTTTTTTGGAAGAAGAAGAAGAAGAAGAAGAAGAAGAGAGTAAAACTAAATAGTGAGAACAAAAGCATTTTTATTTATGAAATACCTACAAATTATGAGCCTAAATACTTTAAAAATGATATCACAAGCAATGGCAAACATGCAGCAAAATTATTGTGTTATACTTCAATCTCATTTTGTTTAAAAATTTATAGATATAATGTTAATAATAAAGTCAATACTCTTTTTGTGGGTTCTAGGGTCTTTTTTTTTTTTTTGGTAGAAAGGACATAGGTTCTAATCAGGGGCAGAGCTATGTTGTAGGGTGGGGGGCCATGCCCCCCCCCCCCCCCATTTTGAAATATATATATAATTATTTAAATGTTTTCAAAATTTAGTCTACAAAAATAAGAGTTGCCCTCCCCCCAAGTATTTGAATTAGTCCAATAATGCTCTTAAGAAAAATAATTGGTCTAGTAGTTATAGAGACGTAACTTTATTTTTCGCAATTCTGTTTTTTATTGTAAAATGTGCTCTTATATTTGTTAAATATTTGATAAAGTTTGGTACCAAACATGTTTGAATTTATCTTTTTCAACCCGTTATGTGGCGATTAACAAGTCATTAACTCATTAAAAAAATCTTGTCACTAAAACTACACATTAAATGTCTTTTTAGTTGCCACATAATGGGTTAAAGCAAGATAGCTTCAAATATGTTTGGAGCCTAACTTGTTCCTCCAAGTTTTGGATCATTCATGTTTTTGAAAATTTCATTAGTTCAATTGAATGGTTTTTTTCTTACATTATAAAATTTGATAATTTATATAGAAAATGAAACTTCTTAAGAATTTCACTATGAAAATGGTAAAATTAAATTTTATTAATTTTATGAAAGATCGCCAACAAATATAATTTTGATTGAAAATACTAAAATTTCTTTTCTTTTTTTTTTGTTGGATGTGTGTATATATATAACTTATCAAATAAAAAAGTGTGTATTTCGCCTCTTGTTTTAATTAACTCAACTCGTAAAAAAATTTGTTGTCAAATAAGAAATGTGAGGTTTGAATTCTACCTATACTAAAAAACAATTAATGTTTTGATCTATTGATAAACAGTAATCATGAATTGAAATTCTAAATACATATATATATATATATATATATATATATTTTAAAAATCAACTTCCCCATTACTTATTTGATTGGTTGACCAAAAAAGTACTTGTTTATAGCATTTATTGATTAAGTGATTTATATGGACAAAATTTGGCTACAAACTTGATTGTAGTCTAAGTTTACAATTGCATTCAATATCTTTTTATTGAATTTGAATTTTGACAAATTCACCATTGAATTACATATTCTTCTTATATCATTCATGCTTACAAAATTTCAAGAAAATTAAATATCAATAACTATGTCATCAATTTAATATTTAAATTTCAAGTTTTTATAGTCTAAAATTATACATAAAAAATAAGTTTATAGATCGAATAGTAAATTACATGTGATTGATATGAAATTTGATATGTATGTTAAGAACATAAAGAACTTGTAATCCAACAGTTAGATTTAAAAATATACGATCATGTTAATTTTATTAATGGAAGTTGTAGTTTTAGACTATAATCAAGTTTGTAGCCAACTTTTGTCCTCTTTATGTTGAGTATTGTAATAATTTAGGTTTTTCTTCTCATAATTTGTTTAATTCAACTAAAATTAATAATACATTATTTATAATTTAAACTGACTGTATTTTGACTTTTACTAATTATCTTTGAATAATAAGTTTTTTAGACATCAAAATTTGTTGAAGTATTGACAAGTTCAAAAACAAAATTTTGCTTTTTGAGAAACAGTTGACAAGTTCAATTGAATATATTAATTAGTGAAATTTTTATTTAACGTTTTCTTTTATGAGTTTATGTTTTAAAAAGAGTTGACGTCGATTAAATTAATATTTTTAACAGTTTACCATACAACATTTAGAATTAACACGTTATTTATTTGAAGTAAAAATCTTTATTGTATAAAATAATATCAAGTCAATCCATTTAAAAATTTTAAATAGATTGACTTGATAGTTGATATTATTTATTTGATTGGTTGACCAAAAAAGTACTACTTGCTTATGGCATATATTGACTGACTTATTTAATTATATCGAGTCTTAATATAGGTTTTATCTCTCATAATGTTTTTAATTCAATTAAAATTAATAATACATTATATGTAATTTAAATGGATTATATTTGGACTTTTACTAATTATCTTTGAATAATAAGTTTCTTAGACATTATATTTGTTGAAGCATTGACTATTGACAAGTTCAGTTGACTATATTAATTAGTGAAATAATTTATTTTTTCTATAATGAGTTTATGTTTTTAAAAAGGGTTAACGTTGATTAAATTAATATTTTTTATAGCTTTGATAAGGAAGTGGCCATTTAACATTTTAGAATTAACATGTTATTTATTTGAAATAAAAAATTTATTGTATTAAATAATATCAAGTCAATATATTTAAATTTGTTCTAATTATTTTTTGTATCTAATGAGAAAATTTTCTGAATTCGCCACTAAAATATATATAAGCAAGGGATAAGTAAAATAATTTTGAATCAATATATTTAATTATTGTTCGCATTTGGTGAAAAATACCTGATTTTGCCACTAAAATATAAACGATGGGTGAGTTTAAGGTTTATTTACAAAGACAAAGACTTTACCATGTACTTTAAAAAATAAAAAAAGCTCTAGTACGCTAAAAAAATAATAATATTAAAAGTTGTTTTGAGAAACCCAAAGATTCAACGGTGCTCATAATAATGATATTAAAATAAAAAATCTCTTTTTCTAATCATTAATATAGTAAAAAGAAATATGTTCTTAGAACCATTATATATATATATATATATGTATACTTTTTTCTTTTTTTTTTTGAGGAAACATTATTTATATTGTTTGATGTATAGTGTGCTTGTGTTCCCAAAAACTAGTAGCCGCTCAAGGATTTTTTTTCTAGAAGTTCAAATGAGAAGATAAATCTTGAATAAGAGATAAATTTTTTGTGCACATGGTTTTATTACAAATTTGTCCATAGTACTAAGAAGATAATAAAAGATAAACTATAAGTTCATTTGGTATATTGTTTCTTCATATAATGAACATACTAATTGTAATTGCTAAGAAAATCTTGGAAATAATCTATTGTTTCTAAGTATAATACCACTGCGCACCATTGGCTTGATGGTCACTTCATAAGTATAAGTTCTTATGGAATGAGGAGGCTAGAGTCAGGATTCAAGTCTCTAAAAAGAGTTTCACACACATATAAACCCTTTTTTTTTTAGAAACCACACACATATATACTTAAATTATGTTAAAGTAACATTTCTATCTCAGATTAAAAAAAAAAATTACAATAAGCATATTAATTATTGTTGTTAAGTGAACTTTGATTATTATTGCTTAGAATACTTTTTATCATTTAGTTTATGTCTTTACTCTATACAATTATTGTTTTAACAATTCAATTCAACTTTGACAACTATTGGTCCTTGTAATTCTATTAAGAAAATTTTTGTTGTGTTAACATTTTTTTTTTTTTTTTAGAATCACCCATTGTCTAATTGTTTTATTGTTTTTTAGTGTTAACATTTACGAACTACTAGTTGACTAACTGGCCCATGCCCCAATCTCCGCTTAACAAATAATAAATTAAAAACACATTCAAATTCATCCATTCCACTTGCAGATTCGATCAAAAGTATAAATTAATTGTAACTTTATTTAACAATTCAACTTAACTTTGATAACTATTGGTCTTTGTAATTCTATTAAAAAAAATTTTATTGTGTTAACATTTATTTTTGTCTTCACTCAACCACTCCCCTATCTCACGCCCCCCGTCTAATTTTTATTTTTATTTTTATTTTTATTTTTTTAATAATCATCCCTTGTGTAATTGTTTAATTGTCTTTTAGTGTTAACATTTACTAACTGGTGATTGATTAACTGGCCCATGCCCCAATCCCTACATAACAAAGAACATATTAAAAACACATTCAAATTCAATCACTCCACTTGTAGATTCGATCAAAAGTTTTAATTAATTATAACTTTATTTGCAAGAATAAATTGTTAAGGGAATCGTATTCAAGTTTATTTCATTTGGACTTTGACTCTACTAGTTGACTAACTGGCCCATGCCCCAATCTCCGCTTAACAAATAATAAATTAAAAACACATTCAAATTCATCCACTCCACTTGCAGATTTGATCAAAAGTATAAATTAATTGTAACTTTATTTAACAATTCAACTTAACTTTGACAACTATTGGTCTTTGTAATTCTATTAAGAAAATTTTTATTGTATTAACTTTTGTTTTTGTCTTCACTCAACCACTCCCCTATCTCACGCCCCCCATCTAATTTTTATTTTTATTTTTATTTTTTTAAGAATCATCCCTTATGTAATTGTTTAATTGTCTTTTAGTGTTAACATTTACTAATTGCTGATTGATTGACTGGCCCATGCCCCAATCCCCTCATAACAAAGAACATATTAAAAACACATTCAAATTCAATCACTCCACTTGTAGATTCGATCAAAATTTTTAATTAATTGTAACTTTATTTGCAAGAATAAATTATTAAGGGGATCGTATTCAAGTTTATTTCAATTGGACTTTGACTTAAAAAAGATTTAGACTTAGAAACTCAAGATGTTCAAATTTTTATTTTAGGGGTCAAAACAAAATGAGAAATTATAAAATTATATATATAAATATAAATATATATATATATATATATATATGGATTGAGTTCAAGTTATAAATGATGTAACTCTAAACAATGTTACACCACCCAATAACTTGTTATAAAATTCATATGTTGAAAATCCCACCGTTGAATTACATGTTTTACATGTTCTTAATAATCATGTCAGTTTTCATGTCAATTGGATATTATTTACCATTTGATCCATAAGCTCATCTTTTATGCATTATTTTAAACTACAAAAATATGAATTTAAAAATTGATTGATAACATGACTATTAATTTTTTATTACCTTGAAATTTTGCAAGCATGGAGAATATTATGAAGATAATGTAATCTAATGGTAAATTTATTAAAATTTGCATCCAATTAAAAAATATTGAGTGATGTAATATTCTTTAGAACTACACCAGGCACAACTTGAACCCAACCCTATATATATATATATTGCTAGTTCTGGGGGTTCATTTGAACCCCTGGACCAAAGCTAACGCCACCCCTGCCAAAAAAAAGGGTATAGTATGGATCAAAATTAAATTTTTTTTCATTAATTTACTAACTATATTGATTTAATCTTAATTTTTTTTTTTTTTTAAAAACAAATTAATTTTACCTTTATCCTGCCTTATTATCAACAAAAATTACTGATAAAGCAAACCTTTATTTATATATATGTATAAAGATAAATGTCCTATAATATTTTTTTTTAATAAATGTCCTACAAGATATGCCACATCATGAAAATCTACCATTAACATCACTTTCTCAACTACCATTCTCAACTTAAACTTACCACGTTAACAATTGTGAAATATTTTGTGAAAATTGTTGATTCTAAACTTATTGACATATAATTGGATCAAAGGAAGCACACAAACAAGATCAACTCAATTTAAATAAATAAATAAATTGCTACATTGTAAGATAGCAAGCTTACATGCACCAAGAGAATTTCTGTAATTAACTACAAACAGCAACCAACTTAAGTTGGTGGAAAATGACAAAACAAAAGCTAGAGAATTTAGCTGCAAACCTAAAAGGATACCAATTGGCACATACAAAATCAACTAGGATCTCAGTATAAATGATTTAACTCAGTTCAGACACAATGCATAATGGTTAGGCGCCCAGTTTCACAGCATTGCTTCTCTGTTGTTATTGTCATTTTTTTGTAGCATATCTCTTGTGGAAAGATTTTCTTCCTCAATAATAATTTATTATTCCTTCATGTTATTACTATTATTTATGTATTATTATTATTATTATTATTATACTCCATATTTCTTTTTGATTGTAGGTGGAGATTCCTTCCTATTCTTCATTCATCAGCACAAATATTTCTTCATATTAATTGTTTATTTAATTATAAAGGGCTTTCAACTCCACAAACCACAATCATGGGCTAACTACCATATCCTTCCTCCATGTTCAGCCAATTAAACAGCTTATTTTAATATAAGAGGGATTAATTAGTCTCTTCAATTGTCATGGATGACCCTAAAACTTCAAAAAAGATAGAATATTATAAACATTTTATGCATAAAATACTTTAAAGGGTTGATTTGATAGAGATGATCTCTCTTGTGACATCTGCCTCAGATCTCATCTTTAAAATAAATTCAACATTCTCAACCTATATCAACGTGCTAGTTAGGGACGAGGCCACACTTGGTGATCGGATCAACCGTACATTTTTTTTTTTTTTGGCTTTGATTATGATCAAGTTCATGTATTATAAGTTATAACAATAAAATTAGTGTGAGACAAGGAAGCCAGAGTAAACTACCTAGTGCACCCATTTGTTTCTATTAACTTTTAATATTTCTTTTCGTTTCTTTATGAGTATTATTAATATATTAATCTCCTAGCTTTTTGTTAGTTTGCAATTTAATTAGTACCTTCTGAAACTTAGTATTGCCAAATTTAATTAGTTTATGCAAATTATTAAACAAATGCGCGAAATAGTAGGGGTCGGCAGGTTTATCGATCAACGCACACACGCCAAGGTCAAAACTAATAATTAGTGCCAGATTTATCAATGAGAAACTACAATTAATTAGTCCAACCAAAACCACACATATATATATTGATTATTCTCCACTCTCTCTAGTCTCTTCCCTCCCTGCTTTTTGTGTTTGTTTGCACTTGAAACAATATTATGGAATATATGTTTTACCTAGTTGAGCCTTTTGGTAATAATGCACTGGTGCAGCAAAGCAACCTTCTCTGTTTGAAAAAAACTTGTATCAATAGCTTCCAACCATCCATTGCTATGCTCTTCTTGACTCGGACCATTCAATCACTTTTCTAAAGAACCATTAACGACCCACTTGTTTGTGAGATAAATCCAATTTAACAACTGTGAAGGCATGATGGAACCACACAAGTGGATGCAAGGGGGGACAATGCATATTAATGACGGAACTCATGCACGTTGGACAAGTCCCAAAAATATACCTTTCAAGGCCACAAGTATATTCGGACCGACGAGAGTAATTAAAAGAATTTTTAGTAGAGTAATAATAGTCATACACTTCTTATTACATACACACTCATCATATATACACTATTACATATATAGATTAAAATTGTGTTTTTAAAACACGATTTCAAAATATAGTATGTATAAAGTGTGTAATAGTGAGTTTATAATAAGATTTTTTCGCTTTTAATTATACTACTAAAAATGAGATTCCAATACTATTAGTACAGGCATATGGGTGTTGATCTGTATTTGTGTGCAACCAAGTGAGTTAGCCATTATCAGGGGGAACATATGCCATGAATATATAATGAAAGCTCCTGACCCACGAGAAGAGTGAGATTCGCCTGCATGATTACTTCACCTTTGAAGCTTGCTTAATCATGGGGTGCATGGCGTGAATCAGAACATAAAATTTATATATATTTAAGTTTGAAATCTAGCATGGAGAAAAACGAGAAAAGTAATCAGTTTATTTCTGCTAGCATTCAGCACACATGTGATGCCATTTATTGACATTGAAATAATAACAGAAAATTGTATTTTCAAAAAAAATATATATTATGTTAGCATGATTGAATGAGCTTATTTTGTTTATTGTGTCTTTAAAAAGTAGACATTCTCTTTTTAAGTGAAAATAAATTCATCAAACAAATGTCACTCGATTTGATCAGGAATCTCCATTTTTTTTTCTTGAAATGTCCATTTCATTATTGAGATTAGATATCTCACAAGAGATAGACACCATGACAAATTACTTAAAATTAGATATCATTTCTTATTTAGTTGAATTAGATTATAAATGACCTAATACCTTATAAATTTTTAGATGTATAAAAAAAAATCTCCACCATTTAATGTTCCTTCTCCATTTAAAATTAAATAGAGAGAATCTTGACCCCTTGGATTCTCACATACTGAAATTGTTGAGCACTAGAGAAATTATTATTTTGTTAGAGAAGAAATCAAAACAAGATTTCAGAAACAAGAACTACATGGTCATTTGCTATACCAAAACTATGAAAACAATTAATTAACATGAAGAAAAAAAAACTATTAACTAACATGTGAGATGGTTCAACATTTTACATATAATTATCAAACAATTGATCTTCCAGAAGCACACATGATGGCACATGCTTTGCTTTAATTATTTTTGTTATCCCAAGCGAGCTAGGTTGATTAACCCCATTTTTTTCGGGTGGGGTAGGAGGAAGCAAAGAAAAGAAGAACATTTCAAGTTTTCAACACTCAACGCATGCAAGATCCTTAAAATTCCAGTGTACTTATTTTTAGTATAAAATAGTAATACATATACTATAACTTATTCTGACCAGTAAATTTAATAAGAAAAAAAAAACTATTATCTTGACCAACCAATAGTTTAATCATCCCAATATAACATTTTCAAACGCAATTATGACTTTGAAGGCAAGATTAAGCTAATCTCAACAGGTAGTAATGCCCTCAATAGTGTCCACTTTACATTTTAAGACGTAATTATGAGATTCTCCAAACAATATTATACCTATTTTGAATTAAAATTTCCTTTATAGTTTACAGTTTACATTTTGTTGTAATGCGGCTGCTTGATAATTTTCATCGACAAATTTATTGCAAATGGTCTCCGACAAGCTATCATGTACACGATGCAAATTACGAAATACAACAACAAAGTGTGGCTATTAAAAAAAAAAAAATTTAAATAAATTTATATTTTGTTATATGTGATTGTGAGTTTGCCTGTTAAATCATAGATATTTTGTGTACCCAATTGTCATTGAAAAATATCCATAAATAATAGAAGGATTCCTGGGCCAAACGACTTTACCCGAAAAAACTGCCAACTGCCCCGACCAACGAACAAAGCAAATTAATGGATTAGTATGGTTAATCTATCAAATTATCAATCATGCAGTTCTCTATGCCAACATGGAAGGCTACAATCTCCAATAAAGCATTGGGAAACCCCTAAGATTATGGTTAAGTAAATGACAAGTAAATGCATTTGTCATAGAAAGTTGATCCAATTAAAGGCTTGAAAAGATGAAAATATTATTGTGATGATTAATTAACCCGATTTTTAGGCTTTACTCAAAAGGTAGAAAATGAAAAACAAAACTTGGAGACAATTAGACAAGATCACAAGGGAGGATAGGCTCCTTATGGAAGAGAGAGAGGAAAAAAAGGGTTTTGATTGGGAGAAATGGTGCCTCAGCATGGCCCATTTGAAAGGACAGCATTGAAAAGCACATGGATGCATTATTAATAGAAACAAAAATGCATGGATGACGATGAAGTTATCGGTTATCTGAAACAAAAGTGGGGTATCCTCAGTCTTTTTCTTTTTCTTTTTTCTTTTTCTTTTTTTAAATAAGCTTAGAAAATAATGTAATTTATAAATATCCACCCTAAACTAATCACTCAAGTTGTAATAATATCTCCCTAGAGATTAGAACTAGACAATCAAACCCTTATATTGTTGCTCAAAATTCCATATGGTTTCCTGTCATTGCAAATGATTTTTAACTAAGAGCAAGTGGTAATTGGTTTAGTTTTCATCAATTAATACTAACAGTGAAGTCATGTCTAACCAATGTAATCCAATCATAAGTTTACACGTGTAAATTGTGATAAAATATGTGGCAAAATATATGATCAATGAAGAAGTTTTTATATATGATTCACCATTCTTGTATATGCTTATTTTAGTTAAAGAAAGTAAGGAAGAATGCCATTTATAATATTTTTTATAATAAAAATTAATATCTGAAAGCTACTAAAATTTTCTTCTTGTGTTGGATTTGTAATGTAAAGTTGTAAACATGAACCAGTAAATGGCTGCTAATTTCCTTTTAAAAAAACAGGCTGCTAACGTAATTAGTTTTTTCTGTTTTTTGTTGACTACAAACATTAAAACCCACTTTATCCCTACTTAATTTCTTTTCTAAAAATCTCTTGGACTTTAAGTTTTACCTTTTGAAATCAATTTCCATACATGAGCTAGGCATAAAAAGATGCTAGCAATATTATTCAAAGGAAAAAAAAAAAAGATGCTAGCAATACAAATGGTTTACAAGCATTAATTTTTTAGAGGATCTTGGTACTAAAACTGATCCTTAACCCATAAGAATATGGTTAAATCTCTCTGCAGTAGCAGCTGATTGATGAGTGTTGACTATTCGACATTCATGCTATTCAATATTCATGTTCCCCACGTGCATGCATGACACAAACCTATATATATATATATATATATATAAAATTCGAACTTCCTTCAAAGAAAAATGTGAATAATGAAAACCACATGATTACAGTAATAGATAGTACATAATCCACAGTGCCAAAAAGTTTACTCATAAGGTGGACTATCTAGAACATACTTAATATATTCACTTATTTTTTTGACCGAAAAGATAGGTAATGTATTCACTTATTGAATCCCATTGTGAAGTGACCATAATAGAGAGGCCACGTGGAAACATTAGCTAGGGTGAAAGTCGTCACGAGTCACCAAAGGACACTTGGAAACCCACTGAACTTTCCCACCAATCCCACTCGTAGAAACAGAGCAACCTTTTTGTTGATGGAGATTGCTATCTAACGTGACTCCTCCATTTGTCTACTCCATGGTATACAGATTCTGTTCTTTGCAGACACTGTTTTGTGCAAGTATGTATGGGAATGGGACTATTGGACTTCATAGCTCATGTTTTTCAAACAATATATATTGGTTCTATTCTTTCAAACAATATTGTACGTGAGAATGTTAAAAGGACTTTGTAGTTTTAAGATTTTCGAAAACCCTAATTAATTGCGATAGTCGTGCGGAGAGAAGATATCAAATGGTTTTTGGTTTTGAATGCAACCCACATTTTGACTACACCAATAAGTTCATTTTTTGTATAGTTTATACTCGAACTCGTATTATATATTTCTATATGGATAAAATTCTGGTTCATATTCTTTATTATTTTAGAGATTTTATGAGTTTTATGTCAATTATTGACACATTTATACTATTAAGTATTGTTTGATTTTTAGTTAATTATGTGATAATTGTGTGGAGAAGATATCAATTGGTTTTTAGTTTTGAAGGCTGCATATTTTGACAACAGTAATAAGTTTATTTTTGGTGTAGGTGATATTCGACCTCATATTCTATTTTTCATTTAGGTGAGATGGTTTAGATTCTTTTTTATTATTTAAGAGATTTTATGAGTTGAGTTAATTATTAAAACTTAGTATTTTTTATTTCTAGTTAATATGCAATTAAAAAAAATGAAGTAGCTTAACTCCCCAACTAGGCTTATGAAATAGGATGTACTTAATTTGAAGATTCTTTCTTGAAAGCTTTTATATTTTTTGTGGGTAAACTCTAGCCCCAAATGGAAGGGAGATTCAAATTAATAATCTCCACTTGATCCAACAGGATCCCTAAATAATTGTTTTCTCAAAAGTTAAATTTGGAAAACTAACAAGTTTTCAAGTATCATCAATGTTTTTGGTTTTTTATTTTATTTATTGATCTAATTTTTTCTATTTATTGGTTCCTTACAAATCAAATTATAAGAAACATGTATCGTGATTTTGTTTTTCATTTATACAAATTGAAGTGATTATATGCATATCATACTCGAATAGACAATGGCCATATGGCTTACTGACACTTGTGCTCTCCCAATGTGGGGTGAGATTCATGAATGAAATCACCTCATCAATTTCTACTTAGGAACAAAATCTTTGAAAAGATTTTATGCATATCATAAAATGAAGGTGAAGCAACATATGTCATGCTATCGTTCTTATTTATTTATTTATCTATAAAAATAAATAAAAAATAAAAAAAACTGTCGTTCTTATTATTAACAACAATTAAAAAAATTATAATAAAATAAAATAAAATAAAAACAACATGATATAAATATTTTTAAGAGCACCCATCTTTTAACTACAAAATTATGATAAAATGTAATGCATTAGTAGTAGTACTATTATAGTCTACTACTCTACTTAATAATCTTGTTTTGCCAAAAACCTTATAATTTGGTGGTGTTGCATACTTTCATTTACGAGGGAACCAAGATTCAAATATTCCTTCTTCTCAAAATTGTTGCCATATAATTGGGGTTCGAGTGGATGAGTATTTTCATCCTTTTTATTATATTTTAAAAATAAAATAAAAGTAAATGAGAGGGAAGTATGATTGATTAAAAGTAAAGTGGGAGGCTCAAAAAAGAAGAAGGGTATGACGCGTATGAATATGATGATATATTGGACCATTATTAGAAGATAAAATGGGCTTGGACTAGTGGGTCCATTATGTTGCCGGCAAAATTGTGAAGGGGCCCTCTTAGTTTGACCCACATAGCTTGGATTGGCGTTGACTCCCATTCATATCCCAATATCCGATGAGAGATAAATAAAACTATAAAAGCCGTAATGGCAGTTGCTTTAGATTTTAGACATTGCTGTGTCATCAGCCATCTTTGTGAAGCGTCAAATCAGTTGTTGTTAAAAAGTTTGCGGGGGTGGCCTGCCGCCTGCCCAAGCCCATCCACCTCATAGTGGCCACTCTCTAAGCTCAGACTCAGCATACTGCTCCAATAATTCTCTTTTGAATAGGATATTTTTCTTTTCTTTTCTTTTCTTTTCTTTTTCTTTTTCTTTTTCTTTACTCTCAATATATGTGAGAGCTTTTCAAAACAAAATATTCCCAAAATGAAAAAAAAAAAAAAAAAAAAAAAAGACATAATGGAGTTTGGGTTGATTGTAAATTGACTCTTATTTTATTAATATTATTGATTTCTGAGGTTTAAGAATTGTCTAAATGGACTCTTTCATCTTAATTTTATAAATTGAAAATATCTCACAAAAATTATAAATTAAAAGAGCCATGTGGTGTGCATGTGACCACCATTCTCTATATATATTATATATAATACATGAAGGGCGCATGATTACTTTTTTGCCAATTATAGTTAACATAAATGAGATGGAGGGGTCAATTTGGAAAATCTTAAACCTCATGGATCAATAATACATAATTGATAACATAGGGGTCAATTTGCAATTGACCCAAACCGTAGGTCTTTTTGTAGCTTTCCCTAAAAATATTTATCATTAAACTTTTTTATATTACCCATAAATTTGTATCTCTTTGGATAACTTTTTGTTTTATTAATATTTCTAAAATCTCATAATTTTAGAACATATTTTCATTATTCATAATATGCACATCAAATTTGTGTTAATTTGGTGCTTTTTAATTATATGATCTACAAACTCATGTTTTGAGTATAACTTTAAATTTTAAAAAATTTAAATTTAAACATTTATGATGAAATATTTATTTATCTCCAATCATATTCATATTTTGCAAGCATTGAGGGTATAAAGATATAATATAATCCAATGGTTGATTCATTGAAAAATAAATAAAAAAATAAAATAAAATAAAATAAAAACTCTTTCGATGAAAAATGATGAGTGGTGTAACATCACATAGAGTATACCAACTATAACTTGAACCTAACTCAAAATTACAAATCTTTTCTTAAATTTGAATACATTATTGACCTTTCTTAAGCATTCAAATTTCAAAAGCATTTCAAAAAATATTATAATAAAAATAAACTCAAAAATACTATTAATATTATTATTATTATTATTGGATAGATATGATGAGGTTTCAACTTATGATGTCCACCCTATGATGTCTACTATTATCATCAAGCTTAGACACTAGTCGCTTTTTAGGGAAGGTGGAACAATAAAATATTTATTAGTTGGGCTAACTAGAATCCTTTATAAATAATATTAGTGATTTCATTAAAATATGCGTTATTTGTAAACTATCATTTATTTTTATTTTAATTAATTTTTGAGATGATTGTACATACATTCTCTCAATATATATATATATATATATATATATATATCAAATGATAAGAGATTCTAAAGTGAGTAAGACCCCATAATCTTCCTCCCTAGGGGTCCATTTGGTTGAGGAGATGGAAAAGTAGGAGGATAGAAAAAATTTAGTTTTCCCTCATTTGTGTTTGGTTAGAGGGGTAGAAAAGTAGAGGATGGAAAATGAAGTTGGTATAAATTTACCATTATATCCTTACTAAGTATATAAACAAAAAGTAACACATTTTTTAATTTAAAAAAAAAAAATTGTATAGACACTTCAATTTTTTATATATAAAATATGCAAATTCCAAAAGGATTAAAAATAAAATAATAAAAAAGAAAAGAAGAAAAGGACTCAAACCAAAACCTACGGCGCGTAAGAACTAGAATTGGGAGACCTTTATCCAAAAAAATAATAATAATAACGTAAAAGCATAAGGAAGAAAAGGACAAAAAGTAGTTGGTGGCAATTTTGTCATTTATCATTAACAAACACAATCATTCCTATTTTCTCTCCATTTTGGAGAGACACAGGTTTTGTGTGGACCCTAGTAGAAAATGTCCGGACCCCACTCAAAAAGTTTCTCTCTCCCCCTCCTTACCAAACAACATACAAACTCATTTTCTCTCCTTTATTTTTCATCCACCATATTTCACCTCCAACCAAACATACCCTAAAAGAAAGTGAAATTTCAACCTCATCCTTTTAAAAAAGAATATAAAGGTATCCTGTAAGCCTAAAACATAGGATATTAACTGAAGATTTAAAAAAAAAAAAAATATCCTAGTATTTGATCTCCTTTTGGGTCTAACATAAGTCATAAGGTTTTTGTATTATTTAATATATGTCAAAAGACTTAGTAGATTCAAGATCTATCACAAAAAAGTAGTATCTTAGTTTCTTTGTCGCTAGCGAAAGCTTGGAGTCTCCAAACTTCTCCTAGGTTGTAGAACATTTTTGTCCTTTTCTTGAGTTTTTTTCCTTAGAGTAACAAGTTTACTCTTAAGGTTAGTAGTTTCTTTCTTTTGGGGGTCTGGGGTACACTTTGTTCTCTTTGAAAATGGATGATCTTACCAACCAGTGGAGTGGACTTTCTATCTCTAATAGAGAAGGTTTGGTTTTCAAACTGGCACAAGAAATGGTTACGACTAAGTTCATTATCACGACTAAGTTCTTCACCAAACGAGCTCTAAATATTGATGCTATTGCATCAACATTTAAAACTCTATGACGTTCCAAAAATGGCTTCAGGATGAAAAATCTTGGAAACCATATTGTCCTCTTCATTTTTTTACAATAAACTCAAGGTGGATACTATCCTCTCAATTGAACCTTGGAACTTTGATAAACATCTCATGGTGTTGCAATGCTATGATAAGGATACTCCTGTCAAAGAGATGTTGTTCAACAAGGTTTCATTTTATGTCCAGGTACAAGAGATTCTAGTTAGATTTTTTAATCAACAAGTTGTTGAAGGAATATGGAGAATATCGAACAAATAAATTGTGTACCTAAGAACTCAATCACTAATGGTGGTGACTATGTGTGTATGTGTGTTACTTTAGATGTCACTCAACCTTTGTGTCGTAAACTTATTATTGCTTTGGAAAAGGAAGGAGCAGTGGGTTTCTTTCAAATATAAGCGTCTCCCCAATCTATGCTACTGGTGTGGCCAACTTTCTCATGATGATAAGGATTGTAAGTTGTGGTTTGAAAGTGAGGGAACCTTGTCCATTGAAGATCAGAAATATGGGTCGCGGTTACATGCCCAACCTTTTGCTCCCACAAGGAAAAATGCGGTTTTTGTACCAAGTTTCTATGAAAAGAAGGATGGGGTCCCTAGTGCCAAAAAGTCCACTGGTTGCTCTCATCAGCCATAGCAGGGCACAGGTACGGCGGTCCCTCCAAATTCGGATAGCTATCCCCAAAAGGTAAGTGCTAATTAATGAGATTTTTGAAAATTTGAATTTTCCTTATATGGGGGAAAAATCTATGGAAGAGTTGACTCAATCCTCCATGAATCAAGGATTTTCAAAAAAACATCATGATTTGTTTGAAAAGTATTTAAAGGAGATTGATCAAGAAATAGGGAGATTTGATTTGCTTGTCAACAAGAATCAAGGAGAAATATCAGATACAACTAAGGCAAAAACATGCACAACTAAGGTTTACGTTTCCAAAATATCCAAGGAAAATCAATCCCCAAAAATTTCTCCAACTAGCCATATCTCATCAAAACACACAGCTTACCTAAAACAACACAATCTACTCCCATCATTCTAGCTGAAGCCACCAATTTGAATCTCATTCCAACTATGTGCCAAAGTCCTACATTGAAAAGAATTCCTAGGAAATTTGTTGAATCAATTACTGTTATGGAAGAAGTGGTGGGGAAAAAAAGAGTGCTATGTAACACCGAAAATCATTCTGAGTTACCTAACAAGAAGCATGCGGTTTCTCATAGTGATAAATAAAATTTTGAGATATTGTTGGAGACAAGTTCCTAGCCTTGGCAGAAGCCATGAGTCTCTTAGTATGGAACTATTGGGGGCTTGGGAACCAACATACAGAAGATCAGCTTGCAGATTTGGTGTGGGTAAAAGATCTCTCTGTTGTATTTATAGCCAAAACATGGACAAATAAAGCAAGGCTAGGAAAAGTTCAAAGGAGGATTGAGTTCAAAAATAAATTTAAAGTCCTGCAAAAGAATAAAGCTGGAGGATTAGTGATGTGTTGGAAGGAATATTTTGACTTGACAATAGAAACTTTTTCTTGGAATCACATTGATACGACAATCAATAAAAATAAGAAGGATGAATGGAGATTTATTGGTTTCTATGGTGAGACCGATACTCAAAAAAGACACGAATTGTGGGCACATTTACATAGTCTTAAAAATCGGGGGAATGCACCATGGCTTTATGCTGGTGATTCTAATGAAATAACAAGACAATCTGAGAAGTGTGGGGGGAGAGTTGGACCACATAGTCAGATGCATCCATTTTGGGATATTTTGGATGAATGTGGATTTATGGATATGGGTTTTGTTGGCTCTCAATTTACGTGGCATAAACATTTTGTAGACTACACTGTGTGGGAACGTTTGGATAGGGTTGTGGCAACCAATGATTGGTTCAATCTTTTCCCTGATACAAAGATTCATCACCTGGACATGACATCCTCTAATCATAAACCTCTGCTTATAGTTCCAGATGGCATGGAGTGCATATTTTAGAAACCTTTTTGCTTTGATCAGATGTGGAAATCTAATAGAGGCTGTAGTGACACCATTGAAGTGGTTAGGAGGGGAGAACCTAAACAATGTGCCACAAGATTAATCAAAAGAGTAAAGAAGTGTGGACAAGAACTTACACGCTAGATTAAAAGGTGTTTTGGAAGTGTGCGACGTGATTTGGAAAAGAAACAAAAACTTTTGAGTCAAGCAGAAAAGGAAGCTATTTAGGGACCGGGGGGGGGGGGGTACTAATAGCATTAGATAGTTGGAAAGGGAGATAAATAAATTGCTGGATAAAGAGGCACTAATGTGAGGGGCAAAGATTGCGTGTTATGTGGCTTAATGATGGTGACTAGAATACTAAGGGGGTGTTTGGATTTCTGATTTCCATAACTTATAACTCTGTTTCCATAACTCATAACTCAAAAATAATGAGACCCATAATGGAAACAAGTTATGAAGGTTGTTTGGATTTTGTTTTCAGTTATTTCTAGTTTTTGTTTCCATCACTCAATTCTCTGATTTTTGAGTGATGACTTATGGAAACTGAAAAAACATTTTGGCTATTTTCAATTTCCATATATCTGTTTTCAATGGCATTTTGGTAATTAAACACACATACCTGACCCACAGTCAAATCAATACACATGAGACGCTGCTTTTTATGGCCTTTTCAACGGCTTTCTTCTCCACTTTTCTTTCTTTTTTCTCTCTTCACTCCATTCAGTTCTTTCTTTCTTTCTTTCTTCTTCTTCTTCTTCTTCTTTTTGTTCTTCATCAAAGACCCATTTGGTCTTCGTTGCAATTCTTTCTTTCTTCTTCTTCTTTTTTTTTTTTTTTTTTTTTTTCTTCATTAAAGACCCATTTAGTCTTCGCTACAATTCTTTATTTCTTCTTTTTTTTTTTTTTTTTGTTCTTCATCACAGACCCATTTGGTCTTCGCTGCAATCCTTTCTTTCTTTTTTTCTTTTTTGTTCTTCATCACAGACCCATTTGGTCCTCGCTGCAATTCTTTTTTTTTTTTTTTTTTTTTTTTTTGTTCTTCATCACAGACCCATTTGGTCTTCGCTGTAAATTTTTTTTTTTTTTTTTTGGTTCTTCATCACAATTTCCATTTGGTCTTCGTTGCAGTTGTTTCTTTCTTCTTCTTTTTTTTTTTTTTTCTTTTTTTGTTCTTTATCATAGAACCCATAAATGGTGTCGCCGCTAGTGACAGTGGAGATCGTCGCAGATCCAATCTTTCTTTCTTTTTCTTTTTTTCTTCCTTTTCACCTTTCTCATCTCATACCCATAAAAAAAATTAAAAAAAAAAAATAACGATTGGGGCAACGAATTGGTTGTTATGGGTTTGTGAATTTTCTGGGTGCTAAGGATGCTAATGAATTTTGTGGGTTTGTGCTTCAAGCTCAAAACCAAAGTGGTTGTTGTGGGTAGTGGGGGTTGAAGAAAAAAAAAAAGAAAGAAAAAAAAAGGAATGCCTGGGTTGAAGTCTCTGGTTTTGGGAGGAAATGGTGTGAGGTGGGTAGGCAAACAGGAGTGCCTGACATGGTGCTCAGGTATGGGTCCTACAAAAAGTAGAAAAAATTGAGTGATGAGAAGTTGAAAACATGTGCCAAACGGGTAGGGTGTAGGGAGTTGGGGTATTTTAAGTGATGAGTGATGGGTGATGAGTGATGAGTGACGAAAATTGAGTAATGAGTGATGAAAGAAAAAATCCAAACAGGCCCTAAGTTTTTTCACAGTAAAGCTTCACAAAGGCAACACAAGAACTATATTACTCGTTTATATGATGCAAACGGAAACTGGTGCACACAACAATCATAAGTGATCCAAACAATTATAGATTCTTATCTAGATCTTTTCACTAAAAGCAATCCGGCCAGTTTTGATTAAGTCCTAGACACCATTCCATAGGTTGTAACTCAGGAGATGAATGACTTGCTAGCATCTAATTTTACAATGGAATAGGTGGAGTTAGCTCTCAAGCAAATGGCACCACTAAAATCACCAAGACCTGATGGTATGCCACCTTTGTTTTATCAAAGTTTTTGGTCTTTGCTTGGTTCTAATGTTACACAATCTATTCTACATTACCTAAACTCAAGTACTTTACCAGCTTCACTATGTCACTCTTATATCACTTTAATTCGAAAGGTGAAAAAGCCTAAGTATGTTTTCCAGTATAGACCTATTAGTTTGAGTAATGTTTTGTATAAAGTGTTCTCAAAGGTCCTAGCCAATAGACTTTAAAAAAAAAAATCATGCCACATCTTATATTTGAGCATCAAAGTGCTTTCATGTCTAATCATTTACTTTCAGGAAAAATCATGATTGCTTTTGAGACATTACACTATATGAGAAATCATCACAATGGCAAGACTGGATTCATGGCTCTCAAGTTGGATATGAGCAAGATGTATGACCAGGTTGAGTGGACTTATATCGAGAAATTAATGGTGAAGATAGGATTTCAAGATAGTTTGGTGAAGCTTATGATGGAGTGTATTACCACTGCCTCATATTCGGTGTTGATCAATGGAGAACCTCATGGTGATATCATCCCCACTAGAGGACTTCGCCAAGGCGATCCCCTCTCTCCCTATCTTTTTCTCATGCATACTAAAGGTCTCTATGGCCTAATCCACAAGGTAGCTAGAATGGGTGATATTTGGGGTGTCTCCATATGTCAGAATGGACCTAAACTAACCCATCTTCTTTTTACAGATGATAGTTTAATTTTTTGCAAGGCTAAGGAGAATGAGTGTCATAAGCTACTTGATATTTTGGCTGCCTATGAAAGAGCTTCAAGCCAAAAAATAAACAGGGAGAAGACCACACTCTTTTTCAGCAGGTCTACAGCTTCTAATATGTAGATGGTGATCAAAGAAGCTCTTGGGGTTCCAATTTACAACAATATGAGAAATACTTGGGCTTACCCTTATTGGTGGGTCACAATACAAAAGACAGTTTTGCAAACATCAAGCAGTGGAAATGGAAGAAGTTACAAGGCTAGAAAGCCAAATTACTATCTCAAGCCGGGAGTGAAGTTTTGATAAAAGCTGTAGCCCAAGCACTACCGACATATACAATGTCTTGTTTTAAACTACCAGTGACACTCTGCCATGAGATTGAAGCACTCATCAGAAAATTTTGTTGGGGGCAATGAGGACTCGATAGAAAAATTCATTGGTTGAAGTGTCAAGAGCTAGCCGAAGTCTTAGGGTGGTTTGGGCTTTAAGGATCTAGCCATGTACAATGATGCTTTACTAGCCAAACAAACTTGGAGACTCTGCCATGATACCCAATCACTCTTCTACCAAGTCTTTAAAGCTAAGTTTTTTTTCCAAATTGTTCGGTCTTGGAAGCAAAAAATATGAATAATTCATTATATGAGTGGAAAAGTATTCTCAAAGGGAGGGAGGTTATTAAGTGGGGAACTTCATGTAGAATAGGAAATGGGAGGTCCATCCATATATGGGGGGATAACTGGCTCCTACAAAAAGCAATCCTAAAATGATCTCACCAAATGTGGAAGGTAATCCAACTACCTTGGTTAGTTCCCTTATTGATCTGGTACAAAAGATACGGAGAGAAAATATTATTGATGCTTATTTCTATGAGTTTGAGGCAGGTGTGATAAAGAACATTCCACTTTGTCGTTCAATCCAAGATGCTGACGGCACAATTTTCAGAGATAAAAATGTGCTGGAATTGGTGTAATCATTCGAAATTTAGAATGACTTCCCATGGTTTCTTTGTCTTAGCTCATTTCGTTGCCTCCCACAGTCATTAAGGTCGAAGCCTTGGTGGCGAGAAGAGCACTAGAATTGGATTTAGAACTTGACTTTGACAGTATTGAATAGCGTTAGAGATATATATTAGACATATATTAGTCCAATGTAATAGGCTCAAGCCCAGTCCTGCTTGTATTAATAGTCTTGGGTTTAGTCGCTTATATATACTCATGTTATGACTCATTGTAACATAGGTTATTGTAGTACACTCTTATACAATAAAGATGCAGCCCTTAAGGGATTCCTCCGTGGATGTAGGCCGAGAAGGCTGAACCACGTAACCCTCGTGTTCTCGGTGTTCCTATTCTATGCTTGTTCTTCCGCATCCACTCGTATAACGCATCTCATTGCTAATAATACTTAATAATATATTTAACAAATTGGAGGGTGATTCAGAAGTTCTCATAAAAACTCTGCAACAGGGCAGCGATTCACTAGCACCATATGGCCATATAGCAAATGACATACTTTACCTTGCTTCACATTTCTCAACTTTTAATTGTAATCATGTACGTAGGTATTGTAATAGGGTTGCTCATTCACTTGCACGTAGAGCAATTCTCTCTTTATCATTGTCTGTCTGGATGCAGGATGTACCACCAGAGACTATTTCTATACTTCAGGCTGATTTGAATAGTCTTCAATAATAAAAAGGAGCGTATTTTCTTCTAAAAAAAAATGTCACATTTATTGTATGGGATCCATCTTTTATGTAGATCTTATTTGCACCGATTGATTGTGAGGTACAATGGAGTACAATGGATCTACATAGACCACAAAAGAAGCAAACTTAGAGCATCAATATTGGTGGTGCCAAAAATTTAACAATTTGCTATCACAAAAAGCTACTTTATTTATTTTACTATCTCACTTTACAAAACACCCAACATCAATAGTTTTATTTTAGCATTCAAAACAATAAAATAATATATCTACTACAATAAACAACAACCACCACCACCAACACAATAAAATAATATATCTTTTAATAAAATTTTTTTTTTACCATCTTAACTACAGTGCACAACCATCTTTGGTTGTGCACTATAGCTCAACAGCCAAAATAATTGGTTTTGCCTCCATTGATGTAGCCTACTTTTGTTATATTTAGTTGGTAAATTTAGCATTTTAGCAATTTCCCTCCACCAATACTAATACTATGCTTGTATTACATCTTAAAATTTTGTCTATAAAATTTTCTTTTATTAAAATTTTTAAGTCATTCAATCATCATATTTCCCTTTGATATTTTTCTTTTTCTTTTTTTTAGAAACAAACGCGCACACACAATGGAATATAAAGATCTTTTTATTCTCTCTCTGTTATAAGGACTATTGCAATTTTTCCTCAAAAAAAAAAAAAAAAAAAAAAAAAGATTGCTGTTGCAATTATGATTGTGTCACAATTATTTGTACACTCTAACAAGCCATTTCCGACAAAAAAAAAATGATGTCCATCCAAGTTCACTCCCCCAAAAGCATACCTTTTGGAACCACCTGCGACAGAATTGTGTGATTATAAGGCTTTACCCAATGCTACACAACATAGTTCAGACATATTATCAAAAAAAAAAAAACATAGTTCAGACATCAAATTGTGCATGGACAACCAAAGATAGCTAGAAATCTGTCAGTCTGCCATAATTTAATAGGAAAAATAAAATGAATCAAATTGCTCTGATACCAAGCTAAAATAAACACAAAGCGAAAAAAAAGAGAGATAATACTTTGAATAATATATATATATATATATATATATGTATACATCTGAATATAATGAGAATGCCTGAATTTGTACTTTGTAGGCCTAAGTAGTTGAGTGAAGGGCAACAATGAAATCCTTGATTGAGATAATATTGATTATTCTTAGTTAATCAAGGATATGATACTAATATACAACCATTTTTTTTTTTTTTTTTGAGGAAAATATACTATCATATATACTAACATTTATTATTATTATTATTTAAAAGATAAATGCTATTCCAAGATGGTTTTGGTTCATCAAATTCCAAGATAGTTTTGAGCAAACTTGTGACTAAGAAAAAGAAAAGGTAGTTTGTGCAAATTCTATTATGTTTTCTTCTTAATAGCTGATTCCCGATTTGACCACATGATGGATAGGTGTCTAACTAAAAAGGAAAGGAAAGGAAAGGAAATTATTGATAGTGATACACACAAATTTCCCTCAAACAATAAAAGAAAAAAGAAGAGGAAAAAACCTGAGATTATTGGAAAGCTCATGTTATTGCTCCTCTAAAAATATCCATACTGATCCCATTCTAATCAAGAAACAATGGGACGCCTGGCAGCTTCTGCATCCAACACGTGTATTTATGTCTTATGGCCCCAACTTTAATCCAGACAAGCTCAACTCAGGCGGCCTTTCTTTTTCTTTTTTTCACATATGCATTGAATCAAACAAGTTCATTATTGAATTTGATTTGTTCATTGCTCAGTAATTAAGTATTGGCACGTAACTATATAAAATATTATATTAATAGTAAGAAGATTAGAAACGTTTAGGCATAGATTAGGATTATATTTCTATCATAATGTATGTTTAGTTGTGCTTAATTTTCAATCTATTTGAGTTTTTTTTTTTTTAATTTGCATACACTTTTTTTTTTATATATATAAAGATAGAAAGATGAAGTATTTAGTGAACCTGGTGTATAATAGCCGTATTTTTTTTTTTTTTTTTTTGAAAGGATAATCAGTGTCGGCTGAATAGTGGAGCAAGAGATATGGTCGCCTAAGGCCCCAAGTAAAAAAATGGCCCCCAAATTTTAACCAATAGGGTTATTTATAATCAATAAATAAAATAATATTTTTTCACCAGATGAAAAACAAATAAAAAATAGAGAAAAATGCAACGTCCACAATATTTTTTACAATACTTTTACAACTATGCGAAGTAGCAGGTTATTACAACTTGTTATTGATTGCAAAAAAATAATTATAGTGATATTTTCAAAGAAAAAAAAAAGCAACTTAAAACCTAGGATTTATTGTAAAAAAATATTGTGAATGTTGTACTTCTAAAAAAAATAAGAATAATAATATGTGTTTAGTCAGTGCCGGCTCAACATACTAAGCAAGTGAAGCGATCGCCTAAGGCCCCCAAGCAAAAAAAGGCCCCAAATTTTAACCAATCAAAAATTTTTTAAGTCCCAAAATATTAGATGATAAAATAATGTTAATGGTGACTCAAATAAAAACCAATAAAAACCAAAATTTGCTAACTCAATTGTTGTGAAAAATGTAATATATATCGTAACATTACTTCTATACCTAATAGGATCTAATTCTTGAAAGTATTAATTAGGCCCAAAATTCTAACCAATAAATAAAAAATAATTTTTTCTCAAAGAAAAAACTAGAACAAATAAAATTTGCGTTACCTTTCACCTTCTCCATGGGTGTTTTTCAGTGTAGAATTCATTAACTCCCACATAGAGAAGCTAAAAAAACACACACTCTCTCTCTCAACCTAACAACTAAAATTTTAAGACAAAAATTATATACATATTCAATCTCAGACCTCAATTTCTCTTGTACGAATTGCTAGAAATTTTGCCCCACTCTGTATTTAAAGCATAAAAAAGAAATTGTTTTGAAGCTGTAGCTGCTGTGCTTCAGACCTTCTTCTCCTCATTTGAGTTTGATCCTTAGGTTTGTTACTTTCTAAAACCTTTGCTTTTTTCCTGAACTTTCTCATAATTCAAGCTATCTTGTTTTCCTTTCTCTTTATTTTATTCTTGGTAATTACTTTAAATTCTAACACAACACATAGGTAAACTCATTTTCATTTGTTCATTCATTTAACATATTGGTTGGGACATGGGGTAGCATAGGACCATAAATTTATTTTATTTTATTATTTTAGTAATCATGGAACTACGTCTATACTTATCTTTTAGGGTTTTAATTTTTTAAATAAATTTCACCTTCCGTTTTTTGTTGAGAATTTCGTTGATTCGTTATAACACTCTTGTATGGGTCCACATTAATACTACTAGTTGTTATTCTATTAACAAATAAAACTATTTTTCGAGAAAAAAAAATCAACTAATAAAAAATTTTAATATTTAAATTAAAAAAAAGGCCCCACTCAGAATTGTTATTTTAGGCCCCAAAATATCTTAAGCCGGCCTTGTGTTTAGTTAGCAAACTTTTACTAGTTCTTATCTAAGTCCACCACTAACACCACTCTTTTACTTACTATTATCAATTTATCATATCAATAAGTATGAAAAATTTTGTCAAATTTTTTCTGTTTATAAAATTTCTAAAAAAATTTATATAATTTATGTTAATTAGTAGTAATTTTGCATCTAAAACAAAATAAGGCTCCTAATACATCCAGCCGACCCTGAGGATAATAGCGGTATATGTTCTTTATGAGACTAACATATGGAATCTATGTGGCTAATGTGAGAGAGAAATTTGACCACGTCCACGTTTTGTAGACTCCAAAACTTAGAAGAATATACTTTGTCGGTTGGCATTTTTTTCAAGCGTTGATATGTATAGTACATTATATATACGACCAAAAATCACATTGGATTTTATGTCAAAGAGTGCATGTTTAATGTGTTTAATTAATGCAGGTTATTCAGCAAAAAAAAAAAAAATTAATGCAGGTTGGACCAATTAATTTTAGATACGTGGTGGTCTTCTGGAGGCATCATGTGTCATGACACCTAGTGCGATAGACGATTCACAATTCCACATTAAATTTTTATTCATTTATTAGAGGCTCTAAACCAAGAACAAAAAATAATGCTCAAGTGCAAATAAACTGTGTATAATTGTAAACATTTTTACCAAGCCAATTAGCAGATTTTCAAATTCTTGCATCCATTAAGAAATGATTAAAATGGCTGTCAGTTCAAAATAAACCAGCAAATGAGTTCTCTTTTACGTCCAATGTTGACAATCCATCATTAGAGACAAAGACGAATACGTTAATAATATTGTTTAGCTCATGATAACCACTAACAATTAAATTAATCCCAAATGATCGAAGATGTTAATTAGTTATATTAAGCGATGAAGAACATACATTAAGGCTCCTTTGCCTTACACAGATTACTTCATTAAAATAAATAGAGTTCATTTATAAATTTTTTTTCTTGTTGGGGTAAGAATATAGTCTTACCTAACACATGATATTTCTTTTGTTTATGATTAGATTACTTAAAATAGTATTGCCCTTATGGCCGTATCCTTAATTATAATCTTCCCTACATTCTTTAGATTACTTTCTAAATAAAATAAAACGTAACTTTGAAAAAGATTAAGGAACACCGACTAAAATAATGAAATTAAGCTCAACACACTGACCCCATTAATGGGTCCATCTTTTGTTAAAGATATTGGTGAATCATTCAAACTTACAGCACTTTCTTTATGTGCTACGCAATATAACTTAATAGAAAAGCTATATATTATTATATTAATGACACAATCACCTTTAAACTATTGTTTTTGCTTTCAATAAATGGGGAAACTGGGAAAAGTGAATGAATACAGATTTTCCTATGTGAGGAATAATATAACAAAGTTAAGACAACCGCACACATTTGGCATGATAGTTAAAGTATAAAGTTCTCCTTGGGTAAGAGATAAGGGTCAGGATTCAAGCCTCTAAAAAAGAACTTCATACACATATACACTTAGATTAAATTAAAGTAAAATTTATATCTTGTATAAAAAAGATAACACATGTAGTTAAGCTATAAAGCTCTTTGAAATTTTATACCATTGTTAAGAACTTGAAAAAGGCCATATAAAAGGTATAGGTCTTGCCAGAATTAGTTGCACTTGTGACCACATGCAAAGAATGTATACAAATTTAAATTTGCTTCGAAGTAATAAGTGTTTTAACTTCCTTAATTCTAAAAGTGTCCTAGTCATGAAGTTTCGGGAATTGCAAGTAGTAACATATACGCATGATCAAAAGCATGGGTTTTGTTGCCAACTTAATTCTCTATGATTTAACTATATATGCATGGTCACAAATCTATCCTACATGCCTTGAATTTCTTAATTTTTCAGATGGGTTAAATGCCTATATTGCAACTGGAATGAAACTAGACATTTGTACCGAACATGTGCTTGTTTTTTATAAGCAGGGATTGCCCTACTTTTAGTGTGATTGAAGGTCTTCATTGGTGATAGTTAGTGAAGACAATTCCCTTATCAATTTTTTAAAAAAAAATTTTAAAATTGCATAAAAATACTGATCACCTAAAGAGTTTTGAAACCCTCAATTGGCATTTTTTCAAGGGGAAAGAAAAGTGAACTATAAAATACGTTCCAAAAAGTGAGCTACTAAGAGAAAATAAAACATAATTTTTTAAAAATAATTAAAGAATTACCTAATCCTTTTCATTTATCCCTAACTCATTCTTTATTATTTCTTTAATAAAAAAAAGTGAGACTCGGATTTAAGATCTGACTAGATTCATAATGCCTTTAAAGCAATCTGATCTCTAATAATATGTTTTGGATATGATTAACTCTCTCATTCTTCTCCCTTTCTACTTGTACGAAATGCATGAATTTATCCCACTTTCATGACTTTGGATTACCCAATAAACACGTACTAATATTTCTTAGTCTTTGTTACCTTCCTTTTAGGACAGATTCAAGCAAGGTGTCAAGTAACAATAAAATCCCATAAAAAGACACCCATGTATGTGAAGCTTTTGATTGAACCAAATCAATGGAATTTGGACCAAAACAAACAAAAATAGAACGGAGAAATTGACAGGCGGGCTTAAAGAAAAAGACAAACCAAGATTTAGCTTCATTCCAACGGCCCAAAACTGACGCCGTATACAGTACTTTGCTATTAGCATTGTGACACGTAACAAAGAGAATCTCCAACATTATATGATAAACCTAAAACCGTGTCGGACTAAAGTCACCGACCACCCTATCTTTGGACACGTAAGGGCGGGTTTTGACCTCAGACTCAGAGTCCAAAAGTGGACCTCCTTTCAAACCGACCGCACTATGGATTGTGCCTTCTTTTGGGCCCTTTTTTTTTTTGGGTGTGAATCAAACGTGCCTTTTTTATTATGTTTGAGATTATAAGCCGACGACAAATGTAGTGCTTGTACTAGCTACAATGTGAAAGTGTTTAGTGAATACTTTTTATGGGCTTTATCAACCTTGATATTGACAATCTTTTCCTTTATGTGACATCTAATAGTACAATGGAAATTTCTTAGAAACTAGAAGAAAGTTGGAGGAAGACCTTTTCTACACCAAATTTCTTATGTGGGAGTCTAGGAATTTGATTGGGCTTTCACATACTAAAATATCTTTCTCCTTCTAAAATATCTTTCTCCTTCTAAAATATCTTTCTCCTTCGATAGTGACTTGATTTTTCATTCAAACATCCTCTCTCTCTCTCTCTCTCTCTCTCTCTTTTTGCCCCCTTCAAATGCATAAGAGTTCTCCCTTCTTTTTAAAGAATAGAGAAAGTACTATCTCATCAAAAAGAATTGAGGAAGTATTAAAGTAGAGACTAATAAAATAAATAAAGCCCATGGAATTTTTTTTTTTTTTTTGGGGGGGGGGGAGAAGAGAGGGTGAATAACTATAAATTTTAAACTTCTAAATTGATTGTATCCCAAAAAAAAACCCAAAATATGTAAATTTCTATCTATACTTTTCACATATTAACTAATAAAAATTAGGGAAAATTACACTTTACCCACTTGTGATTTGGTCCATTTTAACAATACTCACTTGTGGTTTAAAAGTTGTCACTTTAACCACCTGAGGTGGCCTCTGTTAGACCCCCGTTACCCACCTCTACCATTTCCATTAGAAAATCTCATTTACTATATAAGCCAAAATTAGAACCCAATTAGAACCCTAAAAAAGGACCGAGCTCTCTCCCTCTTTCTACCTTCGAACCCCCAAAAATCCCCAAACCCATAATCCCTTTCTCTCTTTACTTTGATTGCCAAAGTGAAATCCTCGAACACTTGTAAGCAAGGAGGAGGTGTGCTGAAACTTAGGTTTTCCTCTATATCTAGTATGAAATGACTTTCTAAGGTTTACCATTGTTATGTTTATTTTTTTTCAATGTGTAACAATTGATGAGGGTGATTTGGATTAAACTTTTTCTGTCACAAAATTAGTGGTTTACCATTGTTGGGCTTACCATTGGTGTGTTTGTTCTTTTATAGTTGACATTGATGACTGTGGTCCCTAGGAATATTTTGGTTAGATGCATCTTTAGGTTGTCTGTGGTCCCATAGAGAAAAATTGTTTAGTTGGTTGTGTTTCTTGTCTCTGACCCCACGTTACTTGATGTTTGGTATGCAACTGAAATTATTTTGCTTTTGTCATTGGTGTTTTCTATGCATGTGTTGGTTATGTATTTAATTACTATTGTTTATGCATGTGTTTTAACTCTTACAGATGGCTGCTGAAATTCGTTTTGATTTTACTATTCACCATAGTGGGAATTTTGAGTAGAACCCTGGTTTAGAGTATGTAGGTGGTGAGGTATCTACAATAGCTAATGTTAATCCAGATCTACTAAGTCATTTTGAGATACAAGACATTTGTACTGAGGCTGGGGGACCCATTAACAGTAGGATTTATTATTTAATACCTAGTGGTGACTTAGAGCAAAGGTTAAGGTTAATTACTTCAGATGATGATGTGACCTACATGTGTGAACTACATGCTGAATGGCCAACAAATGAAATCACACTTTATGTAGAACCTGAAGTTGAACCAATTGCTATTGAAGAACCTATAGTTGAACCAGATCAACCAATTGCAGTAGACCAGTTATGGGAAATGAATGATGAAGATGATGATACTGATTGTGAAGAGGTGACCAATACTGTTAGATCATCTGTGGTTAACCAAAATGATGTTAGTGAAGAACCTGTTGAGGGTTTAAGGGATGGCAATGTTGGTGGAGCTGTGCATGTGGATGACCATACTACCCATGGACAAACTGTTGGTAGTGAAGATGTTCATGTGGATGAACCTGTTTGGCTAGATGAAGGGTATAAAGGAATAGATTATCCTGATGACATATTTGGTGCTCAGAACAATGATATGCCCAATATGAGAGAGCATCAAAGAGATACTAAAAATGTAAATAAGGGAGATGGTGTGAAAGAGCCAGTTATAGATAATGGGAAAAAACCAAAAGCTACTGCCAATGATCAAGCTGCTGCCAATGATCAAGCTGGTGATAATAATGATTGGGTTGAAAAAACTCTTGATGATGATGACACTAGGAGCATAAACAAATCAGAGGATGAGGATGAAATGGTGAAATGTCCAGAGATTAATGAGAAGACTGGCATGAGTAACCCAGAGTTATGCAAGGGTATGAAGTTCCCAAATAGGAAGGTGTTTAGGGCTACCTTGAGGGAATATGCAGTGAAAAAGCCTATGCACATTAAGTTCAAGTTTAATGAGAAGACCAAAATTTCTATCCACTGCAAGTATGAATGTGGTTGGAGGATATATGCATCACAGATTGTAGGGGAGTTAACCTTCCAGATAAAGACCATGGTTCCAACTTGTACATATGGGAGGACATTCAAGCATAGCCAAGTCACTTCTACATATATGGCTAGGAAATACTTGGATGATTTCAACAAAAACCCTAATTGGGCAATTTCTAGTGTGAAGTGTCGAGTTATGCAGGATATGTATGTGGACTTGAGCATAAATCAAGTGTACAGAGCTAAGAGGAAAGCTAGAGAGTTCATACTAGGTGATGAGAGGTTGCAGTATGGGAAGTTTAGGGACTATACAGAGATGATAAGAGTAACTGATGTGGGGAGTAAGGTGATTCTGCAAACTGAGATTACTAAGCCTAACACACAACTCAAGTTCAAGAGGATGTATGTGAGATACAATGCCCAGAAAGTTGGATTCTTGGGGGAGGTGCAGGCCATTTGTAGGATTAGATGGTTGCTACTTGAAGGGCAAGTTTGGTAGACATATATTATCAGCAACTGCAAGGGATGGGAATGACAATATTTTCCCTGTTGCATTAGGTGTAGTTGAGCAAGAAAACAAGGATTCTTAGGTGTGGTTTTTACAAACATTTGCAGATGATATTGGGAGGTTAGATGAGTTGAATCTGGTGTTCATTTCAAATAGGCAGAAGGTAATACAATTCACTTGCTTTTTGAGACTGTTGTTTGTTCTTAATCATTACATTTCTGCTTTTTGAAAGTTTTGTTTTTATTCTTAGGCAGATGGTGCTCATTTTTGTTCTTCGGATATTTTTTTATTGTATTTATGATAACCAAGGATTGATACCTACCATGGAGTTGTTGTTCCCAACAGTTGAACATAGATTTTGTGTGAAGCATATTTACAACAACTTTAAGTTAAATTTCAAGGGTTTAGAATTAAAGGCTACATTATGGAGGTGTGCTGCAGCAATAACAGTTAGGGAGTTTGAGAAAAGAATGCAAAATATGAAGGAATTGAACAAAGAAGCATGGGAGTATCTAGCAGATATCCAACCAACCCAATGGACCAAGTCACATTTCACTCCAAGGGCCATCTCTGATTGTTATGCGAACAATCTTAGTGAGTCATTTAATTCTGTGATACTAGAAACTAGGGATAAGCCTATCATTGCCATGCTAGAGTGGATTAGGGTTAGGTTGATAACTAGAATGTACAGTAAGAGGACTGGGATTGAAAAATTCACTAGTGACATATGTCCAAACATAGTGCAGAAGCTTGAATAGTTGAAAGTTGATTCTAAGTCATTGTTTGTTATTCCATCAGGTTGCTATATATATAAGGTTGATAATGAGTATGAGAGACATGTGGTTAACCTTACAAGAAAGTGTTGTACTTGTAGAGTTTGGGATTTGACTAAAATCCCATGTAAACATGGTGTTGCAGCAATTTATAAGAATCTAGAGAGGCCTAAGGATTATGTTCATGCATGCTTTAGAAAGGATGCCTATGTGGCTGCATATAAGGAGATGATTACCCCACTGTCTGGCCAAGATGAATGGGTTGAAACCAACCAACTTGCCCATGTTGCTCCAATTGTGTACAAGCCTCCAAGTAGGCCACCAATGAAAAGGAAGAAAGATGCAGATGAGCCAAACAACCCATACAAAGTTTCTAGGTCATATAGACCTATAAAATGTGGGTTTTGCCATCAGGAGGGGCATAATTCAAGGAGGTGTAAGGTTGGAATAACTGGTGAGACACCGTGGCAAAGGAGGTAGAGACTTGAAAGGCAAAACAAATTTGTAAGTAAAGCAACAATGTGTTCACTATGACAATTATATTACAAATCTTTTTTGATGTAAGGCAATTCTTTTTGTAGGGACAAGAGGGACAAGGAACAAGCAGCCAGCCAGCCAGCCAGCCAGCCAGCTAACCAACTAGCCAGTTAGCCACCTAGGCAACCACCAAAGAGGTTTGCAAGGTAGCCAATTAGCCAGCCAGTCAGCCACCTAGGCAACCACCAAGGAGGTTTGCAAGGCAGCCACCCTGGTTTGTTAACCAGGTAGCCAACCAGGCAGGCAGCCAACCAACCAGCCACCTAGGCAACCACTAATGAGGTTTGCAAGGTAGCCAACCATCGAGGTAGCTAACCAGGCAACCAATGAGCAAGCAAGGCAGTCAACAAGATTAGCAAACAAGAAGGCCAACTAGGCAACCACCATTCAAGCAAGGCAGCCACCTAGATCTGTAGACAAGGCAGCCAACTAGCAAGCAAGACACCCACCTGGACCAGTAAACAATGCAGCCAAGTAGATAACCAGTCAACCAACAAGTGGGGTAGATAACCATTCAACAAGAAAGCCAACCACCCATCAAGCAAGTCAACCAGCCACAAAAGTAGTCACTGAGGCAGCCAACAGGCAAACCCTACACACAGCCAACTAAAACATCTGCTTCAGCTTTAAGCAAACCACCAGCATCTGCAGCAGATTCAAGCAGACAACCACCAAGTAAAGCACCCACAGCTCAATGGTTCTCATGCAGCCAGCCCATCTCTCATACTCCTAAGGAAACATGGGACACAAGAAAACTTCTATCTCAGGTATATACACAAACACAAACACAAACACCACCCTTTATACTTACATAAAACACTGGATTAGATCTTGATATGGAGTTTCTATGTATTTTACAGTCTCGAAGGGGGTTGGTACCACCAAGGGTATTTGGGAGCAGTCATCTATTCTCATATGGGAGAGAAGGTAGATTAAGAGTTGAGACATCTAGTGCAATGTTCTCAACAAGCAGGGATAAAGGCAAGGACAAGGGCAAGGTTTTTGGGAAATGAAGATTGGAGAATGTGCAAGCATAAACTTTACTTTACTTTTTTTGTTATTGTGCATGTCTGATAGTGGCATGTCACCACTTTTTTGTTTTTTTTGTTATTGTGCAAAACTTTATACTATAAAATTATTTTGTTATTGTCTTAGTAAGGACAGAACCACCTATTATGTAGATGAAATTTGGCAGTCTTTAGCCATTAATGTTAGATGGAGTCTACTTGTTTTGAACAATGCTTATTATATATGTATGGAATGGTACTCTTGCTTAGATGAAATTTGGCAGTGTTTAGCCATTAATGTTAGGTGGAGTCCACTTGTTTTGAGCAATGCTTATTATATATGTATGGAATGGTCTTACTTTAAAACATACTTCTTTATGCTTCTTCAATTGATGTAAACAGAATCTTGTGGGGTGCATGTCCTTGCCTACCCAATTGATGTACAACATACACAATCTTTATAAAGAAGAACAAATTGCATACCCTATTCAAATTACAAGAACACATTATATAAAGAACACATTACAAGGCAGCATTACACATTACATAAACAAAACAGCATGCTCCATTCAAATTACAAAATCACATTACATAAAGAACACATTACATAAACAAGATAATATTACATAAAGAAGAACACATCACATAAAGAACAAATTACATACTCTATTCAAATAAACAACAACATTACATAGTGTCAAATACATGGAATACACTTGTCAAAAGTGGTAGTACCCAAAATTATACAATAACTACAACAACTTGCCTTCAAGGAAGACACAATGGCTTTGTTCTAAATTCTCCCATCCTACCAAAAAAACACAAAAAAATAGCAAAAAACCCCCATGACACAACAAGTGCAAATTTGTACTTCTGTAACTTCTCTTTAGCTATCCTCTCTCTCACCCTAGCTTTTTCTTCCCTTCACTTGGCTTTGTTTTCCCTCTCAATAGCTACTGTTTTCCTATCACAAGCCTCATTTTCCTTTTCCTTTTCCTTTTCCTCTGCAACTCTTGCTTGATTCTTGTACATACTGAATCTTGCAAGGACAATGGGTGCAACTTCAGATCCACGCTTACATGTTTTGCCATCTGTGAGAGTACCTTTTTCGTGACACTCAGGCCCAAGGATCCCGGGCCTAAATGAAAAGGAAGGATTTGGTGGACCGGGCCTTGACTCACCGCAGCTAACAAGCTGTTTAAGAATCAAGTGAATGCAGAGAATACTCCTAACAATATAAAGAAAAATGACAAACAAGGATATCGAAGAGTGCCAAAAATTAACAACGTAAGTTCAGAAGGAAAGAAAACAGGATTAGCAAGACGATAAAAAAAAAAAAAAAAAAAAGTGCTGTGGGGATCCTGGGAATTATGAAGCAGTGTTCCATTAATACATTATCTGTTTGATTACAGAAAGCTCACTAGGACGTGATACAAGGTCCAATCAAGCTCAAAAATTGCAGCCTTGAATGGCTATTTCAGCCTTCAAAACTTGCAAAATTTGATTCTCGTTGAATCCGAGTATGTGCAATAGTGGCCTTTACAGGATATCGGGAAGCAATATTTGTTTTTCTCTTAGTATTTTTCTTTCTGCACGGATTTTTCTGATAGTTTTTCCTAGAAAATCTCTTCTTTCTTGTGTTTCTTTCTTTTTTTTCTCGCTGCCTTCTTCATAACCCATCCCCTCCTTTTATAATGGAGTTTTCTGGGCTTCCCGGGGAACCGTTGGTTCCCCTGTTTTGTTCTTTTGCAAACAGAGCATGTCCTGTCCCCATCGTCTCAGTAAGTCCCTTTTCCGTTTTCTCTCATTCTTTCCTTCTCTTGGTTCTGATTCTTTCGAAAGTTTCTGGTTAGCCATCCTCTTCGGGACATGCTGAGGTATGCCCTTCTCGGCATCCCCATTTCTGGCGTCTTCCTCTTTTCCCTTTCTTTCCTATTTGGGCGGAATCCTGTTCTGCCATTTTTGAAAGTCGTTTGTTATCATTCTTCTTCCCTGTCCTGGTTCCCCGAGGCCTTTTCTGTCTGTGCCATGAGAGGTCGCTTGCGTTTTTTGCTTTTATTTCTTGTTTTCTTCTTCTGTCTTCTTTCTATCGATCTGTCCCAGTCTTCCTTTTTCTTTGTGCCTGAAGGGATCCATGCCTATTGATTGTTCCTGAGGATCCTTGCTTCTTTATACTTTGTTGTGGTCTCTTTTTTGGATGCTTCTTTCTTTTCTAGGCTTCAGGATCCTCTGGGCCTTTCTTTTATTCCCCCATGGGTCTTCCGTATCTATTGCTTTGGGCTTAGCCTGAATTTTTCCTTTTGGGCTTGACTTGTTCTTCTGTTTTGGGCTTATTTTATTATGACCTTTTTTTTTTAGACCTCAACACCATCCAACCACCTAAAGTATTTACAAGTAGGTTCATCATCCTACAAACAAAATCAAATTAGGGTTATTCATAAAGCCAACAAAACTAGAAAACCAACAAAACCAAAAAATAAAAAAGGAAAAAAAAATATGAAAACCAACTATTACTCACCACATCATAGTAGTTGCACCCATAAAACCTTCTCCCAAAATTGTTCAAGGTCAGAGCAGTCCGTAGCCAACAACTGGCAGCAGAGCATGAATAGTGACTGGAACCCAAGTAATAACTTGAAGAAGACATGTTCAGATTTCACTTTGCCAATTGGAGTACAAAATTGGCAAAGGGAAATGGGTTTGGGGATTTTCAGGGATCTTGATATAATAGAAATGGGTTTGGGGGTTCGAAGGTAGAGAAAGGGAGAGAGCTCGGTCCTTTTTTAGGGTTCTAATTGGGTTCTAATTTTGGCTTGTATAGTAAATGGAATTTTCTAACGGAAAGGGCAGAGGTGGGTAACGGGGGTCTAACAGAGGCCACCTCAAATGGGTAAAGTGACAACTTTTAAATCACGGGTGGGCATTGTTAAAACGGGCCAAACCGTAGGTGGGTAAAATGCAATTTCCCCTAAAAACTAAATTTGAAAGACCTAATACCTCTACCTTAATTGTCAAAGCATTTGAATTATTAGAGATCATAGTAAAGCAAAAACAAACAAAAAAATTCTAGAATTACACCATATTTTACTAGAACCGTATAAAATCTAACCTCTGTAATAGATTTGAGTCAAGCTGAGGCCCGTTCAACAAATTTTTCATCTCATTTTTTACTTATCTCACCTTTCACTAACAATGCCATAATTGGATTCCAGTTAAAGCTAGTTCGAAATTGTTGATCTTCTATTGATTTTTACTTACCTTGACATTTATTGTCTTTTTACTAAGTTAATCCTTTCACAGTATGTAATCAAGAACTTTTCTTTCATGATTTGGTGTCAATTCTTCTAATTAAATTATATTGATTTGATAAGAATTGAAGAGATTAGGAGGTTAGGATTAGCGTTTTCGCCCAATTTAGGGTATTTTGAATGCCGGTTATAATATTTTTAATCGATCATTAATCATGTGATCGAGACACCTAATTGAAGACTTAAAATTTCAATGTATTAAATTTGGAACATTTTATGATTCATTGAAAAAAGTAAATTTAAGGATTAGGTATTTACGTTCCTACTTTAAATGGGGTTTTCTTACATTAGATTTTATTTCTTATAAGTTGATAGTTGGGGGTGAGGGGTTAATTATGAACCCTAGATGTCTCCATTAGAAACACGGGGTGCCAACCAATTAATTTACAAGCTCTTGACAATAATTTCATTAGATTAAATGCTTATAATTGAAATAAAGGTTTTTACTTAAATGGTTTGAATATTCAATTTGGTCATATTATAACCGGATTATAGAAATTTAATGAATGGAGTTTGTAAGAGATTAAATCTACAACTTAAAATTAGGGCTTTTCAGTCTAGAAAGAATTTTAATCTGACTTAAATAATATTATACCGAAGAGTATACCGGTGTGTATCGTCATTTCTATATGACTTATGTGCACATTCTTAAGGGGAGAAATTCTACCTCGTGCACATTCGTAGGGGGAGAAAGCCATAGGGGAGATGCATATACCAAAGGAGAGAAGATATCCTTTATGAGAAAACCTTTTTTTGTTTGTTTTGCTTTATGCTTGTTTTCTCGTTGCTTTATGATGCTTTAAGTTACATTTAGTATCTATGCTTTGTTGTGCTCATCACATCGTGTTTATGTGTTGGACATGCATGCATCCTTATGCTATTGTGCTCTATTGGTTGCATGTTCGGATGATCATTTGCTTTGCTATATAATCATTGTAGTCATTTCCATATGACTGTTTTGTGTTTGATCAAGTTGCTCATATATTTTACAACATGTTTACTTGATCGCATTTTATTTGTTACATTATATTTGTCCTTTTATCACTTGATTTTCCTTGAAGGTCTAATGTGTTTTATGCAAGTGTTTCACGTTACAGGTATATATGTTCCAAGTGTTTCACAGCTTCTAGATTTAGGTGTGAGTGAGTTTTGCCATTATTCCCAAACTCACGTTTAAATCTAGAGTTTGTTATAGGGTGTTTTGTCACGAAATAGCTAAAGGAGGAGATTGTAAAGTTGTGATTTACAACTATGTTTTAGTGTTGGCTTATTCCATGACAAAAAGTGTTGTAATTACTTTAATTTTTTTCCTTGTATTTTGTGGGATTTTATTGTATTGGGTTTAGTATTAAGTTGGTGAAGAATTGAGCATGAAATGAAGATCAGTGCATTTCGCGACTAGCTCGTAAGAAGTTCACGAGAAGGGTTCCCGCGAAAAGGGCATGTAAGAAGAACATGATTGGAAGCTGAAGAGTCGTGCTAAGCTATCAATTTCGCGAGTATTTCGCGGGTAAGGCCTTCCCGCGAGATACCCGCGAGACTCTCTGCCTAGAGGATTTTTAAGTGTAACTCTCTTACCCTTCACCCATATTATATATACCCTCATTACCCACAAATTGTAAGAATGTCATTCAGAGAGAAAAACCCTAGATAAATTTTCAACAACACACACACCCATCTTTTAGAGAGAGAGAGCTACTCATCCTTAGAGAGAAACCATTCTAGCCTCTTCTCCTTCCCTCTCCCATTATCATACCTTGAGAGGAGATTTGTACCCAAACACAACTCACACTTATTCAGAGTATAGAGAGTGTTTAGAGCTTGGGAAGCTTTGGGGATTTGCCAAAAAAAGCTAGTGAGGCTTGGCAGATGCAATCGGGCGTATTGCGAAATCTGGAAAGCTAGACAAGACACGATTCTGAGAAGCCTTGTTGGAGTAGGAGTTTGGAGGGCTTAGGTACATTGGGTAGATTAGGCTTGGAGGGTTTCTTGCTATTCGTGTATCCCAACTTATTGTCTAGTGGATCGATTTACCACTTGGAGGGCAACGGAGAGGTTTTTCACCGAGTTCTTCGATTTTCTCTTCGATAACACATCACCATGTTATCTTGTGTTTACATTTCTCTTCCCTTACTCTTGTGCTTTACTTTTATTGTTTGTTGTTCATGTTTATGCACTAGAATAATATCGGTAAAAGCAATCTAGCCATAATTTTTAATTGAGAGTCTAAACAGCTCTTGTGTTTTAACACAATTTCAAGCTTTCAAATATAAATTGAGATGGACAAAACTTAGGTACAGTACCTTAGGTGCTGTTCCTTAGGTTCCCCTCTTAAGATTTAACCATATGGCTATTTAACTAAAAAATACAATTTCATCTCATAAGAAAAAAATCCACATGGCAAAATCTTAAGAGGGGCACATAAGGAATAATACCTAAGTACTGTACCTAAGTCTTGCCCAATTGAGATATCTAATTATGGTTTATCGAACAGTTATATGGGCATATTACAACATATTGGGGAATAATTAAAATTCAAGATCATACATGTTTCCTAAGCCAAATTGGGTGAGATGATCACAGATTAAAGATGCATATGTGAAATTGAGATTTACAATTACATGCCTAAACTTTAAATTGGGTGAGATGATCACAGAATTTTTTTTATTAATCTAATATGGAGGATTTAACTAAAAGGGATATCCCAAAAATTAGGGTTTTCTACTATCAAACTTAATTTTCCTAATTGTCTGGAGCTATCACAATTAATTGACTTGTGATATAATCCATTGTCTTTAATAATTATTTTAGTAGGTAGTTGATAAATTAACTAATTAGAGGCTTTGGGATTAGTAATATCTTTACATCAAATTTATTCAGTTGGATATCGTTAGTAGGTGCTATTATGTTGATTCTAAATAATTAAAAAAATTAAAATAAAAAAAGGTGCTATTATGTTTGTTTTGCTCTAAGCTCCAAAGATGATAGTGATGCACATAGTGCAGTTTGATTTTTGATTCTTATGTTGATGAGCATACGTAATATCAGCATGCTTCCTTCCTAAAGTGGCCTAATATTGAAGGCATGGTACTTTAGATATAAATATATAATTAAATATACACTTATCATGCTCCTCCCTGTAGGTCCAATACACCATTTATGTTAACATCACTTTAATAACAATTCTCAAGATATTTCTTGCTTCCATCGTATCTTGATTGAAGAATGAAACTTTGATAGATTTTTTGAGTGCATTATATTAGATTCTTCAATTAAATTAAAATACATGATTGTCCTAATTAATAAAGCATCAACAATAATATCATTTTCATTACCCAAAAAAAAAAGTATTATCTTTTTGAAAAATAATTAAATTCAATGCTATTGAAAACCTAATACACTAGACCTAAGCATAATCCACTATTTGTTACTACTTAGTACAATATATAGAACTACTTTATAATTTGTTTGTTCCATTTAGCTCTTGATTAATTGTACCGCTTCTACTCCATTTAGTGTATATAATGTTCTTTTATACCTACCTACGATGGATTCTAGTAAATTTGAATAAAATTTCTTGTCATCGAATGATAAATTTAAAGTTTAAACCTACACCAAAAATTAATTAACATCTTGATTTGATGTAAAAAAAAAAAAAATCACATAAAGTGAATATCATAAATTAAAATTATTTCATATCTAAAAAACAAAAAACTACTGTATGACTTATAAATTGAGAGACAGAGAGAGAGAGAGAGAAGCAATTAGGCCAATCAACTAGTCAGAGCCTAGGAACTTTTTAAGGCCCAATGGACCTTTACCTCATGGATTAGTCATATCTTTCGTGATTTTTAAGAAGCCTTATAGATTTTCTCTTAACAAAAGGGCATTATGAAACTTTGAATGAATTCAATTCTTATTCCAACCAAGAAACATTCATTCCAACCAATACATTTTTTTTTTTCCCCTGATGAAATCCCATTTCCTTTTTCTCGTATTGACAGGGAAGTGGACAAAGAAATCATTGTGAAATAAAAATTTACATTAATGGATAGACAACTGATTTAGTATAGTCTGAGCTAAGGATTAACAAATTTGAAATTTCTGCAATGGCTTCGGATCCTTGTTGTGATGGCCTGATGGGTTCTTCTCCAGATCAATTTTTTTTTTTTTTTTTTCTCAAAACAAAAAGTTTGAGTGTTTTTTTTAGTCAGGCATATCTACCAAAACAAAAAAATAAAATAAAAACTTAGATGAAATTTTTTGTTTGAAAACGTGATATTTGAAAATTTTATGATTTCAATAATATCATAACTAAATATATATATATATATATATATTTATAAATCAACTGTGAGCGTTAAACAAAATATGTGAAAAAAGAGTAGGGTTATTTTTATATATTGAGAATCTGCTCATTTATATATATATATATATATATATATATATATATAGCCGATACCTCTTAAATTTTTACAATTTTTCACGATAGCACAATATTAAAAAAATAATAATGATAAAACAAATAAAACTTTTCTAAACCGATGCTCTGCCTTTCCCTTTCATGATGCTCTGCCTTCTATGCCCTGCCTTCCTCTACCAGCTCCTCCTCAATCAAAACCCACCAATGGAGCTTACAGTCCCATACAAACCAAACCCACTTTTATTTTCTTCAGCTCCACTCACACACAATTCCCAAACTCTCATTCTTCTCAAGCTTCCTAAGAACCCCAGGTCCAAAAATTCCCACCACAGACCCAATTTTCGTGTTCTAGCTTCTGCAAACCCAAATGGGTCTGATGGGTTTTCATGGCTGAGTCTAACTCGGTTGGTCCGGCGTGGCTCGGAGCAGTTATGGTCGAAACTCGGCGAGTCAGGGAAGAAGGAAACTGGGTGAGTTTGTGGGGCGAGCTAACTGCAGGGACGAAGGTATTCATGGACCATGGAGGCCATGCACCCCCCCCCCAGATTTTTTTTGTTTACATGAGATTTTAGTATCTAGCCCAAGAAAATTCTTTTTAGCCACCTCAGTATTCCAACCAACAACGAAATTAAACCCAATAATAACAAAAATATAAATCTCTAGCCCATTTTTAGCCCTTCAAAAACAAGAAGAAAAAAAATCACATGGACAGATCCTATTTCTATTAATTTTTTTATTCTAAAAAAAATCCCTAAATTCATACTGATACCTCGTACCAGTCGAATTAGGGACTCTTGTCTCCTTCACTTCCACTGCATAGCAGTACAAGCCACACCCACACTGCCACACATCCATTCCATGTAATTGAGACTCACCTTCAATTTTGCAATTTGAATCACGCTGGCAAAGGCCCAATCTATTGCTCATTGGTAATTTCTCTCAAAGTCCTGTCTCTCTCTCTCTCTTTCCTCTCTCTTTTTTTATTCAGTAAACTTTCTTTGATTGCTCTCTCACTTTACCGTAATGATAGGTTCAATAGTTTTAGACTTTTTAGTAAAGTCAGTGTTTTGTCTTTTAATTGTTGTTGGTTTACTGAGTTAAGGCATGGTGGGTCACTGGCTGTGGGGTTGCCTTGCTTGCTTTTATTTTTATTTATTTTGGGGAACATAGTGGGGTCACCTTACAATTTATAAGGTTGATACTTTTTGGGCTAATGCTAACTAGATTTAAAATTGTTCAAAACTGACAAATTTCATCCTTAAATCTAACTTAGTTCCTAAACTAAAGATTGTTAGCTAATATTTTACCCCAAGTTTGTAATATGTGTTCATATGCATTAAATATTATGGCATTCATAGGCTTACTAAATAGCCTTCTTCATATGTTTTTTTTTTTTTTTAAATCTTTGGATTTTTTTTTTCTTATCTTCTTATGTACTTAGAAAAATTAATTAGTCTTTTTGTTAGAAGACCACACGACATATAATGAGATAATAAACATAGATTATTGTATTGCAACATAATAAGAAACAATTATTTTGTTAATACTAAATGAATGTTAATTTGAATTTACCTTCTTTTTTTTTTTTTTAATAATTCAGCCCCCCTCAATTGGAACCCTAGCTCCATCCTTGGAGCTAAGGAAAGGGCCAGCAAAGGTCGGGGTGAGTTGGAATGGTTTAAGACTGAGTTAGTGCATGAATTTGTGAGTTGGAATCGGTGGGAGTGTTGGAAGGTAATTCTGCACTTTGAGACCCTTTTGTTTTAATTTTTGTTTGGTAGATAAGAAATTGCAGGAAAAGGATAGAAAATGGACAAGTTTAAGTATTTTCTTCTGAAGTGTTGGGGCATTGTATATTAGCTGGTTGTTAGTGTACACACTAATACAGATTAGGATAGCATCTATGAACTTGGTGGAAATGGAAAATTTTGAGCATTGCATGTAATCTATATATATATATATATATATAAAAAACCGAACCCTCTGGCCTTCACAATTTCCACGTCAGCATGATAGTTAAATAAAATTATCATTTTATTTAAATAAAATTATTTTTGTTTAATCCAAACTTAATAAGGAGTGAAACTCTATCTTTCTAACAAGTCCAACTTAAACTCAAACTCATCATTATCATTTTTTTTTTAACAAAATTATTTTTGCTCAATCCAAACTTAAAAAGGAGTGAAATTCTATCTCTCTAACAAGTCCAACTTAAACTCAAATTCAAACATTGATAATTTATCTCCAAATTTGTGAGGTTAATCATGAACACTATAAAAGCAAAATAAACCCCAATAAATATATATATATATATATATATATATATTTATATATATATATTTTTTTTTTAAGCTGAATAGAGGTTTGAGTTCTTCTTATGTTATTTTCTTCTCCTCTATTTTGTTTTAAAAAAAATTATTTTATTATTTTTCATGTATTTTTTTAAAAGTAATTTTCATACATGAACCACAAACTCTCTTTTGGCGTTTTTTTAAAGATAAAAAAGCTTGCAATAATTGAAATTATTATTTCTAATATAACCCATCTTTTTCTTATATTTCTCTATTGTTTTGTCATCTATATTTTGTTTTGTTTCAATAATTTTTAAGCAGTGAATCATCTAATTCTTTAATATTTTTTGGTCTTTTAGAAGTTTTAATATCTGAATTTTTGAGTTATTTTTTGCAGTATCTAAAATAGTCTAACAAATTTTTTATAATTCATTGCACGTTTAAGCAATAGCTTCTTCATCAAATTGTAACACAAATTGAAGTCATACAAGAGCAAATCATGCAATGGTGTAGTTCCTGTGCATAGCACGGGTTTGCGACTAGTATTTGTATAAAAGTGTTGTTTGGGTCCAAAACCAAAAATGATCACCATGGTTTTAAATTTCTCTCTTCTTTGTTTTTTTTTTTTTTTTTTTTTTTTTTTTTTGACAACCAATCTTGAAAATTAATAAGAATTAAGAAGAATAATTTCTTATTATTAAAATTATTTTAATTTAATTTGTTATTTCTCATTTCATATGAAATGATATCTTTTAAAAGCTTGTTTCCAAATTTAAAAATAAAATTTAAAAATTTAAAAAAAAAAAAAAAAAAAAAGGAAAGAAATTCACCTTCCAGCAAGTGTTACTTCAGAACTACTACTAGGATTTCAAGCTACATACGTTTTAACCAACTCAAAACATTTGAAATTTGATGCATTTATCATCATCCTAGGCATATTACAAATTTTATTATATAGACCTTATTAAATGATGTGTCAATTTTTAAACATCACAACAACAACCTAGTTTTAGTCTTGGAGTTGACAATATAAATCCACAACAAACTAGTTTAGGTTGGCCATATATATTATTTTCCGCATTTTATTTTATCCAAAGCATAATCCATGTTACTTAATTGACATACATACATACATACATACATATATATATATATATATATATTATCAATACTAGACATATCTCTAAGCAAATTATCTCATTTCCTATCATATCTTTCCTTATATTTTCACTTATCTATCATAACATTTTCATTTTCATCTACACTCATTTTATGAATATATTGCTTTTTAACAGCCCAACAATTCACTATCAGAGTATAGTTATTTTATAACAATCTTATGAAATTTTATTTTTAACTTAATAGGTACTCTCACATTATACTCATGATGTGTTTCTCCACTTCATTCACCCTACTCTTATCTTATGATTCACATCTTTTTCAATCTTCAAACCAATATCTACATAATATGCTAGCAACTGGTATGCAGATTTATCAAAACCACAGTGGAAAATACCAAATAGAACAATTAGAAACCAGTCATTGCTAAAGAAAGACAAATTTTCTGAGCACAATTTTCTTTTATTTGAATTTAAGTAAAATATTACATTTTTTATTTTTTAAAAACAAAAAGAGAGAGAAAATATAAATAATTTAATAACAAGGTGGATGTGGTTGAATTTCAATATTGAGTAAAATAGAAGAGAAGAAAAAAATAAGAAAAATTAAAAGATATAACAATAAACACTAAATTATCCAAATTATGCTATGTAATGGAATACTATTTTTTTTATCTACTATCTTTAATTTGTTATAATGTAATCGGATAAAATTTAACAATCAAAGAGCAAAATAATAATAATAATAACTTAAAACACAAAACTAAATCGTATCAACCTAAATTAAAATTCTTAAAATACAAAAATTTATCAACCTAAAGCGGAGATGCAATAAAAAAAAAAAAAAAAAATCCACCAAAACATTGAGAGAGAGAGAGAGAGAGAGAGAGAACCTTTTTGTGAGAGAAAACTACGCAAAGAATGGAAAAGAGTGACAAATTTATAGTAAAAGGGAAGGGATAAGAAAAGACAAATAAAGGAAGATGAATAGCAATATTAAAGTAGAGAGTAGTAAGGGAGATGAAAAGGTAAGGGAAGAAGAAAGGTTGAAGAAAGTGTAAATATTTAAAAAATAAGTGAATGTAAAAAAAAATTATAGGAAAGTTGGAAATAAAAAAGAAATATATATATATATATATGTATGTATATATAGATGTTAAAACCGACAAAGATGAATATGTAAAGTCAATAATCTATATACATATATATATATATTTTTTTTTTGTAAAAAAAATAGGAATAAATAATAATTATGTAGCGAATGACGTGGCGATGAAATGGCGCAATAGGAGCTCAACAGTAATTTGCCACACTTCAGTTTTTAGTCATATATATAAATAGATTGGGTACATATCATTTCACAGTTAGTATATAATTCATGACAAAGTCATTGGACGAACAAGCGTCACTAAAACACAATACACATATAACTTGGTTATACTAAACACCATCAACCTCTTACAAATCTACACAGGTAGTAGTTTGATTTACTGACTCAAAAAGAATTGTCGACCATAAACCTTCAACTTAAATGCATAAAATAATAAACCTTAACAACTACACTGGAAATATTTATGTTCCAACTAAATGAACAAACATTAAAAGAAATCAAAAAAATGTCACGAATTGTCGATAAAAATTCATCAGTTTTGTCATACAAAGTTTATACATTTCATGCAAAGTTTAATATAGGGTCTGTTTGAATACCGCTTATTTTGCTGAAAATTAAAAATTTATTGCTGAAAACACTGTAGCAAAATAATTTTTAAAGCTGAAAACACTGTATATAACACTTGCTGCGTTTTTCCCTGGGGGGCTGGTCCATGAACAATTAATGCGTGGGACCCGGGCTCCAAAATTCCAAATGCAACATTTACTCTACAAACGTCCAATCCAAACGCACGCATAGTTTATGAAATATGTGTAATACTTATGGAATGGGGAGAGGAAATACCTGAGTGTCTTACCCTGTGAACACCCAACACCAAAAATTTTAAGTAACTAAGAGTGAGATAGTTATCAATTTTATATAGTGGGATACTGTAAAAGATTGCAGTTTTATTGCCTTCTGCTTCTATTACTCTCGCAATAGAAGCAGAGCACGTGCTTTTAATGACATTTGGTAAGCAATTTTAATGAATTATGAGTGTAGTAATGGGTCCAAGGAGTACTCAATGACAAGAAAATCGAGTTCTAAGCTAAAACTCGGTAATGTAGTTATCGAGCTACATTTAAGTTTTGCAGTTATGAATTATTGTGGTCAGAATTTATTAATTGAAACTCGATTCTTAAAAATCGAGTTGAACGTATTTCAATAGAACTCGGTTTTAAGATTATCGAGTTTCAATTAATTGGCTCACCTGTCCCTAACAACCCCGACTCTTTTTATAAATGTAACTAAATGTAACTCGATATTGTAAAAATCGAGTTAAATGCAATAAAGAACTCGATTTTTAAAATATCAAGTTCTATTTAATTTTGAGCACATTTACTGGGTACAGATTATTTACTAGGATATATGCAGAACCCCACTATCCCTCGGTCACCTTTCTCAGCAATGTCTGTCGCCACTTTCTACTTCTTGTCAGCAACTTTATTAGCAACATTTTCTGTCTCTTGAGTCCACATCTACAAATACATTTTTACTGTTGCGTCAACATCTACAATTACAGGTAATAATTGATGACACTTGTAGTACAAATTTATTACAAATTTTTTTTATCTACTTGGCTTATGAAGTTAGTAGTTATGTATTTGGTTCATTTTATCTCTTTGGGTTCTAATGTAGTTGATGTTACTTGCTTTATTTTAACAATTTGGTTTATAATTCCTTAGTTGTCATTAGGTTTATTTTATCTAATTGGAAAATAAACCCCAATGTACATTATTGTTTTTCTTTTCTTTTTTCTTTTTTTCCTATCCATGAGCATCAGTACATGATATATGGTATCATAACATTGATATACCCTATATCTCTAATAATATGAAATGATAAATTTACAAATTTACAAAGTAAAATTCAGCATGTATTGTACATATTTATTTCACTAAGAAGAATACATGATTGAGTTTGAATGTATGTAATGAAAATTTATAATTGCATGAATATAGCTCACAACAATTCTATTGTCTGACAACTACATTTTTTTATCATTAGGTTTTTTATGGGTTGGCATTATTTCTATGTTTACTATGATGGGGAGGCATATCATCATGACTCACATGGGTTGCCAAACCGAGGCCCTTTACAAAAGCAAAAGTTTTATTAAACTGAAACGTGGGATACACATTAAAAAGTTACGAGGGAAGATAATGACAGCTTTGGGGTTGGACCATGATTTGCATAACATATCAATAATGTATCGCGCTCCTTGGCAACTAGTGAAGAAAAAAGTTTTCTACAATTCAATACACTTATTATGCGACAATGATGTGGACATGATGTGGGCTGTGATTAAGCAGACACCTCAATTCATAGCTTTCGACTTGTATGTAACTATTAAGGCTGTTGGATTTCATGTCAGCGAAGGTTTGCAGCATACGAGGGGAGCCGAAGAGCTACAATCACTACTAGTTGATGTGTATCATGCATTTACACTAGACACCCCTTTACCCTACAACATTCAGCCATGTCATGAAGCTGATATGGATAATATTGAAGAAGCTGATGTATAAGCAGCAATACACATGAATGAGGTATGCAATTGTAGTCACATAAATGAATATGTTCAAAGCAATGTGGATGAGGCATACGATATTGATGCCAAATGAGATGTGTATGAAGAGTTCATTGATAATGATGGTGTAGAGGACAATGTTGAATTCTTGGATGAACTACATGTGGAAGACAATATGGAGACATGCCCCATTCCAAATCCCACACCTGAATGGTTCACAGCAAATATGTGGGATAATATTCATGATCCATCACCTTATTCTAAAATGTGTGTAACGAGTTAGCAAAAAGGGGACCAACCGACTAAAGGGATGCGATTCAAAAATAAAGCTTCAATGCAGCGTGCTTTAACTATGTACTCTTTGGAGCATAATAAGAAATATAAGTCCATCAAGTCTGACTTCGATAGGCTAGTAGTGAGTTATGTACACGATGCATGTCTATGGTCAGTTCGAACTATTTGTAGCAAGAAACATAAGTTATGGAATCTCACAACATATAAGGGTCCCCACACTTATTCATCACTCCAAGTAGATTGTGATGGTAGGATGATGGATTCCAAGTTCCTTGCCGTCACACTTGAGACATATATACAAGAAGACATTTTAAAAACAACACCATACTTACGCAGTCTTGTGCATGCGAAGCACTCCCATTGGGTATCTCACTACAAGGTATGAGACACAAAATAGAAGGTTGTTGCAACTATATACGGGGATTTTACAAAGTCATATGTAGAATTGCCTCGTTTTTAGCGGCACTAAAAGATGCAAATTCAAATATAGTGTATAAGTTAAATGTGGATAGCCATGGTGTGCCGTGAACTAGTATATTTAATTGTGTATTTTGGGCTTTTGGTCCATGTATTGAAGGGTTCTAGCATTGCAAGCCTATGATAAGCATTGATGCAACACACCTCTATGGAAAATATAAAGGGAAGCTGTTGATAGTAATGGCAACATATGGTAATAACAAGGATTATCCACTTGCCTTTTCCGTTGTCGAGAGTGAGAGCAAGGAGACTTGGGGTTGGTTCTTGGCATGCCTAAGATTATATGTTACAAACTGAAATGATCTTTGCATCATCTCTAACAAACATTCTAAGATAAAAGCTTGCTTTGATGACACTAGTCATACTTATTTGCAGCCTGACAAGACCCATCACTGGTACTGCCTCCGTCATTTAGCCAGCAATGTAAATACTAAATAAAAAGATCCAGAGTTAAAAGAACTTGGTATGGAAGGTAGCAAGTGCAAATCGGGTTAGAAAGTTCGAAGCAACATTGGAATTAATTTGCAATGTCAAGGAGGCAGCCTATAGATATCTTAAAGTTGAGGCCAAAGAAAAATCGACACTTGCGCACAACAATGGACGCCGATATGAGGCAATGACAACCAACCTGTCGGAGTGCTTCAATGGTGTGCTAAAAGGTGCACGCAGCCTACCCATAACTGCAATGGTAAGATTCACACATTTCAAAGTGAACTCTTATTTTGATGATTGTCACAATCAGATTCTAGATTAGTTGGACGTGGGACAAGAATGATGTAGATATGCCATGGAAATATTTGCGAGAAACGATGCAAAGGCTAAGGATCATATGGTGATAAGGATGTGCGTGCAAGCACGTTTATATCAAGTTAATACATTGTATAATCCTATGAGTATTGTTGGGGGACAACACACACATAAGGTTAATCTTCAAGAAATGACATGCACATGTGGGAAATGGATAGTGTACAAGATCCCTTGTTCACATGTAATAGCAGTTTGTGCTAAGTATAAACATGTTGTGCAATAGTTTATTGACCCTTGATATAGTGTGACCAAATAGTACCACAACTATGAACATGTTTTCCAACCATTGAAAGACAAATTATCATGGCCAGATCTGGAAGAAACTAGAACAATGATGCCCAACCTGCGATTGATTTGGAAGAAAGGTCGACCTACATCTACAAGAATTAGGAATGAGATGGACGAGAGTGATAAGGAGTTGCTAACCTCTCTATGAATCGAGAATCTACCAAAGTCAAGGTGTGGTTTGTGTCATTAAGAGGGGCATAAGTGTAGAACATGCCCTAATCGAAATGGGGAATTGACAAGCGGTGGTGTTGCATAGTAGGTAAATTTTACGTTTCTTGAAGTTTTATTATGGCATTTTATAAGTAAATAATTTAATTCCGGACCTAAAGTTAAAGTAGATAACCCTTACTTAGTAAGTGATGTGAGGTTAAGTATAATTAAAGGGTAATGGTTATTTGTCAAGCATGATTTCTATTTTTTTTTATTACACACACACATCTATTTCAATATATATATATATATATATATCATGACTATGTATGATGCTTTTAAATATATGTTTAAGGGTTGTATAGGTAACTATGTAATTAAAGATTAAGTTCGAATGAAGTGTTGAATGGAAAATATGTGGGTTAAGCTGAAATAAATGCTTGCATGTGCTCCTAGATGATGGACTAAGATAAAATATGTTATGTGCAACTATTAGTTTCAATAAAATGTCTAAGATACAAAACATGACTTCATAAATACCATCGGTTGATAATTGTTTGTGAATTATAAATATCTGCTACAAAACTATCACTTTAACAATTCCCTTGTTATTCATGACCTGTGCACTATAATAATGCGTATTTCGTAATTGTAGATCATTAAAATAAATATAATGACACTAAACAAATGCAGCAATTGTGCTTGTATTAAAAGAAAAATGAATTTTATCTTACGAACTTTAATCGTCTCTCATGACATAGTTGATTTTACTGACTAATGAGAATTCTTGTCAATTAAAGAATCATGTGCTCGAGCTAAATATTTTATGATATATGCTACATGTATATTTGGACTCTTCTTAGTAGGCTAATTTGAAATTTAGAAGAGGACTTCTCAGCCGATCTAGACTTACTGTAATCCATAATGGGTTGATGGAACTTTAAATGATCTGTTCTTGATGTAAGATGATTGGATTAAGTTGGAATTGTGTATGCTTGGTACATGATATTAACTGCATGAATGATTTTTTGCATACCTTCATTCTACTATTTAGTACACAAAGGAAAGATATAAAACATGTATCTACATTTACTATACTAATCTTGACACAATGTGTGGTTGTATGTTGAGTTGTTTATGCAATGTTGAGTTTAATTATGAGGTAGCTAAGTTAGGAGCTATGGATTGGAGTTAAATTAAACTAAGTTGCAATGTTAATAAATTAGCTCTTGTTATTTATCTAGGAGGAGCAATGAAAGATAGGAGCAATGTTAATAAATTAGCTCGTGTACTCAGCTACTGACTAAGGTAAGGGATATACGATATAGGCTTTTAGTAAGCCTTTTTTTTTGGGGGGGGGGGGGGGGGTTTTGATTGTAATGCATTAAAACATTTTGACTAGAGGTGTGGTATGAAATTTTGGTTTAAATATATATTTGTGACTTTTGAAATCATGTGTATGATGTTTACGCAGAGTAATCTTAGTACTATCCGCTCTCAAACAATGTAGTTAATACTAAAGTGGATATGAAATTGATTATGAACTGACACAAGTCTGAATGAAGTGGATATTTAACAAATGTAGGATATTTTTAGTATTATAGGCTGCGTTTGAATTGGGTGAAACCCAATTTCAGAAATCGTTTTCCGGAAAATCCATGTGTTTGGCTATCACGGAAAACACTATTTTCCGAAAAATGATTTCCGGTTGACCACGAATTTCACCTTTGACCCGGAAATCATTTACTCCTCTCATTTTCACTTCAAATTACTTCTGAAAAGAGAGAGAGAGAGAGAGAGAGAGAGAGAGAGAGAGAGAGAGAGAGAGAGAAGAGAGAGCTCAGATCAGAGAGAGAGAGGGTCGATCGCGCCTCGTCGCGCCGACGAGCGGCGCGATCGACGATCGCGCCGCTCGTTCGACGATCGCACCGCATCGACGAGCGGCGCGGTGCACGATCGCGATCGTCGATCGAGCGGCGCGATCGACGAGCGGCGCGATCGCGATCGTTGATCGCGCCGCTCGTCGAACGCTCGACGAGCGCGCTCATCGATCGACGAGCGGCGCGATCGCGATCATCGATCGCGCCGCTCGTCGGACGAGCGTTTTGCCGGATTTGATGCATTTTCTAGTAAAATGATAAATGAACCAAACACCAAAATTAATTTTCCGTAAAATGAATTTTGTGACAGCCAAACACATGAAAACGTTTTCCTTTCCGGAAATGATTTTACGCGAACCAAACACAGCCATAAATCTATTTACATTTGACTTTGGTTTTTTAAGTTCGCAAATTAATGGTGACTCTTTCACATGAAACAAATACTTTGTATTTTATCTTTTTAGCTAGAGCCTGTAATTGTAAGAACCTACACTATTTTACTACTGTTTTTAGTGTTGATTTCACTATTATGTAGATGCCTTGGTGTCGTCGCTTGTGTTGTTAGATTGGGGTTTGTGAAATGCTTGGTTCTATTGTTTGGTATAGGTGCACTTGTATTTACTCTTTTCTTGTTCTATGAAAATTAACTGACTTATTAAAAAAAATTCATGTACGTTCTTATTTACTTTAATCGTAGAACATAATTTATGAGATGTGAACATTATTAAAATAGGTGCTAAAATGAACATAAGTTGGTACTCATATTCATAATTTGTTGTATACAATGGTAAACTTATGTGAATAACCATTACTCATGTGAATTTGTAATATAGGTTCCACGTCAACAATGGAAGACTATGGAGCAACTATATTTTGATATGTTTTATTTTAGGCTTGTCCACGGATCAATTTAGGGAAGAAATCGAACTCAACCCGGTTGGATCGGATGGCTGAGTTTTAGATCCGTATTCGACCGAATATTCAAGTCAGATCCGACGTTTCGGATAATTGGTTGGGCGGGTTGGAGATGTCAGTTAGTCGGTTCTTGGCCTCAAATTGGGCCAAAATTTTGTACTTAGATAAAATTTTCGTAATTTCATTTTTTTTGGGCCTTTTTAGACCAAATTGCTCGGTTTAGCAGTTTAATAAATCACATTGATTTTAGATTTTTTTCAATTTCCTATATATTTCAAATTGGGCCTCTGTTTTACTTAATTTATTTCACATTGATTTTAGATTTTTTTCAATTTCCTATATATTTCAAATTGGGCCTCTGTTTTACTTAATTTATTTCAAAATAGACCTTCAAAGCTTATATTAAGAACTAACTAGATCTATTGGGCCTTTAGGACATATCAAACCCAATATAATCTTGCTATTTCTCACAAATTTTCACAAATTTAAATCTGGACAGAATAACACAACACAAAACAACACACCAAAAAGCCTATTTTTTATCACCTGTGATCTCTGAAACAATAAAAGCACCTGGGCAATACATATCAATCCAAATATATAATCTTTCCCACATTAACTACAAAAAATAAACATAGCAAAATAGACTAAATCTGGACAAGATAGCACAACACAACCTAATAAAATCCTAATTTTACCATCCGTGATTTGTTAAACAACACAACAAGCACCTAGGTAGTAAGCTAGTAGCTCAACACCTATTAAACCTGTCAACCACACAACAAATAATATTTCCAGCAACAATTAAATCACAACAGATAATAGTATACTGCAATATTCCAATTAATGGATATATATACTTAGTATCATAGAGGCAGTTACTGCAAATTTTTAAGGCAGTAAACCATAAGGCAGAAAGCTTGCTAGTTATACAATGTTCCCCGCAATATAATTATTACAATAATGAAATACCATAGGTATTGCCAAAAAATAGCTTTTCCAAAGCATTGAATGACTACTCTATAGTTAATAATTCTATAACTTATAGAAAAGAAAACCTATAAACTAAGATTTCTTTTCTATAAGCATTGAGAGTTAAGTATTGTTAGAAAAGTAATATATCCAAAAAAATTTCCAAAATGTTCCCAAAAAACTGCCATCTTTACAAAATAAATGACCATCCTCCTACAATAGACAAAAAAATATTCAACAAATAATACATTAGTACTAAATACAAGACCAACTAGTAAGAAAACCAAGTTTATAACAGTAAGGGGCTAAAGGCAAAACCATACCGAGTCAATGATTAATCATCAATACTAATTAAGGGTCGTTTGCCTAAGGTGGAACCCTTGCTTGAGCTAGTATTTGCTATTGCACTTTTTGTTGGTTGTTGATTTAAAACTAGAAAAGAATAGGAATTAAACACAATAGATTAATTTTTTCTTGAATACATGAGACATTCAATGCAACTAATAAACAATAAGTTTTAGATTTTAAACATATTACCTAAGTCAAGTAACTCCTCCTCCAATACCTCTACATCATCCCTTGACTAGCGATAAGAAATTGGAACTGTGGCTTGAAGCCAATTGTGAACATACAAGGTTTTGAACCATGAGAGGAGAGAGTGAACTTCGAAATGGATCAACAATGCGGCCTTTGGTGCTAAATGCTGACTTAGATGCAACAGTGGAAACCGGTACAACCAACATATCCATAGCCACTTTGGACAACACTTGGTACCTACTATAATTGTCCCTCCACCACCCTAATATCTCAAAATTCACATCCTTTCTACCATCACAATTTTTAGCCAAATACTTTTCAAGCTCATTACTACAACCTACAAATTGCTCAACTTGCAAGAAACATTCATATTGCAAGTGAACCATCACATATGGATCACTAGTATCACTTTCCAATTCTGTCCTCTCACACTCACTTTGTTCTTGCACATTTGGTGAATAATTAGAAGAGTAAAAATTATACAACTTATACAAAAGATCTTTCACCTTATCAACCATCACTTCCGCCACTGCATTACCATAAATTTTAGAAAAAGAAAACTTCAAAAACCTCAATTTTTTTTTCGTGGATCAAGAACCACAACCACATACAAAAGAGGATTAATTTTATCCCTTCCCTCCAATACTTCTCAAATTTAGTTTGCATGTTTATGGCTGTGTTTTTCAAGAGAGAGTTTTGGGATTTAACTAAATTAGATATACTCTCCTAAATAACAAAGATCTCATCATAAAAGGCATTTGACATAACATACAAAGAACTAGAGAACTTCTTTGTTGCATTATAAAAAAGCCTTAAGAAAGTCACAAATGCCCTACAATTTTGAAAATCACTCATACAAGGAGATCCCAAACCACCACTATCTTCCTTGGTCCTAAAGTATGACGAATAACCATCATCTTAAAAATCCATTCAAAAGAACACTTTCTCAAAATTTTCAGCAGTTTCTAACATGAGGTAGGTTGAGTTCCACCTAGTTGGTACATTTAGACAAAGAAGACTCTTGGACTCCATACCTAACCTCTCCATAAAACTCCTAAAAGTTTGATTTCTATTGGATGAGGACTTCACATACCTCACAACTTCACGCACCTTAGCAACAGATGCATCAATCTCTTTCAAACCCTCCCCCACAATGAGATTTAGGATATGGGCACAACACCTCATGTGCATGAACTCATTTTCTAAAACTGTCCCATTCCAATCTTTAGTTACCCTTTGCAAAAAATTAATTGTTGTTAAATTTAAGCTAGCATTATCTACTATCAGAGTGAATATCACATCAATACTCCACTCACGCAAAAACATCTCAATCTTTCTATCTATAGTCTCCCCCTTGTGGTTTTCAACTTGACAAAAATTTAAAATTCTCTTATGCAATTTCCAAACATCATCAATAAAGTAACATGTGAGACACATATAATTTAAATTTTGAATATAAGTCCATGTGTCCGTAGTAAGACACACAATACAACCCTTCAAGGATTTCCTTAGCTTCTGTCTCTCACTATTATAAATGCCAATCACATCTCTAGCCATAGTTTGACGAGATGGGATATCCTTTAAACGAAGCTTAGACTGTAAGGTAGTTACATATTTCTTAAACCCATACCCCTTGACACACCTAAAAGGCTACTCATCAATATAATCATTTCGGCCAATGCCTTTCTAGAAGCCTCGACAAAAAAGGTTGTTGACGCAAGCTCGAACCCATCTTCTCCATCATTTTTGGGTTCAAAAGCTAATGTTTGTTGCCCTTTAACTAGATCTTCTCTATTAGGGTTCTTGGGACAATTTGGCACATGAGCTAACAAATTACTAGTACCACAACTCTTACTATTAGCATTATACAATTTTTGTCAATAATTACAAATAGCCTTAGCTTTACTAGTATCACCCTCTCCCATCTTTATTTTTTCAAAATGGCCCCAAACAACAGACTTTTTCCTACCATTACTAGTACCACTAACAGGAACTTGTAGACACTCGATTTTGAACCTATGATTCAATCAAGGAAGATGACTGGAGTGACCATCCATGTACCCAAAAAATCATTCTTTCATCGCATGAATCAATCTGTTCTTGCATTGCATGCATCAATTCATTCATTACATATCATAAAAATTATCTTGAGGTTCTAACGGTCGCAACGGTGTGTCCGGTTTCCAAATCAGGTCGTCGGATTGAAAGATATCGCATGATCAAGTTTGCACGGTCTACATGCATTGTATGGAGTGAAGCCGATCACATGTTATTAATTGAAATTAATTTTGATTGGTTGATTATTAAAACTAATTAAATGAATTTATGTGATTGGTGGAGTATTTTTCTTAAAGTGAGATTTGTTGCATGGGATTAAAACAAATAAGCTGATAATATTTAAAGATTGTGGATAATTATATTCAAAATAATTATTTTTAAAAGTCATAATTATCACTTTGGAATGAAGTTTATCATGAAAATAACTCTGAAATTCGTCCAAATACAGTCTTATAGTTGGAAAACACCTCAAAAACGTGCTAATCAAGTAACAGATTTCAGATCCACGTTCTGAGGCACTTTTGGCCTAGTAGAACTCAAAATTCGGACTAGGCTATTTCTGGAAAACTTGTAGAGAATCGAATTTTCCTTCATATTTCAAAATTTCAGCTTAATCCAAATTATAAGAAAAGAGATATGATCAAAATACGAAACTGATTCTGATCTGAAAAATCAGCTTGCTCTTATCCAAATCTCTTTTTTTTTTTAGGATTTTCCCCCATACGTTTTTTTTTTTTTTTTCAGCATTCTAACCTCTATAAACAGAGGAGGCATCTCATAATTTAACACACTTTTCACCCTCTAGAGAGAAACACATTTTTTTTACGCTCTGAGAGGCATACGTTTTGAGGCTCTCAAATTGCTAATATTTGCTGATCCTCTCTGATATTTGCTGCTAAAATTAGGGTTTTTAGGTTTCAAAGATAACTAAATAAGTTTCTTTGAACCCTAAAACATCCTCTCAAGAACAAGGAGTGCTCATGCAAGAGGTTGTTTTCAATCACCCTATTCTCTTTTATGCTTCTTGTTTATGATGATGCATGTTTTCCTTTATCCATAACATGAATTGTTAATCATTGTCTTGTTAAAGTATGGTATTGATTTTGTTTATGTAATTGTTATGATCTCTTTCTTAATTCCAATAATCTGCATATGATCAATGCTTTTTCTAAAACAAAAAAAATAAAATAAAATAAAAAATAGGTCTACATCTTTCTTAGATGTAGATCTGAATTTTTCTCAAAATAAAAACAGATCTACGTCTTTCTTAGATGTAGATCTGAATTTTTCTTAAATAAAAAACTAGTTTGTATCTTTTATAGACAAATCTGATTTTTTTTAATACATGCAAATTGTTGAAATAAAGAAAGAGATTATGTATTGTTGTGTTTATGTTTATTTTAATTCATGATTGCATAAATTTAGATTATGAGTGAAGTTTTCTTTTTAGAAAATCTTTTTTAAAATATACAACAAAATAGATTTGAATTTTTGTCATCAAAAAATCATTCTTTTTTATATAACAAAACAGATCTGAATTTTTATCATCAAAAACCATCTTTTTTTACATACTACAAATAAGATCTGATATTTTGACAAATCAAAATCATTCTTTTTTAACAATAAAAATAGATTTGATTTTTTTTAACAAAAAGAAGAGATTTCATCCATACATAAATTTGTGTGATTTAATTTTTCATTCACATGTTCAACATATCATGCATGACATGGATAGCATTGTACATTGGTCACAAGAGTCTAGAAGACCAGACTTTGTCTAAGCGAAATGGGTGCCTAACACTTTCCCATTCTGTAACCTAGCCTCCGAATTTAGGTTTTTGGTTTAGCAGATCTAGCCTTGTCTTCATTTGTTTTGGGTAGAATGTAACTAGGACAACAAACCATGTAAATATTTGGTAGATTGTGACTAGGACCCAACGCTATGTAACTTTTCAATTTTCCAGATATGTAATTTTTATTCAATCAATGAATGGAACTATTTAGTCATGTATTTTGTAATTAGTATTTTTTTCTTTTTTCTTTTTTATATAAAGAAAAATAAGTGGCGGCTCCATACCACTTAACCAAAAAAAGAGATGCCCCCAAAGGTACACGAATCTCTTTTTTGAGGGACATTCGCTACTTTCAAGGTCTTTCACAGAACTGTCATACTCACTTTGCTTACTGGAATTGGTAAATCAGCCTCTATTACTTCTGTCCAATATGTCAAATATGATGACCGTGAAGTTAGATAATGCCAATTATATAGTTTGGAAGCATCAAATTAACATGGTTCTTGAAACTTATTCTTTGTATGAATTGCTTGAAGAACCTCAACTAATTCCTGAGAAATTTCTTAAGGATTTGTCTGGATCATATACTACAATTGTGAATCCAGATTTCTTGATCTGGAAATCAAAGGAAAAGGCTTTGCTCACCTTTATAAGTCCAACTTTGTCTCCATCTGTATTAGCACTCATTGTTGGATGTGCTTCTACTATGTATGGAAGGTGCTTGAAAATAGGTTTTCCTCAGTATCAAGGTCTCACATCATGAATCTTAAGAGTGAGCTTCATAATTTGAGGAAAGGAATGATACTGTTGATGTTTATCTTCAGAAAATCAAAGTTATTAGAGATAAATTGCTTGCTGTTGGAGTTATTGTTGATGATGAAGAATTACTCCACATTGCAATTAAGGGACTTCCTAAAGAGTATAATGCATTCCGATCTGCAATCAGAACTAGGAGCAGTCAGCTTGGATTTAATGAACTTTCTACTATCCTAAATGTAGAAGAAGAGTCTCTCAATGAAGGCTTAGATGGTAAAGACTCTATCTTTGCCTTAGCTACATTAACTAATCAGAAATTCAACAGTAATGGCTATAATCATAATCAGAATAGAGGAAGAGGCAGGGGAAATTTCAATAATAGAGGAGGCAGAGGTGGTAGAGGATCAAGTGGTCAATCTCCACAATTTAGTCCATTCAATCATTTCCAACAAGGTCAATCCAATTCTGGTGGTGCAAAATCAGATAGGCCAATTTGTCAAATTTATGGAAAAGTTGGCCATTTGGCTGTGGACTGCTACCATAGGATGGACTATGCCTATCAAGGCAAGCATCCACCTGCAAAGCTTGCAGCAATGGCTACTGCCTTCAATGCCTCCTTCACTCAAGATCAACCTTGGCTTGCTAACAGTGCAGCCACTGATCATGTGACTACTAGTCTCAACCAGCTCAGCTTCCCTAAGCCATACACCACTCAGGATAATCTTACTGTTGGTAATGGTCAGACATTACCTATTACACATATAGGTACAGCCCTTATTCCCTCTCCTTCTTCTAGTCTTCAACTTCACAATGTTCTTAGAGTTCCATCCATTGCCTCTAATCTTGCTTCTGTTCAAAAACTATGTCATGACAATAACAGCTGGTGCTATTTTGATGAGGGTAGTCTTTCAATTCAGGCCTTGGACACAAGGAAAATTCTCTACCAGGGCAGGAGTGAAGGTGGTGTTTACCCCATCTATCCTCATCAGGCTTCTCAACTTTTCTTGTCACCTAAAAGCCTGTAATAACACTTCTAGGTCATCTGTTTTTAATAAGACTCTTTGGCATATGAGACTTGGTCATCCTAATGATCAAGCTCTCCATTGCTTATTTCCTAGTGTCAGATTTGTACATACTAATAATGTTGAGGATCACACTTGTACTCATTGTTTGTATGGTAAAATGCACAACCTTTCTTTTCCACATTCTGATTTTAAAGCTTCTTCTCCCTTTGAATTTGTGCATTCTGACTTGTGGGGTCCTGCACCTGTTGTTTCTGTCAATGGTTATAAATATTACATTTTATTTATTGATCATTACTCTAGATTTAGTTGGCTTTATCTACTTAAGTCCAAATTTGAAGCCTTTACTAAATTTGTTCATTTCAATGCTATGGTTGCCAATCAATTCTCCTTGAAAATCAAGACCTTTAAGTCTGATGGTGGAGGCAAATTTACTTCTAATGAATTTAAAGCTTATCTGTCCAACCATGGTATTGCTCATCATATTTCCTGTCCTTATACACCTTAACAAAATAGGGTTGTAGAAAGGAAACACAGGCATATTATTGAGACTGCAATTGCTCTTGTCTCAGGCTTCTTTATCATACTCCTTTTGGACTTTTGTAATGTAGGCTGCTATTTCTTTGATTAATGTGCTTCCCATATCTGTTCTTGGTTGGCAATCTCGTTGGTTTACCCTTTACTCCACCTCACCTGATGTGTCTCAATTTAAAGTATTTGGTTGTGCTTATTATCCAAATCTTAGACCTTACACTACTCACAAGCTTGAACCTAGGACTAGGGAATGTATCTTTATTGGATATCCTACCCACTCTAAAGGCTATCTTTGTCTTGATCCTCACACCAAACATGTTTACACCTCCAGACATGTTGTGTTTAATGAGTCTAAATTTCCTGGTTTACCTTCTGTCCAACCTGTTTCTTTCACTTCTTCCAACTTTGCCATTCCCACTTGGTTGTCTAATCAACTTTTCCTTCACTGTACCAATCAGCCCTCTTTGCTTGGTTCTTGTCCATCTCCATCTCCTAATCCTCCTTTCCACTATGTCATAGCACTAGCACATGCACCAGCACCTCCCACACCTATGCCTTCACCCAATTCTACTACTTTGTCTTCCCCATTTAGTGCTACACCATCCCATCTACCTGATACACCAACTCTTGAGTCTACTTCTACTACTACACTTTTATCCAATCCTCCTTTACCTATGTCTTTACCTATTCCTTCTCTCAACACACATCCTATGCAAACCAGGTCCAAGAGTGGGATTTCCAAACCTAACTTCAAACTATGTTATAAGGCCACTATTGATTACTCCTATACTAAACCCCTTACCTACAAAATTGCATCTCAGTATCCAAAGTGGTGTGAGGCTATAGATACTGAATTCCAGGCACTTCAGAGGCAACAGACATGGTCTCTTGTTCCTGCTCCTCCTGGTGTTAATCTAGTTGGTTGCAAATGAGTTTTCAAGCTTAAGTTGAATAGTGATGGTTCAATCTCTAGATATAAGGCTAGGCTGGTTGCAAAGGGGTTTCATCAGCAGGCAGGTGTGGATTTCCATGAGACCTTCAGTTCTGTAGTGAAGCCTACTACTGTGAGACTTGTCTTGGGCATTGCTGTGAGTTGTAGATGGGTCTTGAGATAGCTTGATGTCTCAAATGCATTTCTTCATGGCTTTCTCAAAGAAGAGGTCTTTATGCATCAACCACCTGGTTATGTGGATTATGCTCATCCAGATTATGTATGTAAGTTGTACAAGTCCCTTTATGGTCTTAAGCAGGCACCCAGGGCATGGTTTGAGAGATTTGCTTCTCATTTACTTCATCTTGGCTTCACTGCTTCCATGGCAAACAGCTCCCTATTCATCTTTTGTTCAGCCAAGACTATCATTTACCTTCTTTTGTATGTAGATGATATAATTGTCACTAGTAATGATGCTTCTTAGGTTCACAATTTGATTGCAGCTCTTGGTCAAGTGTTTGAACTTAAGGATTTGGGGCCTCTCTATTATTTCTTGGGCATCCAAATTACTCAGTCTTCATATGGTCTCACTTTCACTCAGAGTAAGTATGCCTTGGATGTACTTCACAAATTTCATATGGAGAATTCAAAACCTACTAAGACTCCCTCATGTTCTTCCACTCGTTTGGTTCCTCATGATAGTGTCCTCTCTGATCCTACTCAGTACAAGAGCATGGTTGGTGCTCTTCAATATCTTACTTTCGCATGCCCTAATATTTCCTTTAGTGTTCAACAACTCTGTCAATTCATGAGTCATCCTACCACCACTCATCTTGAGGCTGCTAAGAGGGTTCTGCGCTATATCAAGGGTACATTGCATTTTGGGATTTCTTTTACTCTTGGCCCTTTGACTATTACTGCATTCTCAGACGTGGATTGGGCTGGTGATCCTACAGATCATCGCTCCACCACAGGCTTACTTGTGTTTCTTGGTAACAATCCCATTTCTTGGTCTGCTAAGAAGCAGAACACTATCTCTTAATCTTCCATAAAGGTAGAGTATTGTGCATTGGCTTCCACAGCTTCGAAATTGTTTTGGCTTCGTACCTTATTCAAAGAACTTCGTGTCTTTCTTCATCATATTCCAGTGCTTTGGTGTGACAATGTGTCTACCATTGCTCTTTCTACTAATCCAGGTAGCAACAAAAACTTCAACTTGGGTAGGAATAGTACCATCAACTCAGCAGCAGCAACAGCAAAAGCTTGGGTAGCAACAAAAGCTTCAACTTGGGTAGGAATAGTACCATCAACTTGAGCAACTGGTGTTTGGACAAAGGGTGTATCAGTGGAGGTTTCCATGACCTAAAAAAATCAAAAATACGTATTAGCAAACTAGAATAACAAGTATAATTAATATTTTTAATAATAATAATAATAATAACCACACAAACCAAAAAGGAAAAACAGTATCCTACTTATGCAAAAAATGAAAACACATAAAATAAAACCAAAAAAAAAAAAAAAAAGCCCAAATACAAACAGCATAAGCTTGAAATTTTATTTAATAATAAAAGCCAAAATAGTGGTGCTCAAAACTAATTAAAAAATAGTAAAATGTCAATAAAAACAAACACTAAACACAAACATAATATATGATTTATATAGCAAATTACACCATATTGTTCTATTATCCTTATCAAGCATCAACTCAAACAGAAAAAGAAAAAAAAAATCTCAACTTTAACACTAAACACAAACATAATACATGATTTACATAGCATATTAAACACTAAACACTAACGTAATACATTATTTACATAGCAAATTAAACACTAAACACTAACACAAACATAATACATGGTTTACATAGCAGATTCACTAACATAATATATGATTTACATAGCACTAAACACTAACACAAAATATATGATTTAAAAACTAAACACATAATATATGATTTACAATTGATTATTACAACCAAACATAATATATGCTTTACAAAAAAGATTACACCAGATCTATTATCCTTATCAAGCATCAACTCAAACAGAAAAAGAAAAAAAAATCACAACTTAAACACTAAACACAAAGGAAAGCAAAAACCATACCTTAAAGAAACCGTGGGTGTTGGAGTTTTGAATTTAAAGGCAGAAAACCCTACTTGGAGTTAACTTTCAATCTTGTATAAAATTAAAATTAAAACAGAACCAAAATTGATTAAAAAAAGAACAAAGAACAAAAGTAAAATAGTTAGGGTTTCAAGGTTTTTTTTAGTTAGGGTTTCATATTATAAATCTTTGGGTTTATTTGATTTTAACATTTGATTTCCACTACAAATGAAACCAACGAGAGTATCAAAAAAGAAAGATAAGAAACAAAGAATAATTACCAGTGTTTGGCGTAAGAATTGACTCAATGAAGAGGAGACAGCGGCGGGGTGAGGAGCAAACATCGGCGGTAGCTATGCTTTGGAAAGAGAACTGAGTGGACAGCGGTGGTGGCTAGGCTTTAAATCTCTTCAACAGTTCAACCCATATTGATCAGTGGCAGAGAGAGGAGTGGGCTACGACATTGGAGGCAACTAGGGTTTGGATTTGGAGAATCGGTTTAGAGAGAGTCGAAGAGCCAACCAAATGGAGAAGTGAGAGTTTAAGAGAGTTTGAGAGAGCCAAATAGAGAACTGAGACTTTGAGAGTTTGAGAGTGATCGAAGCTTAAAGCCTTAAACTTAAGAAGTGAAGAGGTGAGGAAGCATGAAGCCATGATGCATCAACTCTACAATCCAAACTCTGAAGTGAAAACTGAAGAGACTCATTAGAGATAGTGAGAGATATCAAATCTTTGATATGTAATTGTCACTATTAGATTTGGGTCTTGATTTTGGATTATAACCTTTGATTTAGAAATTGGGTAATTTTGCTACTGAAATCCCCGAGTGCTCAGCTTCCACTCTCATCAACACCATAAATTTTGAATTTTAATTTGAGTTAAACGGTTGATGAAATTTGTGCGGAAAAAGTTAGCTTTTGTTTACTGCTGAGATGATACACTCATACACATTTCCCTTTCCCGGATACCAAAAACGCAAGAACGTGGACTGGCAGTTTGCTGGCACGTCAAATCATATTTTCTTTGTATAAATAATTCGGTCGGTTCGGGTTATTCTAGTGAAATATTTTTAAACCTGAATCCAAACCAAATTATTCATTTATTTTTATTGCCAATCCATGACCAACTGCAAACTAAATTCGGAGCTGCCCATGGACCTTCAGTTCAAGCAGGTTCGGGCAAGCAAGTCAATTGGTCCGGGTCACTGAACATCCCTATTTTATTTAATGTAAAATATATATTAGGTAGTAATGTTATCTTTGCTAGTACATGTGAATTGATATCAAACAATTTTTGGATCTGTAATTGTTGCTCATAGCCACTTGCTTTTGCTTGTGCACTCATGATTCCTTTGTCAGTTGAACATGAATATGTGACTTTGATTGTTTAGCTTTAAAATTGTCAAACTTCAAAGAAGTAATTGATTGGGTAATTTACAATTATCTTTGGTATGAAAAAAATGGCATTTTACAAAGATGTTAAAGGAATGTGTATATTTTGGTGAGAGCTAGAAAATAAGAAAAATATACACTTCTTGATAAATTGGTTTAGAACACAGTTTTGTTGAGTTCAAATTAATTTATGGAATAAAATATTTGTTTAGTCATCAAGTTTTGTTTTTGATAATTATTTTTATACTTAACCTTCCTCCCCCACGCATAGTGCATGTTCAAACTCATTGTGACAATTAGTTTGTTCAATTATGTATTACTAGTCTATCAATTTTGATGTAGTTAGTTCAATTAGTTATACTACTATCAGGGACTAGTGGAAACACAAATATTGGAACAATTGAAGGAGGTGGCCTCCAACCCACAAAGAAAGCATTGATCAACTAGTCTAGTAATCCTTCCAAATAAATGAATAAATAAATAAATAAATAAACAACAGTTTAGAGTTGATAAACAATTGCAATAGATTGAAATAATTATGAATATATTTGTGTGTATATATATATATATATATATATTCTTTTCTCTTTTTTTGTTCAACATATTTGTATATTGTATAGCCAATTATAGAGTTTTTGTATACTCATTAGAGTTTAAGAAGATTATAAGTTTCTCTTAAAAAGAAGATATGATAATAAATTATATATTTTTTCATAATCTAGGTGTGTATATATACATATTATAGTTGATAATTATATATATTTTTTCATACACACACATTATGTGGATTTTTGTAGAACCATGTAGATTTTTTATTTGAGTTTATCTTGACACACTAGTTCACCCCCCCCCCAACTCAAAGTTCCTATCTCTGCCACTGGAAACATGCATGTGAATTAGTTTGCACATCATTGAACTGCCCATCCTCATGCATCATGTCAAGTCACACTACGCATGCGTATTTACTGTTACACCATGTTTTGTCCAATCTAACATTTTCGACAATAATCACAAGCTGACGAAATTCAAGAATACGTTTAGATGCACGTGAATAATTTAGCACACCTTTGTACTACCCTTCATCATGCGTCGTATTTATTGCTACACCATGGTTGGCCCGTTCATATTCAATCACAAAATAGCCTATATGCGAACAAATGACAAGAACATACAATAATGTCCACGTGAATAATTATGCATACTTTTACACTGCATTTCATCAGTTGGTTACTGTTGCACCAAGTCTAGTCATATCAAACACATTCGTCAAAAAACATATGCCAACAAATGTTACTGTTGAACCAAATCTTGTCTTATTAAATATGGTTGTACTGTTCAATTATGCATACTTTTGTAACTTTTGTACTATTAAATACTTTGCTACACATGAATTATGAATACTTTTGTACTACCTTGTATCAGTCCCTCATGCATTATGTCTAGCCTCATCAGCAAAGTTTTATTAAATATTGCTACATATGACCGACATTACCACATGCATAAATTATACATTAATTTTTTCTATTATTCATCATTCGTCATGTCAACATCATGTACCAATTACTATTAAATGAACAAGCTACACATGACTGACATTACCACATCTTTCAATTACCCAATTTTCACAACTCCTATACATAGTTATATATGCATGCCATCTACATATACCATAATGGAAGCAACACATTGCAATGGCAATGCGCAATTGGCTACTACCCCGTTTTCTAGATAATTATAGAAGAGAAAGATCCCAATGAGAAGGAATACTATGCAGGACTGAAGCAAGAGTGGGAGTTTCATGTCAACGAGTCAAATGCTCTACACAATGATCTCATATTACTTGGAGCGCCTCAGGTAGATCGTGTCTTGCTTATGAAGCCAAGGTGGAACATGGACGAATGTAGACGTGCAATGGCAAGAATCCAGAAGGAGAATAATTTGACGTTGCTCTGTCGGTCCAAATATCACATGTTGTAGCTTGTAGAAGAATTGGTCACTGCAACCAACAGACAACTCACACCAATGAAATGTAACAATGTTCTCAACTACAACCCATACCTGTCAGAATAAATATGACTTTGTTTAAGTTAATGTCAGTACCGTTAGTGTTCAATAGGCACTAGATGCATATTGATGGTATCCTATGTAAGAATATTTATGTTTTGTATATTATGTGTATAATTCTTTTTTCTACCTTCTCACCCTAAGTAATCATTCAAGAATACAAAGAGCATGCATGTTTATCCCAACAATAATAACATTTACATTGTCCCCTCAAATGGATACATGGTTCTACTACATAGTACTACTACAACAATAGTGACATACATAGTTCTACTACATAGTTAAGTAAGCATAGTTATACAACAACACACAATGGTGCTACAACACTATTACTCTTCATCTGAAATCTCCAATTTCGAATGATAAATGTCTCCTGCAAGAAGTGATTACACGCATCGTGCTTGCTAATACAACTTACACTCCACTAATTCTCGAATCTCAACTTAGGTCCAATATCAATTAAGACATATCTTCATTCAATTATTTTCTTTTTTGTCTCTTGGCATCTACAATGCAAATCGATGAGGCATTGGCAACTTATAATCGACCAATTCCTCATATAACATCCCCTATTCACGGATTAACCAAGCCCACTCCTGCCTCATGGTATTATGAACTCATGCACTATTTCACAGATTAGGATCAATTGGATAATTGAATTCATCTTCCAATACCCAACAACAACCCATCATTGTGAACACATTGTGTGGCTTATAAATTGAATAATCCATTCCATAATAAGCCATTTACCTTGGCTGCAATAACATCTAATGCATTATTAACAATGTACATCAACTGTTGGTAAATAATGTAAAGCTGCATAAGATGGTACACGATTAAGAAATTCATAAATTAATGTAGTAGTACATGTATTAAATTAAATGCTAACATTCACATGTGGTAAAGAATGTAAATATATGAATAATCGTACCCTCATGCATAATACGTAACTCTGTGTCAATGAAAGATGGGGCTCTGTTAAAGTACGCAGCAACTATGTCGATACAATTGACTTAAAAGTAACGTGACGTGACATGACCACATTCAAACTCATAACTACTGCACACAAGTTGAAATATCACTATAACATTGGGAGCATGGGTACTCATGTTCATTACTATTTTACTAGCCTATATTGACTTGATAAGACCTGACAATTCATATATTTTATAGTGTTTGGACCATGAACTGAGGTTATAAATACGCCACAATATTGAATGGTTTATTTCTAACCCCATCAGCATCTTAGATTGAATAAGATATGAGTCGCAATGCCTCAAAATCAAATTGTACTATGAAAAATAAGTTGGGATCTACTTCAACATGTGCATCATCAGAAATTTCAATAGAGCAACAACTACGGAGTGAAATGGGTTGGAAAGAAAAGAGACTTCATTAATGTTCCAATATACTCGTACAAGAGTCTTGGGAGTGTCAAACACATCATGGTCGACAAACCTACACAACTAAGTACAGATACCACCACAATAGAGTTCACCACAAAAGAACCACCGTGGTCAATGCTATATGAGGAAATGTGTGAGTTGGAGGTGTATTGTAGATGGCATGGGTTAAGAGTTCCTAAGGCACGTTCAACAGAGTTACCTAGAGACGAAGCTACCAAGGTATTTGCACGTCTTGAAAGAGAGAACAATCAGATGTAAAGGCGACTAAACCGTTTCCATGCAATCTAAAAGGTAGGAAACATCTACAGGGGAAGGCACAAGAGCAAACCATTAAGTCCATTAATGAAATTACTCCATTAGATGACGACAAAGATATTTCAAACTTCTCAAATTCAAGTAACGATGATTTCCAGAAATTTCTACCTACAAAGATTAGACGTTGTTTTTAATGTCTAACAATGTTGATTATGTATATTCAACTTTTGCAAAATAAGAATTTTTGCTTACTACATACACCTTCTGTTACATAATGCAATTTTTTTATTTTTTATTATTTTCTTTTTTCTTTCTTTCTTTTTTCAACTTTTGGTGTCAGGAAAATAATAAGGTATCTCCTGCATCTATCTCAAGCAATGCATTTAAGACTGATATGCGAGTCCCATTGGCATACATACTTTTTCATAGTGAAACTGAGTTCACTATGACCACTTTTCTTGACCTTTGGAGGGTATTTGTTAATAAAAGTCTTCTCGTATTGTCAAGAATAATAAATTACATCAACAGTTCCTAAAAAAATTTGGTGTCCCTTAAATTTATCATAATATTAGACCAATTGATCATAATATTGTCAAAATCAACTATTATTACATTCCAAGGTCCAAGGTAGAAGTCCTTATTATACACTGTATGACGTTAGGGGGAGACCAAGCTACTATCCAAATATTATCAAGTTAAAAAGAAACTCAAGGAACATCCAAAAGAAAGATAATGGTTTCAATTGTTAACCCATCTCATCACCTAAACTCTTAATAACAATTTTTAGAAATTCTCAACCAAATAAGAAATATAGTTCATTGCTCCTAGCATATCTAAAAATTTATATTTTTCTTACTTCAAATTTGCAACTCCGAACAACCAATATTCCTCCAATGTACTCACATAATGCTGAAACAACCAAATACTCAACGCACAAACAATACTTTCCATACAATACAACATATCAAATGCAAGTGTCTTTCTTGTATTAAAACACTTTCCTAATATGAAAATACATTTTATCAAATAAACTTTTGCAATTTCTAAAACTATTCCTCACCTACTTTAGAAATTTTTCTATGTGCATCAAATTACGATATGGGTTTTGTACCTGTGATGAAAGAGAGATGATCGCTAGGGAGTGAACACCGAATCCAGGGATGTAAAGCACTGAACTAAATTGATCAAATCTGAGAAACACCGATTCTGAACTATTTGGGGGAAGGGGGGAATGGGTATTTATCCCTAATTTAAAAACTATGTAGCAAAATGCCCCTGTTTCGAAACTCAATTTTGGCAAAATTGAGTTATGTGTAAAACTCGATATCCTTAAAATCGAGTTCTATGTATATTTTTAAGTAGAACTCAACATTAGCAACGTCGAGTTCCACTCAAATTTTAAAAAAATTCTAAGTAGCAAAATATGCATAGAACTTGACATTGCTAATGTTGAGTTTCACTTGTAACTCGATTTTGTTAAAATTGAATTTCAAAAACAGGCGCATTTTGCTAAATAGTTTCAAAACCGAGGCATTTTGGTACATAGTTTTCAAATCGGGGGTAAATACCCATTTTGGCCTTTATTTGGGTTAGTTTTAGTTTAAGCATAACTCGATTATCATAAAATCGAGTTCTCTTTTTTAAAAAAAAATTCCAATGCAACTTGTTACCATGAATATTGAGTTACATCGAGGACAAAAATTTTCAGTAGAACTCGATATCTCTAATATCAAGTTACACTTTGATATTTTTTTTTTAAACAATTGCAAAGAACTCGATAATACTAATATCAAGTTCGTCTTAAAAAAATTTCTACGGAACTCAATTTTAAGAAAATCGATGGATAAATAGGTAGTACAAAAACTATTCTTTGCGGTGAGGGGTATGTCTAAGTTCCGAGAGTCACATATCCATTTTGATTCCAGTAGTGGAAGGCGAGATGTAGGCCTATCCAAAGTGAAGCTACAAAAAGAAAATCCTATTATCGTCATTTAAGTGGTATCCTAAAAGTACTTTTAAGGAAGCCTTTCAATGAAAACCGGACCTAAAGAGACGTAGGTCGAGACTAGAGTCCGATCCAAACCTTCACTTTCACCTGAAACCTCGATGTATAGTGAAAAACAATCAAGATGTGAATGTGAGTTTGAAGGTTTCTTTTGCTTGTGATCAATCTAGTAAGCTCTTTCAAGCCCATAGTAGGGCTTTAGGTTAAGACGGAAATCTTTGTCTTTCTAGGGGTTAGTCAAGGGAGGAGAGCAAAGCGGATTTTCTTAATCAGGAAAAGCCACATCTACTTGGTCTAGCGTGGATAGATTTGCACGTAACTCAAAAATTATAATATCGAGTTATAAGAGGAACTCGATTTTTAGAGATTTTCTAAAAATCAAGTTCCAAAAGAGGGACACGTTGCTAAATAGTTTGTAAAGAGAGACAAATTGCTGCATAGTTTTAAAAATTAAGGGCAAAAGCCCATTTTCCCCCCAAAAAAATAATGAAAAACACAAGAATTTATATTCAGGAAAAAAAAAAAACATTATAACCATATCAAAATAGCTATTCTCAGTATCTTTTTTCATATATAAAAAACAATAAATGCTAATTTCGCATCCACTCAAAACCCTTCACTCCATGCAAAACAACAATATCTCGCTCTCAAAGTCCAATTCAATAAATCATAAATATCTCAGGCTCAATCATTTAGATCAGATCAAAGAAAATAGAGAAAAAGAAAAACAAATCAAATCAGTAATCAGTAATTAGAAAAATAATCAAATTGAATGACCGATAATGAGGACATAACCCACCGCAATAAATGAGATGTTTCATGCCCATACCTCCATAACCATTTTTCTTACAATGCTTGATTAAAGTACACAACCCTCCTGACCCCCAAGCCACCCCCCCTCAACTGGTAAACAAACCTTGTCTAATGCCACCAACAAGAATTACCTCCTTTGTGTTCATCATCATGAACTAAAGTTTATATTTTCTCTAATTAATAAAACTGCACTACTTACCTATCAAAAAAAAATAAGGACATAAATCAAAATTTTGAAGGATTGACAATGATGGGTGTAAACACCACATTTTGTACCCTTACAACTCGAGCCTCCATTCTCCAATGATACCGAAATTCTAAGACTCAAGGTTGGTTTAGAGCCCAATCAGATTACAAATTGACTTGAGAGGTGTTAAAATGAAAAGTATAACTTTTTAATGAGCAAAAAATCTATTTTTGGAAAAGAAAGACCAAAGAAAGCCCTTGGCCTGTGTACACAAGAATGAAACTGCGTACGCAATCTTAAAGCATGCATACGCAAGCACGAGCCTATGCACACAGGTAGGGTTTCAAAAACATAAAAATGCAAATTTTTTGCACTAATATTGAGATTTGGAACAAATCTCATATCGTTTGGGAGCCGTTTCAAACCCCTATTTTCACAATATAAATAGCCATACATGGTACCTTTTCAAAACACACAAAAAATCCTAAGAGAAAACCTAAGATTCACTAGAAATAGTGAATCAAAGAGAGAGTTTTTCACAAAACATCCGTAAGTAAATTTTATTTGATTGGAGCCTTTTCTAGCCTTGATCTTTTGAGTTTAAGATTACTAATCACATTTTCATTGACTTGTGAATAGATTTGATCGTGGGGAACTGTAAAAAATCAAGCTTAGGAGCTTTTTGCTTTGAGGTATTCATTTTAAACTTTTCTTTCATTCCTTCCTTTTAGTTTTTGTTTTAATCTATTTCTTTGCCTTGTTTATGCTTATAATATGTTTGTTTAGATTAGGTTTATGTTTTCTTTATGTTGTAAGCATGTTATGTTGTTAGAATTGTTGTTTTAAGCTTTGTCTGCTCTGTATGCTTTTTGTATTTCTGGGTTAGGGTTTTTGAACAACCCTGTGCACGCATGCATCATGCATGCATACGCTGGTCAAATCCTGCGTATGCAGACTCCTATATGTGTACGCAGGCCGTTGCCTAGAAAGCCTAATTTTAATTTTCTGTTTCTGTGTCTTCTTTTATTATGCATAATATGTCTCTATCTTGCTCCTTTTTTTATGCCTTGTGAATCTCTGTTTTTCTGTTTACAAGTTGGTTTGTCATCATATGCTAGATTAGGGTTCCCTTTTTAATTCTTACTTTAATACCATGACCATGCATTCACATGTCCATTCATTAATGTCATAGGTGTTGTGATGCAGTGAAGTAAGTAAGGTAAGACATGCATTGGTATGAATATGCATTAGATGTATGAACATGCATTAGATATATGAACATGCTTGTTGGGATGATTTGTTCTTAATGCAATCACATGTTTATCTTGTCATGTTTGTGTTTCTACCATGTATCCTTGATGCCATGCCTACCTTTTTACCTTGATTTGTTACTGCCTTGTTTGGATGATATGTCTACCATGCTAGATGAATGCTAGGGTTTATGATGTGATGATATGCATGATTAGGTGTATGCTAGGGTTTGTGATATGATGACAAGAATGATAGATGTATGTTTAGGGATGTTTGATGTCATGTTGATTGTTAGATGTATGCTAGCGTGTGTGTGAGCGAGATAACAATATTGGACATGTCTTAATAGGATTAAGACACAAGACACAATGAAAGAAAGTCAACCTTAGGGTTGGACGGTCTTGGGTACCTAACACCTGCCTAAAAACGTACATAAACTCCGAATCCATACTCTGGTAGTAAGATCAATGGTCCTTCCTCGAAAGGACGCTATATTCATGGTTCCTAGGTCATTGCAAAACTAGGTGGCAACTCCATTTCCCGTTGTGTCCACAATGGGAAATAGAGATAAAACTGCAGCAAAGCATGGTGTATTAGTCCTCTCAAGTGTTCAGATGCGCGCACGCGCACGCGAGAGAGAGAGAGAGAGAGAGAGAGAGAGAGATGTTTAGAAAGGGGTTCATAAACACAATGGTTTTTTTTTTTTTTTTGGGGGGGGAGGGGGGGTGGAAATGGGTAAGGGAATCTTAGGTATTTCATAAATTTCATTAAACCTGGAAATGCGGCGTTAATAAGCAGAAATAGTTTACCAAAAAGCAATTTTCTAGAGATGTGCCCCTCCCCTGGAATTTTCTTTAAGCAATTTTTGCCCCAAAAAAGAAATAATACACTATACACAAGCATTCCAGTGTTCTCTTTCATATATCAACTCCTTCAAATTTTTCACCTGAGCATATGCCAGTTGCTCATTGGAGACTTGAGAAGTTGCTGGCCTGAGTATGAAAAGGTGGTGGTAGGTTGCAATGCCTGTATCCATGAAGATTCCAACCAAAAGAATACACATGCCAATTAGGTAGTTGTATTAAGAAGCAAATTAAGGGATCACCCGTGGAAGAAGAATTCAAGGTTTTATGAGTTTAACCATCCACCTTTACTTGGATTGAGGATTGTAACTGAAAGTAGAAACAATCAAAGAAGAATTCAATGTTTCATGAATTTAACCATAAAACTTTGCCTAGAATTGAGTCTTCTAAGTTGTAACTGCAAATAGAAATAATCATTGAAAATCTTGATTTCTAAACAATTCCATCAAGTAAAAGCAACATACATACATATAGAGATGACATCAATAGTAGAATTTTATGATAATATCCTCTCAATTAGTTTAAACTAGAGACTAGAGAAGCTTTCTTGAAGTCATGATAACATATCATCCATAGTTCACATGATCAGCTCTAATACACAACTTTTTGTGAACTCCTTTCCACTGTGCGAATTAATTTGAGACAGACAAATGAACAAGGATCTTTCCAAATAATTACTTCTGAGTTCTGACACAAGATACATAGACAGAACATAATGCTTCAGCCACCCAATTATAATTTCTTCCTCAGAAGAAACACATGTCGGACATCCATTATATATATAAAGGAATATAACAATGACCCTTTTTTCCTTTATTGGTAAATAGAGGTTAGGCCTTGGTGCGATGGTAAGGGCCTTCCACTAAAAGCAAAAGGTCACTGGTTCAAGTCCAAAAATCAGCCTCTTCAAAAAAGAAAAATGAGGATAAGATGGCCTATCATGACCTCTCTCAAACCCAGCAAAAAGCAAAAATGGGAGTTTTGTGCACTAGGTACGACAATTTTTTAATTGGTAAATATACATGCACCTGATGAATCTTGAATTCACAATCACACCCTACACCCCATTCTTAAAGGGGAGGAAGTTGCATTTGACCTAGTGGTAATTGGCCCAATTTTAACATTTAGACTCTTTTTCTTTTCTTTTTCTTTCCTTTTGTTTTTTCTTTGAATCCACAACCCACCCTCCAAATATCTTGTAATGGGGTCTTCTAAAAAAATTCAGAATTTCATTCAGTATGCTGTATCAAACTATAAAAGAACATGGCAGCATACATTATGGAATATTAAATCATGAATACCCAAATTGATTTTTGATTTTGTAAAAAGACTCCAAAAACAACTCATAAGGCAGTACCATGTTCTCATTCATTAAGTTGCCTCCATTTTCATAGTAATTTTTTAAATTTTAAACAAATAATATAATTTATTTTTTAGCCAAATGAATTCTTCAAAATTATAATTATAATAATAAAAATGAACATAACTTTTTTTTCATAATATGATAACTTCCTTTGGTTGGAATGAGGCAGTAATCTGTACAAACTTTTTCTTTTAATTTTCAAATATTAAATGCTTATTTACTTCTTTATCATTGTGAATCTGGGGCTCCTCGAGTACCCAACTAGTCCCTTAGAGATACACTCCCTTTCCACACAAGCCAATCATTGGGATAAATTCTTGAGGGTGCATCAGTGGAGACCTTAGATATTATACTCAGTATTAAGTGATTGCCATGAAGCTTATACAAATGCAATAAAAAGGAAATATGCACAGATATGTTGAGACAATTTAAGCTCTTCTTTTTTTTCCCCATCATTGTGACAGTTGAGCCTTGCCAAGGCTAAATGTGAATTTTCAGAAAGCTAGACGTTTAACTAAGCTATAATCAAGCTCTTTTCTAACCTATAGTGAATCAGAGTGTGCTCGGTGCACATTCAATATCTTCTCTTTAATTCGTATGATGCCATGGTAATTTCACATCAACAGTAAACAATGAAGAATAAACAACATATGATCCTAAACTTCTACAAAAATTTAAACTGTCCTCACTCCTAAATTTCCAATTGTTATGATGTTATCCAACTAATCTATTCGAACATTTTTTTTTTCCTTCCTATAGTAATAGAAACACAAAGAACACTAACCTCAAAATTCATAGCTGCATCAATTTAGCATGGACTCTTCAGTAGTAGAAAAATTCTCTGTTAACTGTTCCATGAGGCAGCCTATCATTTTGACCGTAATGTAAGAAACTTTTGTTGTACAAGAACTAGCAAATAACAATCATGTGAAGTGAAATATAGGCTGGTATGCCTTGGAAAGTTGCATTCCAAATTTAGATATGTGGATCCAAATTCAATCATATCCAACAGAAACCAAACTTTCATTGCCAGACAACCTAAATTCTTTTACTGCATTCAAATGGGCTTTTCCAAGAAAATTCAAAAATCAGCATTATTGCCGTAGTAAGCCGATAACAAAAAGGTGATATCCTTTGCTGTCCCTGCCAAACAACAGAACATAAGTGTAAAACTACAGGGAGAGAGAGAGAACAAGGAATCAATAACTTGCATGAAATACATACTGAGGCTTCATTTATTATATGAACAAGGAATCAAAATCTCTCTCCCCAAAGTTTCTGAAGGATCAGCATCCAAGCAGCTATTCAGAAAGCTGAAACATTCGACAGCTTCTTTGTCAAAGGAAATCAAAGCTTTTACTATATCTCAACCCAACTATATCCTGGGTCTTTTGAGACACCTCTTTTGATCATACCCCTTCTTATCTTTGCAGCATGTTCCCAACTACCCCCTTCAGAATAAACCTTCGACAACAATACATATGCTGCATCATTCTCAGGGACCATCTTAAGTAACTTCCCAGCTGCCCATTCTCCCAACTCTCTGTTCCCATGTATCCTACAACCACTAAGCAAGGATCTCCAAATAGCTGGCCATGGAGGAAAAGGCATCATTTCTATTACATTTTTCGCATCTTCAAGGTATCCATTCCGTGACAGCATATCAACTACGCAACCATAATTATCTGGAGATGGTTCCATCCCATAATCCAAATTTATTGATTCAAACAAAAGACGGCCTTGATCAATAAGACCCATATGACTACAAGCTGATATAATTGATACAAATGTGGCTTGGTTGGGCTGTAGATTAGCCAACTTCATTTTCTTAAATATTTCCAAAGCTTCCAAAACAAGACCGTGATGGGCATAAGCCATGATCATAGTATTATATATAATCACATCATTCGATATAAATGACTGGTCAAAAACTGTCCTGGAGCCCTCAATATCCCCACATTTCGCATAGGCATCTATAACTGCACTAGAAACAAACTCTTGTTTGTCAAATCCCATTTTTATAACAAGTGGATGGACAGACTGAGTTTGTTGATAAGCTCCAACAGCAGCATAACTATTCAAAACACTTCCCAAAATAAACTCATCAGGCTTCTCACCAGATTTTATTAGAGAGTTAAAGAATCTCATAGCTTCATAATTATGGCCTTCATGCACCAATGTAGATATCATCACCCCCCAGGATGCCAAATCTAATCTGTCAAGTCCATTAAAAAATTCATAGGAGTCATCTAGTAGCCCAAATGAAACATAACCTTTAATTAAAGAACTGCAGATATATCCATGAGAAGCAAAACCAAGCTTCACAATAGAACCATGAATTTGTCTTCCCATCTGTTGGTTTCCACATTTATAACAAGCCTCCAAAATGCTGGAGAGGGTAAATCTATCTGGCTCAACTCCCAACTCCCTCAAACTACAGAAAATATTTAGAGCTTCTGTGTAATGACATATTAAATTGTAACCACAAATCAACTCATTCCAAGTAATTATGCTTTTGAGAGGTACACTATCAAATACTAGACATGCCATTCCCATGGCCCCACATCTAGAGAACATACTGATTAGTGAGTTTGAGACGTTAACTTCATCTAAGAATCCAAGACGTAAGGCAAGTGAAAAAAATTGAAGCCCAAGGTTGATATCTAGGAGCTCCCCACATTTTCTAAGCAAGATTGAGAAAGTGACATTGTTGGGCTTCACTCCAATCAGCAATAACTCATTAATTAAGATTACAATTTCTCTTGCATCTCCTTCCTCAGAAAAGCCCCCAAATGCAATATTCCATGAGATAACATCTTTGTTTTTCATTCTATTGAAAACTTTCAGAGCAGACTGCTTCCCATCATTTTTGAAGTACATATCCAAGAGAGCGTTCATCACTGAAGTACTAGATTCTAACTCACTCCTAACGAGCAATGCATGAAGTTGTTTACCATATTCCAAATCTCCCATAACCGAGCAACCCTTAAAAGCATTAACCAAGGTGATATGGTCCATTCTTACACCCCTACATTGCATCGAAGATACAATCTTCAATGCTTCAAAGCCATAGCCACATTCTGCATACCCTCCTATCATAGCATTCCAACAACCAACATCAAGCTTGTCCATACACACAAATACTCTCTCAGCTGATCCAATATCCCCCAACTTAGCATACATGTTTAAGATGGAACTAATAACAAACAGGTTCCACTCCATCCCAATTTTCAAAGCAAAACTATGAATACACAAACCAAATTCATAAGTTCCAATGATAGCGCACGCTTTTGCAACACTACCCAAAGTGAACTCATTTGGCCTCAACCCACTTCTTATCATGTGCAAAAAAATATCCAACCCCAGAATGCATTCACCATTTTGAATGGCACCCGAGATTATCAAAGTCCAGGAAACAAGGTTTCTTTGTAACATTTCATCAAACACATTAAGCCCATAACTAAATACCCCGAGTTTTGAGTACATTTTAATAAGATTATTCTGAGAAAAAATGTCACTAGTAAGTCCTAACTTGACTATGTGGCCATGGATTTGGGTACCGAGAAAATATGATTTTGAATTCTCAGAGAGTGAAAGGGCAGTGGATATGGCAGTTGGGTCTTTCCCCAGTAAGAGACCAGAGTATGAAGAGCAGGATTTGGAACTGTAGAGCTTGTGCTGATGTTTGTAGATTGTGTGGAACTGACAAGGTTTCCTTACAAAGAAGAGAAACTGTGTCGGTATTGAAATACTACGAGAGAGTCCTAGGATAATCATCAATGGTTAGTGGCCTCTTCACACATGCTAACTAGGATTAAAGGCGCTTCTGCCAAAGAAAAAGGCATTGACTCTTGACAGTTAACACCACTAGCCCACAGCAACAGGTCATTCAATAATTCATCCAAAAGTGCCATACATATATGAATTAATGTGAAAGATGGATCAACTCAAGGGAAAAAAATCTAAGGAAAAGAAGTCCTGTACTTCAAACGTGAAAATACCATTTAGCTCCTATAATTTTAGCCAGGATTCAGAAAGTTAATTATGTCTTTATAAAATGTCAAAAATACTTCTCATTTAAATAAATAGTCGTTATTCTTAAAAAATATATAAAAAAAAGGGGTTAAAATTGTAATTCAACAAAATTCAAAAACAAAAAAAAAACTACCAGAAAAACTTTTTCCTAAAAATTAGCACACTTTCTATTTGAATATATCTCACTCAATTTAATACATTTTTTCCTAAAAACTAGCAAACACTAAATCGGCAGTTTACTCAATTTCAAATCTTCTTATGTAATCTCACTAACAATAAATAAATTCAAATTAAAAAAATTATATTAATCTCAAAATAAAAAAATAAAACTTCATCGTACGTGCAGAGCGCGTGTGATGAGCCTAGTTGTTAATTACATCCATATATGTAGCAATTAATCTAGGTCTTGTTATTTTTAATTTGCAATCAATTTGGTCTTTACTATCAAATCACGGCTTTTCTTGCACTTTTTTGCAACCAAACACAAATCAAATTTACTAATCTCTAACTCCGCTAGATACGTATCAACTTAGCAACTAAAACAAACCCAAATTTGGACCTAGAATATATGTAAATTGAAAATATCATGGACCAGTTTAATTGTTACCAAAATGTGGAGATCAAATTAACAACAAGTTGAAAATAACAACAATCAAATTAACTACAACCAAAATATAGGAACTAAATTAACAATGATCCAAAATGTAATGACCAAAATGATATTTTCTCCTACTTTGAAAATGGACATAAACTATAAAATCCAACAACTATTGGTTGTAACTAAAGAAATAGAATAGTATCAATTGAATTACAGGAATTGAACTCAACAACGAGAGACAAAAAAACTAAGTTCATGAACCGTTCATCAAGCAAGAGCTTGCATAGATGAAATGAAATATTTTCAATGACTACATAAAATAAAGGGAAATGTTAACGAATGCGCTAAGGGCATTAGTTTAGGAACTATTTTTAGAACAGTTTATGGGAAAATGATAAAACAATTAAATTTTTTGACAATTTTTTATATTTCCCATGAAGGTAGTGTTAAAAACTTTCTTAATATGGTTTATTAACAATTACCCTAAGGGTTAATAAAAATAAAATAAAATAAAAACTGCCTCAAGGGCACCTATTAACATAACCCTAAAATAAATAACAAAAGCACAAGATGCATGCTTCATTCTTAGCCTTGCAGATTGATCAATTAGACATGCCCAATACACTACAAAGAACAAAGAATATTGACAATTGATGTGAAAGAAATTCAAAAGCAAAAGAAATATTAGGTTAACTTCCCATTCCAAGGCTGTTCAAATCAAGCAAAGAGCTTTATAGCTTAATTGGTTGGTAGTTTATGATATTTCTAACGGGCACATCTATGGTTCAAATTCTCTCTTACCCCCCACTATGAAAATATCCAAAATAAAAAATGAGATCCCAGGCAAGATTGGTGTAGGACCTCACAGGTAGACCGTAGGATCATATCAAGGATTGTAAGATCCTACATTTTATTGGGGAAAAAAAAACATTGGTAGTTATTATGTCTATTGAATAATTATTAAAAAAAATTAATTATCCATGAAAAACAAAATTTTGCATTAATATAGAGTGATTTTATACCCTATATCAGTACATCTATCTATACTAAGTAAATAGATATACTTCCTTCTCCAAAAAAAGTAAATAGATATACTTTATTTTTCAATACAATCTATCCAAATAGCAACGACAACAACACCATCAATCAACTTTTTGGTTCCTACATTTTGAGGTCATTGCAATTTGGTATCTATATTTTAATTTGGTGATTTGATTGTGCCTTAATTGGATTTGCATGTAATGAAACTAATTAATTAACTTGAGTAATTAGTTAACTAACTCGAGTCCATATCTTAACCCAACAGTTTTAAATAAATTCTACAATGATGAATTAAATTGAAACCCTCGACTAATAATTTTATATATTAAATTTCATATTGATCGACCACCTTGTGAGGTTTCAATTTTGGAAAGGTGAGTGAAGTCACCACCAATCATAGGATTTTTTACATGTGAGTGATCATCTAACATCTAAATTATTTTATTATTGATCTAGGGTTAGAAGCATGTAAGGTCTCCTATTCTGAATCATGTAATAGATTATGGGATTCATTTATATGTTCGTAGGACCGTAGGGGAAGGGCTTAAGCACCTTTCAGCATTCGCCTAATTGCAATTACTCCATTGTTATCATTTTGATCATTCTAATAATCTATTTCATAATGATGATGGGATTAATTATTTTAGAGTATTATTTGGACAAGGTCATGCTCCTATAAATGGCTTATGCAATTCTGAGTCCTATTAAAGGGAAGCTTGTCATATGAGCTTTCCATAATCTATGGTTCACATAATCTTAATGATCCACTCCTCATTTCGATGGGAATTGAGATATCTTCACGTTAGCATAAGAATTGTTTTTGTTGAACATTTGGATTTTCTCTCAAAGCTAGCTAAACTTTGGTCAAACCTCATTTATTGCTCCAAAACTTTTTAAGTTTTTCATAATTTGACTAAATCTAGCCAAGTTGAGGTGTTCGAGGGGTGCAGGTTATGGTCCTGATTTATTTATAGGTTGAAATTAGGTTATCTCAATTTTCGTGTACAAGCGGTAAATTGCTTCCTTGAGGGAAAAATGAAATAGTGACAGTCACAAGCCAAAATTGAGTCTGATATGAGTGAGATATCACAAAATCATTGCCTAAACATTAAGATTATGTTTGGTAACAGTTTTTGTTTTCTATTTCCAAAAACTTGTTTTTGAGAATATAAAGAAAAAACAATTTTCTTGTATTTTTGAAATAAAAAACATGTTTGGTTGGTTAAAATTAAAAAGATAGTTTTTTGAAGAAAAAAATAGAAAATACTAAAATATGTTGTTATTAAGATTTGAACTCTAATGCTGACTCATTAAATGAGATAGATTAATTAAAATTAAATGTGTGTTTTCATTAACCTTTGAAAATTAGAAACTGAAAACAGCTTTTTACATGTTTTCAATTTCCTTCACAAATTGAGTTTTGAGAACAGTTTTTGTTTTCTGTCCATTTTGGGTTGCCAAACAAGTTTTTTAGTCTCAAAAATAGAAAATTGTTTTTGGAAACAGAAAATAAGGGGAAAAAACAGTTACCAAACATAAACACTTACTAAGTATTAGAAATGTTTGATTGTCAATTTGGCCATGGTTACACAACACCATATCTATGAAAACAAGATGTCATTGGTGAGTGCTTTGAAAAATCTTCAATTCAAAGGGCTTCAAGCATGAAAATCCTTACTGAATGATGAGAACTCACAAAAATATAAAAAGTAGAAACTTACAAAGACATATTTGAGTAGTCATGTTTTTGCACTTGTTGTTTTTTAAACTGAAAACATTGAGCCTCAACCTTGGTATGAATGAGAATTGACATTGAAAGCCTTTTGATGGTTACTCATTTTAGGCCAAATTGAGGTTAGTAATGTTGTGAATCAAATCTAATTAACTCAGGGTATTGACTTTGTGCACAAACTTGCTGCAAATTGCATATATGTGATCTTGGAAGTTTCCATTTTAGGAAGCTTTGCAAGTCCCTCTATGACTTGGAAATTACCCGAAAGTTCAACCCCCTCACAAACCTAGTATTGTGACCACCTTGACCCTTTGGCACCAATCACTCTATCGTTGAACATTTTCAAGCTACCTTGGACCTGGAGACCTCTCTCAGGTTTGAGGTTCATATCATCATGAACACCAAAGCCTAATTTCCACAAACCAAATTATCATATTTATACAACACTAGCCCGTATCCGCCCTTCTCCTTTACTTAATCCTTGAGTCCTTTTGTTGCTCTCATCTTTCAAACACTCTACCTTAAATGCCTTCCTTTCCTCCTTTGCCAAAAAAAAAAAAAAAAAAAAAAAAAAAAAAGGACAGATGATGTCTTGGATCATATTGGGATTAGTGGAGGGAATGAGAAGTTTGGAAGAAGAGTAGGTACACCTTGATAGAAAGTAGGTACTATTGGAGTTGGTGGTGGCAAGTGGTAACAAACAAGAGTCGTCATTGGTGATGGGTGGATCTTGAGACATGATTGTGTGTGGCAAGTTTTATGGCTTAATTTGTCATAAGCTGATATGACATACTGAAATTGGAGAGTGTAAAATAAAGGTTTTACATGTAATCCCTATAAAATATGCACCTGGGCAAAACTTAGTTATAATACCTGATGATGCCGAAAAATCAACAGTAAGTCACATGGTCCTCACATGCTCGAAACAACACTTGCACAACACAAAAAGAGAAGACCTAGCAGAGAGCACTGGTGTGGTGCTGGCCAAATACCCTCCAAAGGTCAAGTTAGAACTTCTTACAATTCTAGAGTGCCAGAACTGGGGTAAATTATGCATACCTTGATTAATGAGGGTATTGAGGCTTTTATAGTAGTACATGATTGATATCTTTTCCTTGGTTTAGAAGTTTTTTCCTTATAGGAATCTTTATGAGCGTATTTTGCAAAACCCTTTCCTTGTAGGAGTCTTTTTAAGTGTGGGGCACAAGATATTTCCTTGTATATGCATGCGTGGAGGCCAAGTAAGGTTATGTCAAAACCGTCAGTCTCGTGCATACCCTTAGTGTCGTCAGCTTTCCATCTTCTCCCAAGTTGACCTCGTCAGCTTCAGGCTGTAGACGTAGACTCCCTTACTGTCGTCACTTGTCAATGGCCACAAGTAAGGCTGACGGGTTTATTTGGTACATCGCTCGATGCCTTTTTCGTCAATGAGAATTCATATTTGCAATATTATCCATATCAATACCTTAGGTATTATTCCTTAGATACCCCTTTGAAATTCTCTCTCAAAAAAAGTCTAATTAAATAAGTCAACTAGCTATCAGATGTTAACACTATCTCTTTTATTTTTGGGTAAACTACATATTTAATCCTTATTCTATACATCATATTTCAATTTGATCCCTAACTTTTCAATTGTGTCAATTTGGTCCCTAACCTTTCAATACCGTGTCAATTTAGTCTTAGCAATAATTTTTTAGAAGAAAATTGATGACGCTTCTAATGGCCAAAATAAAAAATTAGCTTTCGTTAATGTGACAATACACTAAAATTTTATTTTGATCGTTCGTCATGTCACCAATTTTCATCCAAGATATAATGACAGGGACAAAATTGACACGATACTAAAAGGTTAGGGACCAAATTAACACAATTGAAAGGTTAGGGATCAAATTGAAATATAGTGTAAAGGATAAGGACCAAATATGTAGTTTACTCTTTATTTTTTTCTTTTTCTAGTTCATTGTCTCTTTTAAATCTATCAAACTTCTTACGGTTACATTAAAACCCATTTATAAAACCCATAAGAAAACCCTTGAACCCCAACTTCTCCAACTTTTTACACTCAAAGAAGATGAGATCTAGCTTTAATAAAGGTTTCACAGAGCAGATCATTTGGAACCTAGAATTCTAAAGAGGGCAAAACTAATGTTTATACACATAGGATGAGTTCTTTTATTTTTTTTTGTGGGGGGGGGGGGGGGGGCGCTAAACACATAGGATGAGTTCAAATGTAAATAAAGGGTATAATGGAGACAAATAGAACCTCACGAACCAAGGCCAATCATTCATTGTTCTTGTGTGAACCAAGCATAGGAACATATCGACTTTTTTTATAATGAAATAATGGGATTAATGAAGAAAATCACCCCTTTATCTTTCTTTGCTTGATTTCAATAAGAAATTTCAGAGTTTAAGTGTGAGAAGCCTGCTATAGTTGAAGGTTTGTCAATTTACAAAAGCCAACGAAATCTTTGAGATTATGCATGAGAAACCCAAGAGTTTTGTTAATGATATGATGCACACGAACCAACCCCTTTGTCCTTCTTTGCTTGATTTTAATTAGAACTTATGAGTTTGGGTGTGAGAATCCTAATAGCCACCTGGGTTCTTCTGAGATTGTGCATGAGAAGTCTCAAGTCTGAGAGTTATGAAGCTATTAGTTTTCTTGCTGAAGGAGACAGTGAAAAAAAAAATAAAAAAAGAAAAAGAAAAGAGACGGTGAATTAGACAAATGTCGAAAAATTAAAAAGGTACCTAAGGAATAATACATAATATACTGTATTTAAGTTTTGCTCATATGCACTCTATCTTCAAAAGTGGAGGCTAGGAACCTACAATCCAACCTATCCACTTGCCATCAAAACATACATTGGGGAATGTAAATATGACAAAATTTAGCTACAAAACTGGTTGTAGTCTAAGACTACAACATTTCTCAATAAAATAAACATTATTGCATATTTTGAAAATCAAACTGTTGAATTGCATGTTCTTTACACTCTTAATATACATGTCAAATTTTGTGTTAATTGGATATTATTTACTATACGATTTATAAGCTTATATATTATACATAATTTTAAACTACAAAAATTTATAATTTAAACAATTTATTGATAACATAGCTATTAATCTTTAATTTTCTAAAAAATTTGCAAATATGAAGGATATAAGCAGAAGATATAATGTAATAACAGATTTATCAAAATACACCTCAAGTAAAACAATATTAAGTAAAATTACAACCAATTTTGTAATTAATATCCATTTACGATACCCATTATTCATTTTGAATAAGCTAATCTGTTTCTCGAAAAAAAAAAGAAAAAAAAAAAAGAAAAAAGAATAAGCTAATCTTGTGACCAAACACTATAGGAGTTCAACTCCTAACTCCTAACTTCAACTTTCCCTCTCCCCCTCCATCCAAAAAAAACCTTCCTTCTCCCCATCTCCCACCACGCGTCGGCGGTGACCAAAGGGCTCTGAAGCCAAAACGACAACTACGAGTGAATTCCTCGTCCTCCACAATCCGAGAACATCAAAACCCATCAAGAAAAACCCATTTCAAAACCAAACCAACCATCCAAATAGAGTGATTCAACAAGCTGGTACTGAGTACAACAATATAATCAATGCGAAGAAGAATGGTTCTTCCGATTTAAAGCTTGTGATCCAGAAGAAGAAACTGCCTAAAGCCCATATAAGAGCTGAGTTTCTGAGCCAAGAAGAACAAATCAGTCTACAGCTAAAACAAGAAAATGTGGTTCGTTTGTCTCTCATATTTGTAATCTATCTATAAATAATATAAAACCGAAAACATTTGACTTTTGGTTGAGTTTTGGATATATTGTTCATTCTTTTATGTTTGTTTGAGTTTATCTACTTCTACTTGACTAAAGATGTTCTTTTCTTCTTAAATTTTATTTTGATGTATCAATATGTCTCTAATTTGTAGATTCCATTATTCTAAATTTTTGTAGATGAACCAAGTTCTATTTCTTGGTTATATAATATATTTGCTAGGTGTTCGACAAAAGGCCTCTAAGAGCAACAGGTGTTGGGATAATAGTATAGATGAACTGTCATAAACTATTTGATGATGACCCACTAAGTTGTGCATTTATGTTTATTTCCTTTTATTTATCACAATAATCATTAATATCTTAGACATTGTAAACTGAGGTGTGGATTTCTGGTGTATGCAGATTGGGGATGCACTGACTTGGGTTTGAATACTGGAAATATAATTGTTTGGACTATCTTTTGTGCTCATTCCTGCTCCTTTTGATTTATATTTGGATTGTGCATTCTTGGTTTTTATGCTACATTCTAATGTTGAAATTGATCAGTTTAAAGTTTTTTTTTTTTTTTCAATCTGTGGGTTATTGATTTATAAATAAATATAAATCATGTCAGATGTCAAAACTCGTGCAAATTAGTGCTCAAACCTCAGTTGGTTGCAGCCTAAACTGTGATGTAGAGGTGGTAAATCAGTTGGTTTACATGGTTTTTCTGCAATTGATAGATCATGACCCCACTTTCCATATAAGAATGGAGTTAGGATTTCACCTAAGGAGGCAATTCAGTTTTATCAGTATAGGACTTCATTGCAACATCCTAAATGCAATTTCTCATTATTCAAGTTGGCTTGGGCTGCATAAACACACACACACACACACACACATACCTTTTTTGGATTTAGAAAAAACGCAAGGGTGTTTAGCGCCAAAGTATTATTAGAGGAGGCTATGCTGTGTTTGTGTTATGAAATATATTTTTTGTATTAATATATGTTTATAAATAATCAGCTATAGCTTTAAATTGCAATGATTGAGATCATCTAGATATTTATTTTATTTTATTTTATTTTTTAACTTATTTGTGGTAAAGTAAAACAAAAAGTCTACATCTAATTACTTATAGCCTAGCTCTTAAGGAGTGTCTTGATGTTTTCAAATTTGTCTTCCTGTCGCTTGGAAGACTACCATGTGGATATGACATTGGTGCAACATCTTGTGCTACAATATGTATAGAAGTGTGCTGTTAATGTATTATGAACTATAGTGGCACTATATTAATATGACTTATCTTTCTCTCATTCTTATGTGATATTTTTCAGTCAATAGCCAAAAATGTATACTTGTGTTTCTTTACTTGAAGAATTGACTCTAAAATTGTAGTTTACACCTGATAATTTGGTATTATTAGATCTCTCACTCCCGTTTAATGCACTTATTTTTCCTGAATAACTAAGTCAAGTTAATGACATTCCAAAGGGATTGATCTCATGGTAAGTTTACAAATATTTGACAAAATATTACTAGCCCTTAGATATTGATTTAATTTTTATCGTATAGACTATTTGAGAGGGTGAGATTTAGAGAGAAAGCATTTTAGTGGTTCTTTGATTCTTCTTGGATTGAAGCTATACCAATTGCTTCCTATTTTTTTAGATCTCTTTCATTAGTTTTCCTGTGCATTGCATGGGTATGCGACTAGTATATATATATATATATATATATGTTTCAATTTTCTTAAAGCTTCTATATGTGTGTGAACCATTTATAGTTTGCCCTCTGAATTTTAGCTTTTCTATGCTCAAGTCAGCTGAAATTTTGAGTCTTATGTTTGCAGTGTTTAGGAGCACTTGAATGGTTGTGGTTTATTGGATCCCAAATAGTGACTAAAATTTCAGTCTTTAACATCTCTCTCTTAGGCTTCTCTTGAGGTAATAAATAATTTGTGTTTGTTTGTTTGTTTGGCTGATTCTTAGATACATGTGCAGTTGGAACTCTTTTAATTTTAGAGTTAAATGTTGGTTGGTTTTGGTTAGCAGGAGGTCATTGAAATGTGGGCTGGTTTGGGCTACTAAGGCCGAGCACGTTTTCTTCTTGAGGTGCACTCTTCTCTTTATCATTTCCTACTAATATTCTTTTATATATTTATATAATTTAGTTAGCTATAGCTATGTGAAATTGTGAACTCTTTATCTCCCTTTGGTTGACTGTCAATACTATTGCTGAATTTCTGTTAAATAGCAAGAGTTAGAGCAGGATAAATGCATGATGTTGAAAAAGTGCTTGGTTTGTAAGGTGGATAATCTCTGGTTCCTAGTGTTGAACAAGTGTTAAGTGTTCTTTTTTATTTATTTATGTTTTATATATGAGCCTTGCTGTGTTGTAGTTCTCTACTTGTTTCTGCAGCAAAGATCTATTTTGAAATGCCTATACTATTGGTTTGGTCTGCAATGTTCTTAAGAGTTGCTGCTTTGTATTTTTGAGGGTGTATTTGATTTAGTGCTGGCAGGATTGATGTTAAATTTTATGCTTTTGCTGTTTTTTTGTTGGTCTTGCTAGGCTGTGTAAATGTATAGTCCCAGCCTAATTTCTGTGTATCGGTTGTGTTGATGCAGTGTTTTCTCTGTCATCTGCTGTCTCTATGGTATGTTCACCTTAGCCAAGTTACAAGCCAATGGATGAGTGGCATGTGTGCAACAGATCAAAATATTAGGCATTGGGACAGGCCCATTTAGTCCTCAAACGAGTAGTATGCCCCTCTCTTTCTTCCTTGGTATAAAACTGAAACCAAAGCCACCACTTGTACTCAAACCATTCACCACATTCTTCTTCTCTACTAATACTACTACAACACCCACAATTCCTCTCATCACTAACACGCTTCTAAAGCAATGCAAGACCTTAATCCAAGCCAAGCTGGTCCATCAGCAGATCCTAGTCCAGGGCCTTGCAGACATGGCCACATACCTCATTGGCACCTACATAGCATGTGAAGCTCCCATGCATGCCATAAAGGTGCTCGAACGCCTTGTTCCATCGCAGCCTACTGTTTACTGGTGGAATGCGCTTATACGACATGCAGTTCGTCTCGGGTTTCTTGAAGATGTACTTGGTTTGTATAGAAAAATGCAGAGATTTGGCTGGAAGCCTGACCACTACACTTTCCCTTTTGTTTTCAAAGCTTGTGGTGATTTTCCTTCGTTCCGACGAGGTGCTTCAGTTCATGCTGTTGTCTGTGCAAATGGTTTTGAGTCCAATGTGTTTGTTTGTAATGCGATGGTGGCTATGTATGGAAGGTGTGGCATGTTGGATGATGCGCGCCAAGTATTTGACGAATTGTGTGTGAGAGGGATAGGTGATGTGGTGTCTTGGAATTCGATCGTGGCTGCTTACGTGCAAGGTGGTAATAAGAGAAAGGCACTAAAAATGTTCACTAGAATGGCTGATGATCATAGAATCTGCCTAGATGTAGTTAGCATTGTCAATATCCTTCCTGCTTGTGCTTCGTTGAGTGCATTGTTGCAGGGTAAGGAGATTCATGGTTTTGCTGTTCGAAATGGGTTGGTGGAGGATGTGTTTGTGGGTAATGCTGTAGTGGACATGTATGCCAAGTGTGGGATGATGGATGAAGCAAACAAGGTTTTTGAGCGGATGATGGTTAAGGATGTGGTTTCTTGGAATGCTATGGTAACTGGGTACTCTCAGATTGGTAGATTTGAAGATGCTCTTGCTTTGTTTGAGAAGATGCGTGAGGAGAAGATCGAGTTGAATGTTGTGACTTGGAGCGCAGTGATTGCTGGGTATGCTCAGAGGGATCATGGTTATAAAGCATTGGATGTGTTTCGTCAAATGCAGGTTTGTGGTTCAGAGCCGAATGTTGTTACTCTTGTGTCTCTTCTTTCAGGTTGTGCTTCTGTGGGAACATTGCTTCATGGAAAAGAGACTCATTGTTATGCCATAAAACGTATTCTGAATGTAGATGGAAATGATCCAGGGGATGATCTAATGATAATTAATGGTCTCATTGACATGTATGCTAAGTGCAAAAGTGTCAAGGTAGCACGAATGATGTTTGACTCAATAGCAACAAAAGAGAAAAATGTGGTAACTTGGACTGTCATGATTGGTGGGTATGCTCAGCATGGTGAAGCCAATGATGCACTGGAGCTTTTCTCAAAGATGCTTGGACAGGAAATTTTCATAAAGCCAAATGCTTTTACTATAGCATGTGCTTTGATGGCTTGTTCTCGTTTAGCTGCACTAAGGTTAGGTAAACAAATTCATTGTTATGTATTGCGCAATCAGTATGAGTCTATGGTGGTATTTGTAGCTAATTGCCTCATAGATATGTATTCCAAATCTGGAGACGTTGATGCTGCTCAAGTTGTGTTTGATAACATGAAGCAAAGGAATGCTGTTTCTTGGACATCTCTAATGACAGGTTATGGCATGCATGGTTGTGGAGAAGATGCTCTACGGGTTTTTGATGAGATGAGGATAGCAGGGTGGATGCCTGATGGTGTAACCTTTGTTGTTGTTCTTTATGCTTGTAGCCATACAGGAATGGTTGAGCAGGGAATGAAATACTTTAATAGCATGAGTGACGAATATGGGGTGGTTCCTGGAGTGGAACACTATGCTTGCATGGTTGACCTATTGGGTCGTGCTGGTCGCTTGGATGAGGCCCTAAAGCTCATTGAAGGCATGCCTATGGAACCAACACCAATAGTGTGGGTGGCATTGCTTAGTGCTTGCAGGCTCCATCCAAATATTGAACTTGGGGAGCATGCTGCAAACCGGTTGTTAGAATTGGAGTCTGAGAATGATGGGTCATATACTTTGCTTTCAAACATATATGCCAATGCCAAGCGATGGAAAGATGTGGCCAGAATTAGATCTTTGATGAGACATACAAGGATCAAGAAGAGGCCCGGTTGTAGTTGGGTCGAAGGAAAGAAAGGAACTGCAGCCTTTTTTGTTGGGGACAGGTCACATCCTCTATCCCAACAAATATACAATATCCTAGGAGACCTAATTCTACGCATCAAAGCCATGGGATATGTTCCTGAGACAAGTTTTGCTCTTCATGATGTGGATGATGAGGAGAAGGGTGATCTTCTTTTTGAACATAGTGAGAAGCTGGCACTTGCATATGGCATCCTAACATCACCTGCAGGGGCACCCATCCGAATCACCAAGAACTTGCGTGTTTGTGGCGATTGCCACACTGCCATTTGCTACATATCTATGATCATTGACCATGAAATCATTTTGAGAGACTCAAGTCGTTTTCATCATATAAAGAAAGGATCATGCTCATGCAAAGGTTATTGGTGATAACCAAATCATGCATGTGTCATTGTGTAAGCAAATTTTTACCATGGGACAGGTTTTTTTTTTTTATTTTTTTTTTTTGTTACATATGTAGATAGTGGGGCAGGCGAGGTTCGAAACACATACATAGGGTATCACAAGGGATGCTATTACCATTGGGCTATTAGTTGAACCACATTCCATGGGACAGGTATCAGGATTGCTGACAATTTTAAATTGTAAATCTAGACATTCCCACAATCTCCCTCCCTCTCTCTATACAAACACTTTGTTCAAAGAAAAGTTTTCCTAGTATAGACTTAAATGAAAAGTGCTTTGCAATTGTAGATGATTTTACTGGGACCCAAAGAAAGCAGGTGGCTCTTTGGATTGCACAAGTGGTTGAGCATTTGCATTGTCAGAAACCACTTTACATATTTCACCTTATTCACCCTGCTCTTGTAATGCTTGATCAGGTCAGCTTTTTCTTCATTTTACTCGTTAGACTCACATTTGTTTTATGATCAAAAGGATCCAAAATTTGCTATAATTGACCTTCATTGTTCTTTGACTTTTATGTGCTAACTGATGGAGCTCTTGGTGATAAGCAGCATGTGTCAAGTGCAGACTTCCTGTTACTCTCTTATGGTGCCTATATTGATGTAAATTTTTTAGTGACAGGTATGTCCATTTGTGTTTTAATATACATAAGTTTGCAAAACCAATCATTCACTTCTTTTCTTGATTCTTGAAAATATATATAAGTTTGCTTGGGTTCCTTGTTTACTAGGTGCCAAGCTTTTCACTTGAAATAAATGATGCATTGTCATATTTGGAGTGAGATGATTAAAACATTTTGGCTTTGTGTGATGCTTAAATTGTGGTATGTTATCATTAAAATATTGTTGTAAAAAATATCCCCTCATTAGGTGTGTTGCCCAGGACTAAGAACCCTAGTTGTGATGCCCAGCTTTATTCTATTTTCTTTCTCCTCTTTACTTCCTAATTGCTGTTTTGCAGTTTCAAGTGGTTTTTTAGCAACCCTAATCATTCTCTACCAATTAGATCTTTCACTTTAACATCTAAACATCAAAAGTGAGATACCATGAGAATTTTTACTATGAATTTCTCTGTATTCTAACTCCTAATTACTACCAAAAAACTAGTTTTACCTCACTGAACATTACATCATAACCTAAATCCCTATAGCAGTATCAGGTCCTTTTAAAAAGTTTTTTAGTGCTGACACTGAAAACTCTGAACACTTCTTAGTTTCAAACCTGCTGTCCTGCTTCGTTTTGGTTTTAGATTTTGCCCTTTATCTTATCTATTTTATACTCTAGTGATGTGTCTAAGCTCTAACCATCTCATATCACTTTGTGCATCTCTTTTCTCAACTTTTTCCTGTGATGGAAGCGTTTTACCATTGTAGTTCCTGCTTTAAGTGGCCCTTCCTGTTTGCTATCTTGGCATGGACCGCCAATGCAGGGAAGACTGCATATTGTTGTTTGCTTATGAAAATTTCCTTTCTTTTGGAGTTGGTCAGGATCAGTTCAGATTCTTGAAGCGCATGCTGTTGTGCTTTATGGTTGATTTAGGGTTAAGAAAAATCTATATAGAATTGAATTGGGTTTATTTGTGTAGGTAGTAGATGTTGTTGGTCCCAGATAAAAGAAAGTCCTGTGAGGGTGGAAATCACATGTAGAGAGTTTTTCTATAAATGAGAGGGGACAAGGTAAAAAATGGCCTGAAGACATGGGGTTTATATATAGGAAACCGTATACCCTTTCATGAGGAGTTATACCCACTTGAAAGAGTTGTATCTTTAGGAACAAATACAACCCTTTGTAGAGTCATATACGTTCACCAAAATTATCATCTCTTCTCTAGGAGAAAGTATGAAATCTACTGTGAGAATGTGCACCATTGATATGGTGTGATCACCCACTTGATCACCTTATAATAATTGGTGATAGCAATATTTAGTTAGCATAAAACATAGGTACCAATCAGGCCTTTTGCTAACCCTCATCTATGACGCACCGAAGATTGGTATCAAACAGTGATATGAAGGCCATACGCATGCTTTTATCACTTCTGATCACCACTTCCTAATATACTATCCATACAAATAGTATACTCTGGGTGTCTTATGATTCATTTCAAGTGATCAACATTGGCTTCAGATCTTATTACATGCACACAATCGATTACTACACACTACAATAAGTAGGAGAACATAATCCACATCCCTCCAATCACCAATGACTTCAGCCGTACACAAAGCATGTCGACATGCTTTACAATTTTTTCAAGTACTTCCTCTTTGACCCAATTACAATGACTTCGGCATTGAGAGCATAGTATCATCATGATGTCTATCTGGACTTTAGACCCATTTTATTTGTGACTATCCATATCTCTCATATGTCCCATGTGCCCTTAACTGACCAATTATGTCTCCCAAGCAGAGCATGCACAAAATCGTTCCTCTGGGCATCCCCAGATCTGTTTGACTATGCAATCATGCATTAACTTACCTGGGTATTCTTAAATCTTATCATTGCTACACAAACTTTGAATTTATCTTGAGTGAACCCCTTGATCAAAGGATTGCCCATTACCTCAACTGAAAGGATGAAATTGACTATTTTTTTAGCTTTTCTTTCACCATATATTATAGCGATACATCAATGAGCTTGTCCCAGGATCTGGTTAACTCTTAGAGATGGTCATATTATTGCAAAGCACATTGATTCGTTTGTTAGATATTCCTCAATACAAACTACTTTAAGCGTTATTGTCCAAATCACACAACTTACAACATCAACGTAAGTTATATATTCTGTTTGTAGGAATAAAAAGAAGGGAAACTGGAAACAGTTATCAAATGTGCGGAAGATGTTCGCCCCCTCCCAAAGTCGCTACCCTTCCTAAAGTTGAAACAAATGGGCAGTAAGTTGCAAAGTCGCTACCCTTCCTCTCTTGAGTTGTTTGTGAGCACTAAGCATTCACTTAACTGATAAGTCTAGTTACTAAACCATTGGAAAAGGTTTAATTTGATTCCTCAACTATTAATGTTATCATAAGGATGAAATTGAATTAATTTTAAAAAATAAGAGTCGAAAATGACACAATTGATAGTTATGAGATCAGCATAACTTCCCCCCCCCCCCCCCCCCCCTCAACACACAAAAAAAAAGGTCTTTTCTGGGCTTAGGAAATGCAAGTCTACATTCCTAACATATAAGGGAAACTTGATACAAAAGACCCAATAAGATATAAGATACTTTTATATATATATATATAGAGAGAGAGAGAGAGAGAGAGAGAGGAGAGCAAATCATTTCATTGAGCTATAAAGCTCTTGACAATGACATATTGACATGAATTGTTCAATATGGAGGAAAAGACACTTTTTTTTCTTCTTCTTTTCTTCAGCCTCATTGATAATATAAATATCTTTATGATTTGTGATTAGGAAAAAAAATTTTGAACAACATTTAAGTGTAAGAGTAAAGTATAGCTCATCATGTGTTCATAATGGCCAACGTAAATTTTTTGCAGTTGAATATTAAGAGGTTCTCTAAAACGGCATTATTTATCTTTAAAAACAATATGAGAATGGAGTTTTAAGGAAATCATTTCCAATGTAAAAGGGATTTTTTTTTTTTTTTTTTTGGGTACATGTTATTGATGGTCGTTTTTGCAACAAATTTTCTACCAAGCCAACTTCCTTTTGGACCTAATTCATATATTATAATTTATTTTATTTTTTTAAGTATGGTCCAAGCTCATGTAATATAAGGAGAATTTGAGAGAGTGTGGATTGAATGATGTGAGTAGACTTTTTTTAGACCTTTTGCATGAGCTCAAAGCCATGCATATTGCAAAGTGGGCTGGGGACACTTGCTGAACCTAGAGCTCATGAAAATGGTCTAGTACCTGAAATTTCCACCCAATTGGAGGCTTCTAGCTTCAGCTATATGTGGCTAAACATTTTGACCAACCCATTTTAGCCCCTAGAGCTTGACTGACCTTGGCTGCTGGACACTACTAAGAGCAGCTTCCTAATGAACTCAAATGATTGAGGAAGAACACCTAATCAGATTTAATCAAATAATTTCTCATTTGTGCTTAAAGCAGATTGGTCTCTTATCCAAACAAAAGCAAACTAAACCAAAATAAACTCAAGGGGAGTTTTGCACTTTGATTTTGTTCTTGTGATGCACCACTAGCCCTATTAATTGAATACTGGAATTTTAGGCTTGGCTCCCTCAAATTAATCAATTTAAATAAACCTAAGGGGAGTTTTGGGCTTGTTCTAGCATTTTAGCTCGTCACAAAAAATGTCCTTGACACATGTTAGGAAATTTTAGAGCCCGATGTTGATTTTGTAGTGAAAATAAACAATTATGAATTCATATTGATTTTCAAGCTAATTCTCACAAATTAATAGAACCATCTCATAAAGCAAAAAATCATTAAAAACAAGATGCACAATATGATTACAAAGTGGAAAACTCAAGGACAAAAATTCAAGTCAAAACCACTACGAGGGTTCCCAAACCCCAAGAAGAAATTACTAATAGAATTGAAGTTCTTACAATTAAAACATACTAATTTTCTTGATTGGTACCTATATTAGTAACTTACTCATGTGATAGCATGCATCTCTAAGCTAATGTGACCAAATGCATCTCTAACTTGATTGGACACTTTTATTATGAATTCCTCCACATGAACTTCTCGCAAGTGAATCCAAGGACCACCTTGAAGATTTGATCTCCTAAGACATTAGGATGACTCTATGGTTTCAAGTTTTGATTTCACCAATATGAGAGAACCCGAAGAATGTCTTTTGGAACTCACATGTACACTAGGACGCATGTTTGGATTTTCTCTCTAAATAGCCAACAGTTTCCACCTCTCTTAGCTTCCTTTCTTGCTTCTAAAAGTAATAAGTGGTTTATACTTTATACATGAGCACAAAAAAGGGTTAAAACCTAGTAAGAATCCTTCTCCTATAAGAATTTGGACTCCAAATTTGCACTCTAGCATGCTTCTTAGATCTAGCATTTGTGCTGACTTTAGACCTCAATATCTCACTCACTTCAAATCCAAATTAGATCATATCTGTGTCCATTTTGAAGTCTTGGTTGTCCACTTTCCAATGAAACAAGTTTCACTCAAAAATTCATTTTGGTGCAAAAGATTGGGTCAAATAACATGAACTCCTCATATTGAACATATGGAAACTTTGTACTCTTTCAGCAATCTCTAAACCATCACCACAATTTTACAATGAATAAATTACACTAATAAACATAATATTTTATCTATACTATATATAATAATGTAGCCATTGCAATTTTTCAAAAATCTTGTTGTGCCATCACATCATCATTTTTTTTCCTAACAATTTTTCCTCTTTCTTTGTTTTGTTTTTTCCCCCTCTTCAAATTCAAGCCTTTAAATGCCTTATTCATTTTTTTTCTACCGATACATTTTGTTTAACCTATCTCTCCTCACTTTTCACTCTTCTTATTCCTTCACAATATCTCACTCTAACCTTATTCTTCATGCAACCCTTTCTCTCTTCAATCTCATTTTCTATGTAATTTTCTTATTACTCCCTTTGCACTTCTCTTCCCATCCATTGGTTCTACCTACAATCCCCCTCCCAAAAAAAAAAAAAGAAGAAGTCAATACTCTCTCTATTTCTTCTATTTTGTTTATCTTTTACTGTTTCTACTTTTTTTTTTCCCGGCTAATGATTCATTTTGTTAAAGTTTATTTAATTGAAACATCAAATTTGTATGTTACAATATAGCATTATCAAAATATCATCAATTTTATTATGTTAATCAAGTCAATTCTGTTTTGTGCTGAAGTATTTTGCTATATTTGATAGATTCGTGCCGCTGTATAAGTGTTGTGTGTGGTATTTTAGATGATTATATCATTATTTTCATTCATCTTGTGTATCGCATAGATTTGCAAATAGTGACAAGTAAATGTCACCGAAGTAATGAGCCAAACACTTAAAAAGACGCAATAATAGCGCCTATAATGAAAAGTGGCATTGTTCTCTAGAATGGCATTTCAAACACAGCATGTTTCCACCAAAAATCAGATGGTACAAGTCGAGAGAATATCAGGATTTAAAGCCTTTAAAACAATGCTTTGCAAACCTCGAATCTTTTTTGTTGCAGTTCAAAGCATATGGAATAAATGCTCACCTGTTAAAAAACTACTATATATATTGTTTTCAGTTTTATTTTTTATATCATTAAAAAAAAATATATATATATATATATATATAAATATTGATTGTATTCAGTTTGACGGTTATACAATTAAAAAATACAAACAATGAGGTTTTACTTTAATGTGATTGTTCAATGATTAAATAAGTGCAGCAGCAATTTCAAGGGCACTAGTTTTTTTGTTTTTTTTGGAGAATCAGGGCACTAGTTAAATTCCCACTAGTGAAAAAAAGGGTAGCGTAAACGTCTAAAAGTAAGTAAAAGGTCGAGGTTGTGTCAGATAATCGAAAAATTCAACTCTTCTGCAGTTTTCTTCACCAAAATTTATTGGACTTATTATAACTTTATTATGGCTGCATTTAAAAAAATATTCATGATGGCTGTTCTTGCATTTGAGAAAAGATTAATTTATTGCTATTTTTAGCACGTGGGGCAAGTACCAATGGTATACATAATAGTGATAAACCTTTGGCGTAATTTTTGCTTTTAATCAACCTTAAGCTAATCGTAAGTCTTCCCTTGGGCCTTATTGGATATTTGGATTTTTTTTTTTTTTGGAGAAATAAACACAAACAAACAAGGGAGAGGAAAATGAGTTTTAACATAAACGCATACCACAACTACTCAGAAACTATAATGGATATTTGGATGGTTGGATCATCACTTTAGCTGCTATTAATGTTTACTAGACTCTAACCATGTATGAGCATGAAATTATTTAAAAATAAATGCATTTTTTAATCATAAAAATATTAAGAATTAATCAAATTATTTTAAAAAATAAACTTAGTTAGATGTATGTTAAAATCCCTGCTTAAGTTTAATTACTATATAATATATATGATAGTTTTTATTCTAACAATTGATAAGATAAAATGTGTTGGTAATTTTTGTTGAGTGGATATATGATTGATTTTTGTTTTATTTTTTAGTTCTTTAATATTAGACTCTTCGTAGTCTACACTCATTAATTCACTTAGTAGTAGGCACAAATATTAAAAAACTTAAGTTGACACATGATACGAAATTAACTTATAATTGAAATCTAATTGAATTTTCTCTAAATTTTGGTTTTAAATATATATTAGTGTATAACCTCATGTATATAAATGGATACAATTAAAAATAATCACAATTATACGGTTCAAATTATACATGACATTAGCTTACTTTTTTTTTAAAACCATACACTTCTAAAATATGTAATGGTTTCTTAATTAATATATATATATATATATATATATATATATGATTGATTTAGTATTTAATTGGTTTTAGACTCTCTAGTTTATGCATCTAATAATTCACTTGCCACAAAAATTAAAAATTTAGATGGACACATGGTGGAAAATTGGACTCTAATTGAAATCCAATTTAAAATCCAATTGGATTTAGACTTTTCAATTTTTACACTCAATAATTCACTTGCCACAAAATTAAAAATTAAATAGGACTCATGGCATAAAATTGAGAATTCAGTTAAAATCTAATTGAATTTTCTCTAAGTTTTGGCTATTAATATGTGTGTGTGTGTGTGTGTGTGTGTGTGAGAGTGTGAAAAAGTTTGGCCTCAAACATATTTGGAACTGTCTTACTCCAACTCATTGTGCGGCGATTGAAGAGACCATTTATATGTAGTTTTAGTTATATGGTTTTTTTAATTAATCACGTGATTTATTTAAATAATATACATGAATAGTTTTATAAATCATTATGTAATGAGTTTGAAAAAATAACAACAAATATGTTTGAAACCAAATTTTGTCTTGTTTCCCATCCTTTGCAATGGCAATATTGTCCAAAGCACAAGGGCAGGCTGTTTTTGTGATAGATTTTGAGCAATATCAAAGATGGAGGATTTTAAGCGCTAACCTAACTACCTAAAAATTATTATCGTAAAATGAATAAAGGATAGGTATAAGGATAAGGATAAGAAATGAATTTTTCACTAAAAATTATTGATTCTAAAGAATTACAAATATTGAAAATTACTGTTTTCGAAAAGTTACAAAATGAGTATGTGTTAGAAATAAGAATTGTTTTAAATAAGGGTGGCAAAATCAATCCAAACCCATTTATCTATCTTTTTTTTTAAAGAATTTCAACCTATAACGTTCGCTCCTGATGATTGCTCTTTATCATCAAACAAATACACCAATTGGTTTTTAGTGTAAGCGGGGATTGAATCCCAAGCCTCTTATTCAACCATCAGAAATTTTACCGGTTAACCTAACTAAAACCCACCATTTATCCACGCATTAAAACAAGACTTAAACCCGCTAAATTATTAATTGGGTCAAACGGTTATTGTATGGTATACAATCATAGGCCCATTATTGTTAAGCCCAAGGTTGTACGGTGCGCTATCATAGGCCCATCGCTTGGGGGCCCAATGTGTATGGAGTGCCTGGCAATTGGGCCCAAGATTGTTTTGGGTCTTGACACTGTTGTTGTTCGGATGTATTCTAGGGTACCTTGGTAGTGCCTTGAGGAATATCGCTGTCGAGCACCATTTGGGTCTAGCACTAGTTCCAACGTTCACTTTCCAATTCCCAAAGTGAGTCCACTTCAGTTAGGAATAATCAAAACGGGACTCACCCACATGAGGATTGTTGGCAAGCAATCATGATTAACCCATTAAGGGGAGACTATAAATAGAGGAAATGAAGCAGGAAAAGGAGTTAGACACTAGGGAGAGAAAGTGAGAGGATAGACAAAGAGGGAGAAGAAGAAACAAAAAGAAAGGTGTTCGGTTAGTGAGGTTTGCACTTCTTGTGGGACTTAGTCTGCCTATCAAGGAACTTCCCATTGTAGGATATTCAAAAACCCACCACCATAAGTAAATTGTAAGCCCAATTACTAGGTTGGCCCACTAACATGGAATTGGGCATGCACATGTATTAACCTAATTAAACCCAATTAACGTTGCTATTAATTGAGTTTTAACTAGTACCCAATTAGACCTAATTATGACCCAAGTATCATCTACCTAAATCACTTAATTCTAAAATACCCCAAAACCCCTAAAAAAAACCAAAGCTCCCTTGGAACTGCTAAAACAAAATTTAAAAAATACACTCCAAATGACTAAAAATAGCCTGAAACTTCAAAATGACCAAAATACCCCTAAAATCTCGAATTGATTAAGAATACCCAAAAACCTTTAAAATGATCAAAATACCTCCGAAATCTCTAAAACAACAAAAAATACCCTGAAACCTCTAAAATACCCACAAAATCTCTAAATGAGTTCAAACTTCAAAATACCTCAAAACCTCTAAAATGACCAAAATACACTTGAAAATCTCTAAAATTATAAAAAATACATAGAAATCTCTAAAATGACCAAAATACCCCCAAAACCTTTAAAATGGCCAAAATACACTCAAAATCTCTAAAATGACAAAAAATTTCCAAAATTTTCTAAAATGACTAAAATACCTAAAAATCTCTAAAATGAGCAAAAATACCTAAAAGCCTTTGAAACGGTCAAAATATCCTTAAAACCTCTAAAATGACCAAAATACTCTTAAACCTGTAAAATTAGCCAAAATTCATTTGAAAATATCTAAATGACCAAAATTCCCCTAAACCTCTAAATTGACCAAAAATATCATGAAACCTCTAAAATGACCAAGGGGGTCCTAGGGGTATTTTGGTCTTTTTCTTAAGTTTCAGTGGTATTTTAGTTATTTTTTAGGTTTAGGGTATTTTGGGGATGGTCATTTTTAGGCTTCAAGGGGGTATTTTGGTCTTTTTTTTTTAGGTTTCAGTGGTATTTTAGTTATTTTTTAGGTTTAGGTGTATTTTGGGGATACTTTGGTCATTTTTAGGTTTCAAGGGGGTATTTTGGTCATTTTGTAGGTTCTAAAGGTATTTTGGTAATTTTAGAGGGTTTTGGGAGAGTATTTTACTCATTTTAAATGTTTAGGGGCATTTTAGTAATTTTTTAGATTTAAGGGTATTTTGAGCATTTTAGAGGTTTTAGTGGTATTTTTGTTATATATAATCACTGATTATTGGGTAATTAGGCGGGTTGGGTTTTACCTATATTAATTGGGTTTGGATTATAATGGGTAAATGAGTTTTATGCACCTAACCCATTTATATCCAGCCCAAACCCACCCCTTTGACACTCCTAGTTTTAAATAATCAAAGTATATATATTAAAGGATGTTGTTTTGAAAGTCCTCTTTAGTGTCCATTCCTTTTTTTATAAGAGTGTCCATTTCTTTTTTAGTGTATCAATGCAAGAAATTTTTAAAGTAGTCTAATGGTATAAACAAAAATATAAACATTAAGATATTTATAAATTATAGTAGGGTCTTTCTTAAAAAAGTTTTTTGTTGTTGCTACTTTTAACTTTTATGTACAACTTTTTAAAATCTCACTTTTTCGAAGTACAAATATATTTTAACACACTTTCAGTAAAAGGTTTTCAACAAAAAGTTAGACAAGTTTTTTTTTTTTTTTTTTGGAGAGATTTTCAACCTATAGCGTTTGCTCTTAATGATAGCTTTTTATCATCAGGCCAAGATACTAATCAGTCTTTGATGTAGGCGGGGATTGAACTTCAAATCTCTTATTCAATCATCAAAAACTTTACCAGTTAAGCTAATTGAAACCCACTAGATATGCTATTTCTAAACCAACACTAATGGTATAAATATAGATATAAATATTAAAATATTTTATAATAGGGAAAATTACATGTGAATAATTAGGGGAAAAAAAATCTTATGGCCATTAGTCAACTTCATTTGACCAATAATTATCATTAAGAACTTATTTTATTATTTCGTGAACAGAGTCTTGTTGTTTTCTGCTCATTATTATAAATTAAGTCAAATCTACCTCTATTTATTGGCCTAGATTTTTAGGAAATTCGAATCCTAACCATTTTGGATCCTATGACACTTGTCACCAATTTCAAGATAAATGGGTGTCACATGGATAAATATTTCCCATGATATTCCCTTGAGAGGATCACACTTTAAATCTAGGTTTGTAATCCCTACCCAAGGTCAGATTGGCATGCAATATCTTTGCCAAAAGTCTTTTTGAGGTGCTAGGGTGATCCAAGCCTCAAAGGGTAGGTGGTGGCCGGTGTAGAGCGGCATAGTAGCTCTCAAGTACTTTGTTCGCCTAGGCAATTCAATTGCTTCCTCATCGTGGCTCCATACTTTGGGCAGACTTAGGAGACTTATCCTAAAACATTTAATCCATAGACGATGATGATCTTTTAAAATTCCTCTTTAATGTACGTTCCTTTTTAGTGTACCAACATGAAAATATATATTGAGTAGTCTAAAACATGATATTAATATAAAAGTTAAGATATTTGAACAAAAATAATATAACCTTTTGAGAATAGATAACTCTCAAAATTTACAATTCTCAATGGCAAACAATTACCTATTTTGATTCATCATATCAAACTTCCCCATAATATCTTGCTTTATAATCTTAACTCACATCTTGCTTTGTTTGTGTAAGTTTAGTTGATAGTTTTTGTTAATTCTTCTTATTTTTCTTTGTTGCAGCACTCTTATTTTGATTGTCCTTATTTTTCTGGTTAATTTTAGTTTATCTATATTATTCTTTTGAGGTTGTGAACCCAAGTTGTTATTTTACATATATACGAAAATTTGTGATTTTTTTTTCTTTTTTTTTTTTGGTATGAGCCAAATGCCAGCAGAACCATAATCAAGCATTAAAAAAAACGTAGTTTTCTCAAAATTGTTTTTAGAGAAATTTTTTTTTTTTAAACAATAACATTTTATGCTGAAACAAATGGAGTCTCACTATGAAAAGGAGTTGAGCTACATAGGAAAAATTATGTGACAATTCATAAAATCATAGTACAAATTATTTTAAAAAATCACATGACTCATTAAATATGCAATGTGACTAAAAGTACACATGAATGATCATTTGAGTTACCTCATGATTTTCTTAAAAAAAAAAAAGAGTTATCTCATAATTTAAAAAAATTTCTTCCAAACTAGGATCGAGTTTGAACAATAACATTTTATTGCCATTGTCTTACCATCAAGAAAAAAAAGAGAAGTTTGAATGTATTATATTAGATCATGATTGATGATTTTTTAGCTGTCATTTTCTATTTTATTTAATATTATTATCATAATATGGGTTCAAATTAATTCAATAGGTAAAATTTTGTGTTGTAAAATATAGAAACTTGATTTGAATCTTATTTAATCTTAAATTTTAATTGCTAATAAAGAATAATGAATATCATATATTCAAATCATATTTTATATATAAAAAGACAACTTTAATCATATTGTGCATTCCTAATTCACCCAAAATCACACCATGTAATTTTTTATTTTTCAAAACACAATGTAACATCTTATAAATATTTTGATAAAGAGGCAATATTAGACTACCAATATTGGCTCTTTTCAAGTCATTTCCATCATAGAAGCGGTATTCACATTTTTTTTAATAATTTTTTTGCTAAAATTTAATTTAGTCTTTTGACTTTTATTTCGGTTACTTTAATTTTTGTCAATTTACTCCCACACTTTATCAAAATGACTATTTTGTTCAAATCTATTAGCAAATGAAGCCATTTGAAGATATTTTTCAAAAAATGATCATCAATAGACAATATTTATTATATGGCCCATCTCATGAATGTTTTTAAGTTAAATTTTAGGTAATACATAATGTTTACACAATGTTAATAAATTTGGATACATTAAGGATGGCAATAGGGTGAGATGTTGCTGAAAGATAGATTCTTCACCTTCACCCTCACCCTATATGGTTTTGTCTTACTCCATTCCCACCCTATCCCACATGAAGGGGCAAACTGCCTTGCCTCATCCCCGCCCATTGGGGCTCTACTTTGTGTTATTTCGTCCACCCCTCCCCACACCTATTACAATTTTTTTTTTAATTTTTTTTTAAACTTGTTTTCATTAATATAAATATACTTGAAAGTACCAAAAAAAAAAAAAATGTCTTTAACATTAACAGTGTCAGGCAAGGCAAGATAGGGTTGAAAAACCCAAACCTATCCTACTATGACCCGAGGTGTGGGGCAAAAGTCTTGCTTGATTCCTGCCCCACCACCTGCTTTAAGAACTTGTAAGGACTCAATTTGTAACGACCTCGAACTGGTATTGGGTTCGTACGTTAAAGGCCCAAACAATAAAATTTGTAGAGCGTGGGCTGAAAAGTTAGGCCTTGGTCACCGGACGGTGGTTGGTCATGGTGTTTGTGATGGACGGATAGAGGTGAACTAATTTTGCCCAAGAAGTCTTTCTCCTCAGCACGGCTTGGGAGGCTCTGGTTCTTGGCCTTTTTTTTCCCAGCCCCCTTTCTGGATTGCTTACTTCTCTTTTTATACTAGTCTTTACCCTCCCTCCAACGTCCATGTGTAGGTTCAGCTTTCTAGGGCTGATACTTGTCCTATCAGCCCATACCCAAAGTGGTTGGGGGTGGTTGTAAAAGTTGAAAAGCATTACTCTGTCAGGCACAGAGTATTTAATTGCAGTAATGATAGCCTTTCCCTTATTCTTTGTTGCCATATTGTTCAGGGGTCCTTTCTCCATCAATGCGGAGGTGCTAAGCTTTTCCTCAAACTGTTCCTATACCATACTTGCCATTTCTTTCAGGAGCATTTTGGGATGCCGAGGATAGAATCGTCCTCGGCTATATCTCTAGGCCATTTAAACTTTCATTGTATATCCTTAGCAATGTCCCTCCTCGGCTTGGACCTTGGACCCTAACGTAAAGTGGACTGGGATCATAAGTTCTCTGGCTCCACAGAACTTACTTGGCAATTTGAAAAAAGTATAGGGACTAAATTAAATTTTAAACTTTATTTTTTTTCCTTAAAAGGATGACGAAGCATATGATTAAAAGATAAAATTTTAAAGATTTTTTTTAACGAAGGGCCCAAGAGAAGTGGTTAAGAACCGTTTAATACTTTATTAAATAATATTTTCATTTTTTTTTTCAAAAAATAAAGTCAAACTGTTATACATATATTCAAAATAGTACAATTTCAAAAAAAGAAAAAAAAAAAAACAGTACACACAATTATAATAAATTTGTGCGTGTAAGGTAATAAATCATTGAAATGTGTATTTTATTTTTTGAAAATTGTGCATTATGGTTCATAATTGAGTATTTATTAAGATCACTTGTTAATTAGACCCTCAAAATGTTATTATTCATTAAAAAGAAGATAAAAGTTTCAGATAAAAAAATAATTCTCAAAGGGCAAAGTTAATGAAAATGGAAAAGTTAATGGATACCCTAAGGGGGCGTTTGGTCGGCGTGATGTTACATTACGCCGTAATATTATGTTACGTCGTAATATTACGTTATTGTAATCTTAGTAATCTCAATACAAGAATACAATATTATATTGTTTAAAAAGGTGATGAGATTAAGATGATATAATATATTTTATAATTTTAAATTATGGTAATGTTAGAAAAAATAAAAATAAAAAAATTTAATGTCACATCATCGTAATGTGTATCATATCAAAAGCACATTACAACGAAACAAATGTCCTTTAAAAACATTGATTTAAGAAATATTTGTAAACACTCACTTTTTTGCAATTTTTTATACCTTTTATGAAAATGTTGTCAAAACTAAAAAAAAATAAAATTGATCGGTTGATGTTAATAAATATTTTAAGAACACCTGTTCACTAGACTCAAAGAGTCGGGACAGTTTGGAAAAGTATTTTAGATGAAAATTCACACGTGGCATTAAGAATTCCAACACATGGACCGCACGCTCAACAGTGTAGATATTAGCCCCCACAACCAATAGTCAAAGCTTGTATTAGGCAAGCAATTGTCAAACACGCCAAACAGAAAGCGGTAAAAACTACACCTAATCTTTTTTTTTTGAGAAACCACCCTCGAAACAGAGGGGAGAAGTGTCAATTAATAACTTCAGAAACATATACATCAAACACTCCTGGAGGAACATCCTCCATCCAGGATTGAAACTGAGCAAAATTACATGCCAACCTGGCCATTTCATGAGCAACTCTGTTGCCTTGTCTTCGAGTATGGCAGAAAAGCACATTCCTAAGCGATGAAGCCAGCACCTTGATATCCTTGATGATGTGACCGAAGCTTGAAGAAGAAAGACTACCCGAATTTAGAGCTCTTATGATGATCTCAGAGTCTCCTTCCAGGATTACTTTGTTAAAGCCGAGGTCCTTCGCGAAGCAAAGGGCACCCCGAGCCGCCAACACTTCCACCATCTCTACAGAGGTAGGCAGTGGAATAGGTTGTGTATAGGCAGCCATGACTAGACCCAAGTCATTCCGAATTATCGCTCCCAAGCCCGCAGAGCTAGAGGAATCGAAGATTGCGCCGTCAAAATTGATTTTCACCCAACTTTGAGGGGGAGGCAACCATTTTGAGACTTTTGGATGGGAGGGAGATTTTGGAGGGTTAAGGCAAGACCGGTGGAACTCCTGCAGGGAAGTAGCAGCTAACTGATTGATCATGACCAACGGAGCAACCTTTTCACCCACCCGATGTCTATTTCGCCTAGACCAGATTTGATGGACTGTCATGGCAAGCAGCTCCAGTTGGCCGTTATGCTCAACACATTGTTGCCAAACATCCAAAAAAGAATGAGCATTACCCGAGTCTTTCATCAACCAGGCAAAGTGAGTATTCCATATCTGCAGTAGGACTGGACACGACCAGATGGCATGAAGAGAAGTTTCAGGAGCCAAACCGCAAAGTGAGCATGTTGTATCAACTGGAATTTTCCGCTTGCTAAGGTTAGATTTTGAAGGTAGTGAGTCCGACGCTGCCCGCCAAATTAAATTCTTCACTCTGTTAGGGACCTTTAAATCCCATATGGCCTTCCATAGTCTTTTCGAGGTGGATAGGTCCGAGGGTCTAGGCTGCTCATTCAATTCCATGTCTAGTAGGAGAAGGTAACCTGATTTTACAGAATAAACTCCCTCCCTGTTCAACGGCCAAATTAACAAATCCACACAATCGCCCAAACTGAGGGGAATGGACTTGATGATGGAAGCATCCTGAGGAAGGAAGTTAGAATCAATTGTCTCAATGGACCAGCTGAGCCTCTCTTTGTCAATGAGGCTTGAGACCTTTGCATTACTGTCCAGCAGGAAAGGGGTAGAAAGAACTTTCTTCCGGCTGGGATCCGGCAGCCAGTTGTCATGGAAAATCCGGATGGAAGAGCCATTGCCCACTCTCCAAAGCATGCCCTTTTGGATAATCTCCCTGCCCTTAAGGATGCTCTTCCACGCGAAGGAACCACTTCCTTCTTTCGCCTCCAAAATGCTGCTCGTTGGGAAGAATTTTGATTTGAAGAACTTATGGAAAAGGGAATCCTCATTTGTCATCAAACGCCATACTTGTTTTGCTAGCATCGCATCATTAAATTTTTGAAGGTCTCTAAACCCCATGCCTCCTAAGCTCTTAGGTTTACAAAGATTGCTCCATTTCTCCCAATGGATTTTCCTTTGCTCACCTCGTTGACCCCACCAGAATTTCTTAATCAGTGATTCAATCTCGTTGCACAGAGTGACGGGGAGCTTGAAGCAACTCATGGCATACGACGGGATTGCTTGTATGACCGCTTTGAGAAGAACTTCACGCCCCGCTTGGGAGAGGATTTGTTCTTTCCACCCTTGGAGTTTAGCCCAAACTTTTTCTTTTATGTATCGGAAGCTAGCATTCTTTTTCTTCCCAATTAAGGTAGGAAGCCCCAAGTATTTTTCGCATTGCTTTACTTCTTGGACTCCGAGAGAGGCTTTGATTTGATTAAGGGTATCCGGGGGGGTAGATTTACTAAAGAAGAGGCTCGTTTTGTGCATATTCAGTAGCTGACCCGAAGCTTTCTCATAGCAAGCAAGTAGAGATTGAATTGTTTGACATTCTTGCATGGAGGCACGGCAGAAAACTAGGCTATCATCGGCAAAAAACAGGTGAGTAAGCCTAGGACCATTCCTGCAAATGGAGACCCCACGGATCTGCCCTGAAGTTTCTGCTTGGTGTAATAAGCTGTGAAGACCCTCCGTGCATAGGAGAAATAGGTAGGGGGATAGCGGGTCCCCCTGTCTTATGCCTCTCGAAGGGTGAATCACTCTTGTAGGTTCCCCGTTAATAAGAATGGAGTAACTCACCGATGAGATGCATTCCATAATAAGAGCCACCCATTTATCATCAAAGCCCATTCTTCTCATAATCTTCTCAAGATATGACCATTCCACGCGATCGTAGGCCTTACTCATGTCCAACTTCAAAGCCATGAACCCTGACTTACCGGATTGGTGGTTTTTCATATAATGAAGGGTTTCAAAGGCCATGAGAACGTTATCAGTAATGACTCGGCCCGCTTGAAAGGCACTTTGGTTTTCTGAAATTACAACCGGCAACACAACCTTGAGCCTGTTAGCTAGAACTTTAGAGATTATCTTATAGATCACGTTGCATAGGCTGATTGGCCTGAATTCAGTAATATTTTCTGGAGATTTGACTTTTGGGATCAAGGTTATATTGGTATAATTAATCTCTACAGGGATCTTGCAACTATTTAAACAGTTTAGTACAGCAGAGCATACTTCATCACCAATAAAAGACCAAAAGGATTGATAGAAAATAGGGGGCATACCGTCGGGGCCGGGGGCTGTGATAGGTTCCATTTGATTGATGGCTGTCACTACTTCCTCTTTCTCAAACGGCTTCATAAGAAGGTCATTCAAATCCTGAGTAACAGAAGGCTGGACTGCCTCCAAAACAGCATCAAGATCAGTGGGATGGGATGAAGAGAACAGAGCTTGGTAATACTGAATAGCAATTTCTTTAATCTGGGAGTCATCCGAGCACCAAACATTAGCCTCATTTCTTAAGCCCAAAATTCTGTTTCTTCTAAACCTCTGTGAGGCTTTACTGTGGAAATATCTTGTATTACGGTCACCGTCCTTCAAAAAAAGGGTCCTGGATCTTTGCTGCCACATTTGGCATTCTTTATCTAGGAGGGTATTGAGCTCTGCCTGCAATGAATGGATTAAGTCAGCATCTCCATGTCCGTTAGCCTCCTCTAATTCGGCTCTGTTCAATCTCTTAGACTTCATCTCGATAGATTTCTTGATGCTACCAAAGGAATGCCTACTCCACGAGATGAGTTTCTCCCCACAGTATTTGATTTTGCCAGCAACCAAAGACATAGAGGCTTCGGGACTGGTTTGACCCCAAGCATCCTTCACTGTCTTGGTGCATCCCCCATCACTTAGCCACATTTTTTCAAACTTGAAAGGCCTCGTCAATTTTGGAATAATGCCCTCCGAGTTGATAATTACAGGTTTGTGATCCGACAATTTTGGAATAATGCCCTCCGGGTTGATAACTACACCTAATCTTAATTTGTATGCACGCTACATAATTAAATAGTATTAATAATAAAGTTTATATTAAAAATAAATAAAAAATATTCTTCTAATAAAAAACTAAAAAATTCGAAATATATTAAGATTCAATTTTTTATTTTTTTTTAAAGTTTCAACTTATGACGTTCGCTTTTGATACTATCAAAAATTTTACTAGTTTAGTTAAATTGAAACCCACGTATTAAGATTCAAGTTTTTAACCAAGAGTTTAGCCAAAAAAAAAAAAAAAGTTATTAACCAAGAAAAGCAGCCACCCAAGTTGGCAATAAACAAAAACTACAGCGAATGAATCCAAAATTAAAAAAGATAAAAGGAAGGCAAAAAGATATAAATATGTAAAAATGGGAATCCCAATTCCCAAGTCCCAAAAAACTCCCGAAATTGCATAATCCATACTAAAAGTGCCCCTTTGACTAAAATCCAAAGCAAATTGTTTGAGCTTTTTTAGCAAATAATTTCAATTTTAGATTTTTTTGTTTTTAAATATTTTAACAAACATTTAATATAAAAGTTATAAAAAATTATATATATTTTTTATATATTTTGTACAAATAAATTATCGAAAACTACTATGCCAAACAAGCTTTAATAGTTAAGAATGACATGGGAAAATGCTAAAATTATAATTTTTTATTATAAATTATTGATATGCTAAAGAGTGATGTTAGTTATGAGTCCATGTAAGAAATAAAGTTTTAAGTGACAGATTGATATTGATGGACAAAAGAGTAATTTCAATAATAAATTCACATTAAAACTAATAACAACCCTACCTATAATTTGTTAGAAGGATATTGTAAATATATAACTTTTCATATAAAAATCGACATACATAAACATTATCCAAAGATGCTTTTGTTAACAAAAGCTAATGCTTAAGTCATCTTTTACGATAATGTCCTCCTTTTCTTCCCAATTTTAACGTCACCCAGTCCTCACTCACTTTAATACTCTCTCTCTCTCTCTTTCGTTAGTGAGAATTCATGTTTGCAATATTATCCATATCAATACCTTAGGTATTATTCCTTAGATACCCCTTTGAAACTTTCTCTAAAAAAAAAGTCTAATTAAATAAGTCAGCTAGCTATCAAATGTTAACAATATCTCTTTTATTTTTTCTTTTTCTGGTTCATCGTCTCTTTTAAATCTATCAAACTTCTTACGATTACATTAAAACCCATTTATAAAACCCATAAGAAAACCCTTGAACCCCAACTTCTCCAACTTTTTACACTCAAAGAAGATGAGATCTAGTTTCAATAAAGGTTTCACAGAGCAGATCATTTGGAACCTAGAATTCTAAAGAGGGCAAAACTAATTTTTATACACATAGGATGAGTTTTTTTTTTTTTTTTTCCTTTTTTTGGGGGGGGGGGTATACACATAAGATGAGTTCAACTGTAAATAAAGGGTATAATGGAGACGAACAGAACCTCACGAACCAAGGCCAATCATTCATTAATCTTGTGTGAACCAAGCATAGGAACATATCGACTTGTTTTATAATGAAAACAATGGGATTAATGAAGAAAATCGCCCCTTTATCTTTCTTTGCTTGATTTCAATAAGAAATTTTAGAGTTTGAGTGTGAGAAGCCTGCTATTGTTGAAGGTTTGTCGATTTACAAAAGCCAACGAAATCTCTGAGATTATGCATGAGAAACCCAAGAGTTTTGTTAATGATATGATGCACACGAACCAACCCCTTTGTCCTTCTTTGCTTGATTTTAATTAGAACTTATGAGTTTGGGTGTGAGAATCCTAATAGCCACCCGGGTTCTTCTGAGATTGTGCATGAGAAGTCTCAAGTCTGAGAGTTATGAAGCTATTAGTTTTCTTGCTAAAGGAGACAGTGAAAAAATAAGAATAGAAAAAGAAAAAGAAAAAGGAAAAGAAAAGAGACTGTGAATTAGACAAATATCAAAAAATTAAAAAGGTACCTAAGGAACAATACCTAATATACTGTATTTAAGTTTTGCTCATATGCACTCTATCTTCAAAAGTATCAAAAAATAAAAAAGGTACATAAGGAACAATACCTAATATACTATATTTAAGTTTTGCTCATATGCACTCTATCTTCAAAAGTGGAGGCGAGGAACCTACAATCCAACCTATCCACTTGCCATCAAAACATGCATTGGTGAATGTAAATATGACAAAATTTTTGTAGTCTAAGGCTATAACATTTCTCAATAAAATAAACATTACTGTATATTTTGAAAATTTAACTGTTAAATTGCATGTTCTTTACACTCTTAATATACATGTCAAATTTTGTGTCAATCGGATATTATTTATTATACAATTTATAAGCTTATATATTATGCATAATTTTAAACTACAAAAATTTATAATTTAAACAATTTATTGATGACATAGCTATTAGTCTTTGATTTTTTTAAAAAAAATTGCAAATATGAAGGATATAAGTAGAAGATATAATCCAATAGTAAATTTATCAAAATATACCTCAAGTAAAAAAATATTGAGTAAAGTTACAACCAATTTTGTAACTAATGTTCATTTACAATGCCCATTATTCATTTTGAATAAGCTAATTTGTTTCTCAAAAAAAGAAAAAGAAAAAAAGAATAAGCTAATCTTGTGACCAAACACTATAGGAGTTCAACTCCTAACTCCTAACTTCAACTTTCCCTCTCCCCCTCCATCCAAAAAAACCTTCCTTCTCCCCCTCTCCCACCAGGCGTTGGCGGTGACCAAAGGGCTCTGAAGCCAAAACGACGACTACGAGTGAATTCCTCGTCCTCCACAATCCGAAAACATCAAAACCCATCAAGAAAAACCCATTTCAAAACCAAACCCACCATCCAAATAGAGTGATTCAACAAGCTGGTACTGAGTTCAACAATATAATCAATGCGAAGAAGAATGGTTCTTCCGATTTAAAGCTTGTGATCCAGAAGAAGAAACTGCCTAAAACCCATATAAGAGCTGAGTTTCTGAGCCAAGAAGAACAAATCAGTCTACAGCTAAAACAAGAAAATGTGGTTCGTTTGTCTCTCATATTTGCAATCTATCTATAAATAATATAAAACTGAAAAAATTTGACTTTTGGTTGAGTTTTGGATATATTGTTCATTCTTTTATGTTTGTTTGAATTTATCTACTTCTACTTGACTAAAGATGTTTTTTTCTTCTTAAATTCTAATTTGTAGATTGCATTATTTTAAATTTTTGTAGATGAACCAAGTTCTATTTCTTGGTTATATTTGCTAGGTGTTCAACAAAAGGCCTCTAAGAGCAACAGGTGTTGGGATAATAGTATAGATGAACTGTCATAAACTATTTGATGATGACCCACTAAGTTGTGCATTTATGTTTATTTCCTTTTATTTATCACAATAATCATTAATATCTTAGACATTGTTAACTGAGGTGTGGATTTCTGCTGTATGCAGACAGGGGCGGCCCTAGACATTTTGGGGCCTAAGGCGAGAATTAAAAATATATGTGTATGTGTATGTGTATTTATGTATGTGTATGTGTATGTGTATGTGTATGTTTATATGTGTGTATGTGTATGTTTATGTTTATGTTTATGTTTATGTTTATGTGTATGTGTGTTTATATTTATATTCATTTATATTTATGTATGTTTATATATGTATGTATGTTTATGTATGTGTATGTGTATGAGTGTGTATGTACGTGTGTATGTTTATGTATGTGTGTATGTTTATATATATTTATATTTATAAACATAAACACATATTTACATAAACATACATGAACACAAACACAAACACAAACAAACATACACAATTTATTGATGACATAGCTATTAGTCTTTGATTTTTTTTTAAAAAATTGCAAATATGAAGGATATAAGTAGAAGATATAATCCAATAGTAAATTTATCAAAATATACCTCAAGTAAAAAAATATTGAGTAAAGTTACAACCAATTTTGTAACTAATGTTCATTTACAATGCCCATTATTCATTTTGAATAAGCTAATTTGTTTCTCAAAAAAAGAAAAAGAAAAAAAGAATAAGCTAATCTTGTGACCAAACACTATAGGAGTTCAACTCCTAACTCCTAACTTCAACTTTCCCTCTCCCCCTCCATCCAAAAAAACCTTCCTTCTCCCCCTCTCCCACCAGGCGTTGGCGGTGACCAAAGGGCTCTGAAGCCAAAACGACGACTACGAGTGAATTCCTCGTCCTCCACAATCCGAAAACATCAAAACCCATCAAGAAAAACCCATTTCAAAACCAAACCCACCATCCAAATAGAGTGATTCAACAAGCTGGTACTGAGTTCAACAATATAATCAATGCGAAGAAGAATGGTTCTTCTGATTTAAAGCTTGTGATCCAGAAGAAGAAACTGCCTAAAACCCATATAAGAGCTGAGTTTCTGAGCCAAGAAGAACAAATCAGTCTACAGCTAAAACAAGAAAATGTGGTTCGTTTGTCTCTCATATTTGCAATCTATCTATAAATAATATAAAACTGAAAACATTTGACTTTTGGTTGAGTTTTGGATATATTGTTCATTCTTTTATGTTTGTTTGAGTTTATCTACTTCTACTTGACTAAAGATGTTTTTTTCTTCTTAAATTCTAATTTGTAGATTCCATTATTCTAAATTTTTGTAGATGAACCAAGTTCTATTTCTTGGTTATATTTGCTAGGTGTTCAACAAAAGGCCTCTAAGAACAACAGGTGTTGGGATAATAGTATAGATGAACTGTCATAAACTATTTGATGATGACCCACTAAGTTGTGCATTTATGTTTATTTCCTTTTATTTATCATAATAATCATTAATATCTTAGACATTGTTAACTGAGGTGTGGATTTCTGTTGTATGCAGACAGGGGCGGCCCTAGACATTTTGGGGCCTAAGGCGAGAATTAGAAATATATGTGTATGTGTATGTGTATTTATGTATGTGTATGTGTATGAGTGTGTATGTGTATGTGTATGTGTATGTTTATATGTGTGTATGTTTATATGTGTGTATGTGTATGTGTATGTTTATGTTTATGTTTATGTTTATGTGTATGTGTGTTTATATTTATATTCATTTATATTTATGTATGTTTATATATGTGTGTATGTTTATGTATGTGTATGTGTATGAGTGTGTATGTACGTGTGTATGTTTATGTATGTGTGTATGTTTATATATATTTATATTTATAAACATAAACACATATTTACATAAACATACATGAACACAAACACAAACACAAACAAACATACACAAAAACAAACAAACATAAACACACATACACATAAACACGCATAAACAAACATAAACAAAAACAAACAAATATAAACATACATACACATAAACACACACACACATAAACATAAACATACATAGACATAAACACACATACAGACTGAAAAAAATTAAACCTTCATATAGACTAAAAAAAATTGCAAATTAACACCAATCCTCAAACAATTTTGTTAGTTACTTTAGTGTGCTAAATCGAGCCTTTATGTGTGTTTATGTTTATATTTAAGTTTATGTGTGTGTATGTTTACGTTTATTTGAGTTTATACGTGTTTTTGTGTATGTGTGTTTATGTTTATGTATATGTATATTTATGTGTGTGTGTGTGTGTATATGTTTATGTGTATTTGTATGAGTATGTATATGTGTATGTGTATGTTTATGTATGTGTGTGTATGTGTGCTTATGTATGTGTATGTGTATGTGTGCTTATGTATGTGTATATGTATGTGTTTATGCGTGCTTATACCCTGATACAATTATAATTAATGGCTGAGATTAAAAGTTGAAAAAACAACTTTCAATCTCAACCATTAAATAAAATATATTAAAGGAGAGTTAAAAAGTTTTAAAAAAAAAAGAGTAAAAAATGTATAAAAAAATAACTGCGACAGTGCACCTGATCTCAGTTCGTCTTTCTTCTCTCACTATTTTTCTTTTCTTCTTTTTTTATGCAGTGCTTTGTTCTTCTTCCTTTTATTTCTCTTTATACGTCGCCTAGGCTGACAGGAGAAGAGCGAGCGAAAGCCACATCAAGAAAGGAAATCGAAAATTGTGCTGCCGAGCCAAAAACTATGAAAATCTCTTCCTCTCAACTCAGACGATCCATTTAGGTGAAATTATGGCTCACGAGACTTCACCAGATTATGGTGTGTGATTTTTGTTTATTTATTTATTTGTTTGATTAATTTGGATATAAAATTAATTCAACAAGATGATTCTTCTTCTAAAATATAATAACAAAACCAATATATGTTTTTTTAATGGTGGGTTCACTTTCAGTGTATTCATTTTGTGATTTTGGTTGTTTTGTGGGTTTTGTGTTTTGATTTCGGTGGGTGTGATTTGATTTGTGATTTGGTGGGCTTTTGGGTTTTTGTTGCGATTTGATTTTGGCTGGGTTTTGGCCGTGGTGGTGGTCGTGATTTGATTTTAGTTGGGTTTCAGTAGTGATGCATGATTAGAGGTGATGAGCTTAAAAAGCTCCGGCCATGGAGGTTTAGAAAGAGAGCTTGGTGATCAGCCATGGAGCACGGTGTGACATGGATTGAGGCAGAGAGAGGATGAGAGGGAAATAGGGGTGGCCCTAGACATTTTGGGTCCTAAGGTGAGAACTAAAAATTGGGCATTTTTTTATACTTATATGTTAATTAAATTAATGTTTATTTAATATTTTTATATTATATTTTTCATAATTATTTTCATTTTCTTCTAAATTATTTTGAAGTTCATTATCAAGATTTGTTGTGTTGCAAAATTGAACATCATCTTCTTCTAAATGATTTTGGTGAATTTTTTGCTCATTTGTGATATTTTCATCTAAATTTTGTGTTATATTTTGTTTATTATTAATAATAAATTTATCTATTGGTCCTTTTTGAGACTCAATTAATTTTTCTTCTTTTTTTAAGTTTTTCATATCCAAATATATATTTTCTAGTAGACATTTCTAATCAAACAATATATTTATAAAGACTAAAATAAAAAAATAACTTTCAAGTGTAGAGCAAATGAGAAATAGAACTTGATTTATATAAAAAGTATTGTTGTAGTTTCACTGAACAATAATAAGTTTTTAGCAATCTCAAGCTACATAAATTGAAAAAAAAAATAAGTATAAGCATAACAAAAATTTAAGCATAGCCATAACCCTGACACAAGACTTATTAATAAGGCCCACCCACCAAAAAAAAAAATAATAAAAAAAAATGAACAAACAAACAAACAAACAAATCCTATCTATAACTAAAAAAAAAAAAAAAAAATGCAGACTTTAAAAAAAAAAAAAAAAAAAAAAAAAAAAAAAAAAAAAAAAAAAAAAACCTTGAAGGCCCAAACTTAACGCCCAGTCCAGGGAGGGTCCAGGCAGCCATAATGATAAACAAAGTTACAAAACCAGCCAGGGAGGGCCCAAACAAACAAAGTTATCTTAAGTTGTTAACAAATAAAATGCAGTGCCCTGTGCCCAAATATTTATAATTTTATACCTGATTCCTGAACCTCAGAACCTGATACGGTGAGGTGAGCAGTTGAGACTTGAGAGAGGCGGAGAGCAGAGAATCAGAGAGAGGCTGAGGCGGTTCAGCTGGAGACTGAACAGTGGAGACTGGAGACTAGAGAGAAAGGTAAAATTTTTAGGGTTTTGAGTGGATTTATTTGTTTTGATTTGTGATTGTTTTGTGGTTAATCTCTTAGATCGGATTTGTAGTTTATCTGGTTGATTTTTGGTCAATGATTTTGTTTAGAACCAATGTTTAATAGGATTTACCAAAATTTTTGTTTTTTTTGGTTAAAAGGATGTGCCAGATTATTTTTGTAATTCATTTGAAACTAAATATATATATATATATTTTTTTTCCTCTACTACCCGGTTGGTTCTTTTCTAAAATTTTGGGGCCCCCTTCCACTTGGGGGCCTTAGGCAATTGCCTAACTCGCCTAAGGGAAGGGCCGGCCCTGTATGCAGATTGGGGATGCACTGACTTGGGTTTGAATACTGGAAATATAATTGTTTGGACTATCTTTTGTGCTCATTCCTGCTCCTTTTGATTTATATTTGGATTGTGCATTCTTGGTTTTTATGCTACATTCTAATGTTGAAATTGATCAGTTTAAAGGTTTTTTTTTTTTTTTTTCAATCTGTGAGTTATTGATTTATAAATAGATATAAATCATGTCAGATGTCAAAACTCGTGCAAATTAGTGCTCAAACCTTGGTTGGTTGCAGCCTAAACTGTAATGTAGAGGTGGTAAGTCAGTTGGTTTACATGGTTTTTCTGCAATTGATAGATCATGACCCCAATTTCCATATAAGAATGGAGTTAGGATTTCACCTAAGGAGGCAATTCAGTTTTATCAATATAGGACCTCATTGCAACATCCTAAATGCAATTTCTCATTATTCAAGTTGGCTTGGGCTGCATATATATACATATACAGACACACACGCACACACATACCTTTTTGGATTTAGAAAAAATGCAAGGGTGTTTAGACTTTAGCGGCAAAGTATTATTAGAGGAGGCTATGCTGTGTTTGTTCAATTGTAATGTGTTTAGTTTGTCTTGGGTGTAATTTTTGGGTGGATTCATATTGTAAACATTCTTATTATTCCCATGTTGGAACATGCACTGATGCACACCTTGTGTTTGACAAAATCTCTCACTTATGCATTATTTAAGCCAACTTCACAATGGGATGTATTATGAAATATATATTTTTGTATTAATATATGTTTATAAATAATCAGCAATAGCTTTAAATTGCAATGATTGAGATCATCTAGATTTTTTTTTTTTTTTATTTATTTTTTAACTTATTTGTGGTAAAGTAAAACAAAAAGTCTACATCTAATTACTTATAGCCTAACTCTTAAGGAGTGTCTTGATCTTTTCAAATTTGTCTTCCTGACTCTTGGAAGACTACCATGTGGATATGACATTGGTGCAACATCTTGTGCTACAATATCTATAGAGGTGTGTTGTTAATGTATTATGAACTATAGTGGCACTATATTAATATGACTTATCTTTCTCTCATTCTTATATGATATTTTTCAGTCAATAGCCAAAAATGTATACTTGTGTTTCTTTACTTGAAGAATTGAAATTGTAGTTTACACCTGATAATTTGGTATTATTAGATCTCTCACTCCCGTTTAATGCACTTATTTTTCCTGAATAATTAAGTCAAGTTAATGACATTCCAAAGGGATTGATCTCATAGTAAGTTTACAAATATTTGACAAAATATTACTAGCCCTTAGATATTGATTTAATTTTTATTATATAGATTATTTGAGAGGGTGAGATTTAGAGAGAGCATTTTCGTGGTTCTTTGATTTTTCTCGGATTGAAGCTATACCAATTGCTTCCTATTTTTTTAGATCTCTTTCATTAGTTTTCCTGTGCATTGCATGGGTATGCGACTAGTATATATAAATTTCAAAGCTTCTATATGTGTGTGAACCATTTATAGTTTGCCCTCTGAATTTTAGCTTCTCTATGCTCAAGTCGGCTGAAATTTTGAGTCTTATGTTTGCAGTGTTTAGGAGCACTTGAATGGTTGTGGTTTATTGGATCCCAAATAGTTACTAAAATTTCAATCTTTAACAGCTCTCTTGTAGGCTTCTCTTGAGGTAATAAATAATTTGTGTTTGTTTGTTTGTTTGGCTGATTCTTAGATACATGTGCAGTTGGAACTCTTTTAATTTTAGAGTTAAATGTTGGTTGGTTTTGGTTAGCAGGAGGTCATTGAAATGTGGGCTGGTTTGGGCTACTAAGGCCGAGCACGTTTTGTTCTTGAGGTGCACTCTTCTCTTCATCATTTCCTACTAATATTCTTTTATATATTTATATAATTTAGTTAGCTATAGCTATGTGAAATTGTGAACTCTTTATCTCCCTTTGGTTGACTGTCAATACTATTGCTGAATTTCTGTTAAATAGCAAGAGTTATAGCAGGATAAATGCATGATGTTGAAAAAGTGCTTGGTTTGTAAGGTGGATAATCTCTGGTTCCTAGTGTTGAACAGGTGTTAAGTGGTCTTTTTTATTTATTTATGTTTTATATATGAGCCTTGCTGTTTTGTAGTTTTCTACTTGCTTCTGCAGCAAAGATCTATTTTGAAATGCCTATACTATTGGTTTGGTCTGCAATGTTCTTAAGAGTTGCTGCTTTGTATTTTTGAGGGTGTATTTGATTTAGTGCTGGCAGGATTGATGTTAAATTGTATGCTTTTGCTGTTTTTTTGTTGGTCTTGCTAGGCTGTGTAAATGTATAGTCCCAGCCTAATTTCTGTGTATTGGTTGTGTTGATGCAGTGTTTTCTCTGTCATCTGCTGTCTCTATGGTCTGTTCACCTTAGCCAAGTTACAAGCCAATGGATGAGTGGCATGTGTGCAACAAATCAAAATATTAGGCATTGGGACAGGCCTATTTAGTCCTTAAACGAGTAGTATGCCCCTCTCTTTCTTCCTTGGTTTAAAACTGAAACCAAAGCCACCACTTGTACTCAAACCCTTCACCACATTCTTCTTCTCTACTAATACTACTACAACACCCACAATTCCTCTCATCACTAACACGCTTCTAAAGCAATGCAAGACCTTAATCCAAGCCAAGCTGGTCCATCAGCAGATCTTAGTCCAGGGCCTTGTAGACATGGCTACATACCTCATTGGCACCTACATAGCATGTGAAGCTCCCATCCATGCCATAAAGGTGCTTGAACACCTTGTTCCATCGCAGCCTACTGTTTACTGGTGGAATGCGCTTATACGACATGCAGTTCGTCTCGGGTTTCTTGAAGATGTACTTGGTTTGTATAGAAAAATGCAGAGATTTGGCTGGAAGCCTGACCACTACACTTTCCCTTTTGTTTTCAAAGCTTGTGGTGATCTTCCTTCGTTCCGACGAGGTGCTTCAGTTCATGCTGTTGTCTGTGCAAGTGGGTTTGAGTCCAATGTGTTTGTTTGTAATGCGATGGTGGCTATGTATGGAAGGTGTGGCATGTTGGATGATGCGCGCCAAGTATTTGATGAATTGTGTGGGAGAGGGATAGGTGATGTGGTGTCTTGGAATTCAATTGTGGCTACTTACGTGCAAGGTGGTAATAAGAAAAATGCACTAAAAATGTTCACTAGAATGGCTGATGATCATAGAATTTGCCCAGATGTAGTTAGCATTGTCAATATCCTTCCTGCTTGTGCTTCGTTGAGTGCATGGTTGCAGGGTAAGGAGATTCATGGTTTTGCAGTTCGAAATGGGTTGGTGGAGGATGTGTTTGTGGGTAATGCTGTAGTGGACATGTATGCCAAGTGTGGGATGATGGATGAAGCAAACAAGGTTTTTGAGCGGATGATGGTTAAGGATGTGGTTTCTTGGAATGCTATGGTAACTGGGTACTCTCAGATTGGTAGATTTGAAGATGCTCTTGCTTTGTTTGAGAAGATGCGTGAGGAGAAGATCGAGTTGAATGTTGTGACTTGGAGCGCAGTGATTGCTGGGTATGCTCAAAGGGATCATGGTTATGAAGCATTGGATGTGTTTCGTCAAATGAAGGTTTATGGTTCAGAGCCAAATGTTGTTACTCTTGTGTCTCTTCTTTCAGGTTGTGCTTCTGTGGGAACATTGCTTCATGGAAAAGAGACTCATTGTTATGCCATAAAACGTATTCTGAATGTAGATGGAAATGATCCAGGGGATGATCTAATGATAATTAATGGTCTCATTGACATGTATGCTAAGTGCAAAAGTGTCAAGGTAGCACGAATGATGTTTGACTCAATAGCAACAAAAGAGAAAAATGTGGTAACTTGGACTGTCATGATTGGTGGGTATGCTCAGCATGGTGAAGCCAATGATGCACTAGAGCTTTTCTCAAAGATGCTTGGACAGGAAATTTTCATAAAGCCAAATGCTTTTACTATAGCATGTGCTTTGATGGCTTGTTCTCGTTTAGCCGCACTAAGGTTAGGTAAACAAATTCATTGTTATGTATTGCGCAATCAGTATGAGTCTATGGTGGTATTTGTAGCTAATTGCCTCATAGATATGTATTCCAAATCTGGAGACGTTGATGCTGCTCAAGTTGTGTTTGATAACATGAAGCAAAGGAATGCTGTTTCTTGGACATCTCTAATGACGGGTTATGGCATGCATGGTTGTGGAGAAGATGCTCTTCGGGTTTTTGATGAGATGAGGAGAGCAGGGTGGATGCCTGATGGTGTAACCTTTGTTGTTGTTCTTTATGCTTGTAGCCATACGGGAATGGTTGAGCAGGGAATGAAATACTTTAATAGCATGAGTGACGAATACGGGGTGGTTCCTGGAGTGGAACACTATGCTTGCATGGTTGACCTATTGGGTCGTGCTGGTCGCTTGGATGAGGCCCTAAAGCTCATTGAAGGCATGCCTATGGAACCAACACCAATAGTGTGGGTGGCATTGCTTAGTGCTTGCAGGCTCCATCCAAATATTGAACTTGGGGAGCATGCTGCAAACCGGTTGTTAGAATTGGAGTCTGAGAATGATGGGTCATATACTTTGCTTTCAAACATATATGCCAATGCCAGGCGATGGAAAGATGTGGCTAGAATTAGATCTTTAATGAGACATACAAGGATCAAGAAGAGGCCCGGTTGCAGTTGGGTCGAAGGAAAGAAAGGAACTGCAGCCTTTTTTGTTGGGGACAGGTCACATCCTCTATCTCAACAAATATACAAGATCTTGGGAGACCTAATTCTACGCATCAAAGCCATGGGATATGTTCCTGAGACAAGTTTTGCTCTTCATGATGTGGATGATGAGGAGAAGGGTGATCTTCTTTTTGAACATAGTGAGAAGTTGGCACTTGCATATGGCATCCTAACATCACCTGCAGGGGCACCCATCCGAATCACCAAGAACTTGCGTGTCTGTGGCGATTGCCACACTGCCATTTGCTACATATCTATGATCATTGACCATGAAATCATTTTGAGAGACTCAAGTCGTTTTCATCATATAAAGAAAGGATCATGCTCATGCAAAGGTTATTGGTGATAACCAAATCATGCATGTGTCATTGTGTAAGCAAATTTTTACCATGGGACAGGTTTTTTTTTTTTATTTTTTTTTTTTGTTACATATGTAGATAGTGGGGCAGGCGAGGTTCGAAACACATACATAGGGTATCACAAGGGATGCTATTACCATTGGGCTATTAGTTGAACCACATTCCATGGGACAGGTATCAGGATTGCTGACAATTTTAAATTGTAAATCTAGACATTCCCACAATCTCCCTCCCTCTCTCTATACAAACACTTTGTTCAAAGAAAAGTTTTCCTAGTATAGACTTAAATGAAAAGTGCTTTGCAATTGTAGATGATTTTACTGGGACCCAAAGAAAGCAGGTGGCTCTTTGGATTTCACAAGTGGTTGAGCATTTGCATTGTCAGAAACCACTTCACATATTTCACTTTATTCACCCTGCTCTTGTAATGCTTGATCAGGTCAGCTTTGGTTTTCTTCATTTTACTTGTTAGACTCACATTTGTTTTATGATCAAAAGGATCCAAAATTTGCTATAATTAACCTTCATTGTTCCGCAGGGTTCCAATCCAGTGTTCTTTGACTTTTATATGCTAACTGGTGGAGCTCTTGGTGATAAGCAGCATGTGTCAAGTTCAGACTTCCTGTTACTCTCTTATGGTGCCTATATTGATGTAAATTTTGTAGTGACAGGTATGTCCATTTGTGTTTTAATATATATAAGTTTGCAAAACCAATCATGCACCTCTTTTCTTGATTCTTGAAAATATATATAAGTTTGCTTGGGTTCCTTGTTTACTAGGTGCCAAGCTTTTCACTTGAAATAAATGATGCATTGTCATATCTGGAGTGAGATGATTGAAGTTAAAACATTTTGGCTTTGTGTGATGCTTAAATTGTGGTATGGTATCGTTAAAATATTGTTGTAAAATGTATCCCCTCATTAGGTGTGTTGCCCAGGACTAAGAACCCTAGTTGTGATGCCCAGCTTTATTCTATTTTCTTTCTCCTCTTTACTTCCTAATTGCTGTTTTACAGTTTCAAGTGGTTTTTAGCAACCCTAATCATTCTCTACCAATTAGATCTTTCACTTTAACATCTAAACATCAAAAGTGAGATACCATGAGAATTTGTACTATGAATTTCTCGGTATTCTAATTCCTAATTACTACCAAAAAACTAGTTTTACCTCACTGAACATTACATCGTAACCTAAATCCCTATAGCAGTATCAGGTCCTTTTAAAAATTTTGTTAAGTGTTGACACTAAAAACCCTGAACACTTCTTAGGCTGCGTTTGGCAATATGTAAAATATTTTCCAAGTGTAAAATATTTTTACCTGAAAATATTTTTGGAAAAAGAAAATATTTTCAAGTGTTGGGCTGCATTATGAAAATTGTTTTAGAAAATGTTTTCAGGTGTTTAGTTGCATTCTGAAAATGCTATTTTTCTACTAGTTCTCACATTTTCTCAGCTTCCAAACAAATTTTATAATAGAAAATTACAATATATAAACTTAAAAGAAACAAAAATCAAAACAAAACCATTCGTTAAACTCAAACAATTTGGCCAAACTGAGAGAGGGAGGAAGAGAGAGTGATCAAAAATTGAGGGAAAGGGACAGGTAGATCGAGAAAGAGAGAGATCGGTCATGGGTGGGTCATGGGCGACACGGCGCGATCTCGGCGATGCTGGGGTTCGATCTCGGTGGCATGATCTCGAAGGTGAGGTTGAGTGAGAGAAGAGAAGAAAAGGGAGAAAACTCACCAACGGGGAGGGGAAAACGGCGGCGTTGCTCGTCAGAGTGTGGGTGGACCTCAAACCGATGTCAGTATGTGGGATGGAGCTCTGTCTCCCTCTCGTTGGTGCGTGGGGTGGAGCTAAAGAGCTTGGCGAGTCGGACCGTGTGGAGTGTGTGAGGAGTGAAGAATTTTGGAAATGTGTTGAAGGTAAAATGACTCCTGCTCATCGGAGTGTGAGTGCACCTCGAACTGACATCAGCATGTGGGGTGGAGCTCTGTCTCCCTCTCATTGGTTCGTGGGGTGGAGCTAAAGAGCTTGGCGAGTCGGACCGTGTGGAGTGTGTGAGGAGTGAAGAATTTCGGAAATGTGTTGAAGGTAAAATGACTCCTACAATTGTTTTACGGGTCTGAGGGCTTTATGTTACGGTTGATGCAAATGTTTTCCATACAAATAGTATACTTTGGGTGTCTTATGATTCATTTCAAGTGATCGACATTGGCTTCAGATCTTATTATATGCACACAATCGATTACTACACACTACAATAAGTAGGAGAACATAATCCACATCCCTCCAATCACCAATGACTTCAGCTGTACACAAAGCATGTTGACGTGCATTACAATTTTTTCAAGTACTTCCTCTTTGACCCAATTACAACGACTTTGGCATTGAGAGCATAGTATCATCATGATGTCTATGTCTCCCAAGCAGAGCATGCGCAAAATCATTCTTCGGGGCATCCCCAGATCTGTTTGACCATGCAATCATGCATTAACTTACCTGGGTATTCTTAAATCTTATCATTGCTACACAAACTTTGAATTTATCTTGAGTGAACCCCTTGATCAAAGGATTGCTCATTACCTCAACTGAAAGGATGAAATTGACTATTTTTTTAGCTTTTCTTTTGCCATATATTATAGTGATACATCAATGACCTTGTCCCAGGATCTGGTTAACTCTTAGAGATGGTGGTCATATTATTGCAAAGCAGATTGATTTGTTTGTTAGATATTCCTCAATACAAACTACTTTAAGCGTTATTGTCCAAATCACACAACTTACAACATCAACGTAAGTTATATATTCTGTTTGTAGGAATAAAAAGAAGGCAAACAGTTATCAAATGTGCAGAAGATGTTCGCCCCCTCCCAAAGTCGCTACCCTTCCTAAAGTTGAAACAAATGGGCAGTAAGTTGCAAAGTCGCTACCCTTCCTCTCTTGAATTGTCTGTGAGCACTAAGCATTCACTTAACTGATAAGTCTAGTAACTGTTAAGCTTACTAAACCATTGGAAAAGGTTTAATTTGATTCCTCAACTATTAATGTTATCATAAGGATGAAATTGAATTAATTTTAAAATATGAGAGTAAAAAATGACACAATTGACAGTTATGAGATCAGCATAACTCCCCCCCCCCCCCCCAACGCACAAAAAAAAAAAGGGTCTTTTTTGGGCTTAGGAAATGCAAGTCTACATTCCTAACATATAAGGGAAACTTGATACAAAAAACCCAAAAAGATATAATATACTTATTTATATATATACATATAGAGAGAGCGAGAGAGAGAGAGGATAATTCTATAGTTATAATAATAGAAGAAAAGGGATTTGAACAATAGTTCTCCTGATAAAGGAGAGCAAATCATTTCATTGACCTATAAAGCTCTTGACAATGACATATTGACATGAATGGTTCAATATGGAGGAAAAGACACTCTTTTCTTCTTCTTCTTATCTTCAGCCTCATTGATAATAAAAATATCTTTATGATTTGTGATTAGGAAAAAAAAAAAATGAAAAACATTTAAGTGTAAGAGTAAAGCATAGCTGATCATGTGTTCATAATGGCCAACGTAAATTTTTTGCAGTTGAATGTTAAGAGGTTCTCTAAAACGGCATTATTTATCTTTAAAAACAATATGATAATGGAGTTTTAAGGAAATCATTTCCAATGTAAAAGGGATTTTTTATTTTATTTTATTTTTTTTGGGTACATGTTGTTGATGGGCCTTTTTGCAACAAATTTTCTACCAAGCCAACTTCCTTGTGGATCTAAATCATATATTATAATTTATTTTATTCCTTTAAATATGGTCCAAACTCATGTAATATAAGAAGAATTTGAGGGAGTGTGGTTTGGAGGATGTGAGTAGACTTTTTTTAGACCTTTTGCATGAGCTCAAGCCATGCATATTGCAAAGTGGGCTGGGGACACTTGTAGAACCTAGAGCTCATGAAAATGGTCTAGTACTCAAAATTTCCACCCAATTGGACGCTTCTAGCTTCAGCTATATGTGGCTGAACATTCTGACCAACCCATTTTAGCCCGTAGAGCTTGGCTGACCTTGGCTGCTGGACACTACTAAGAACAGCTTCCTAATGAGCTCAAATGATTGAGGAATAACACCTAATTGGATTTAATCAAATAATTTCTCAATTGTGCTTAAAGCAGATTGGTCTTTTATCCAAAAAAAAGCAAACTAAACCAAAATAAACCCAATGGGAGTTTTGCACTTTGATTTTGTTCTTGTGATGCACCACTAGCCTCTATTCATTGAATACTAAAATTTTGCTCTCTCAAATTAATCAATTTAAATAAACCTAAGGGGAGTTTTGGGCTTGTTCTAGCATTTTAGCTCTTGTCACAAAAAATGTCCTTGACACATGTTAGGAAATTTTAGAGCCTGATGTTGATTTTGTAGTGAAAATAATCAACTTGTTAAAATAATCAATTATTAATTCATATTGATTTTCAAGCTAATTTTCACAAATTAATAAAACCATCTCATAAAGCAAAAAATCATTAAAAACAAGACACAATATGATTACAAAGTGGAAAACTCAAGGACAAAAATCCAAGAAAAAAACCGCTACGAGGGTTCCCAAACCTCAAGAGGAAATTACTAATAGAATTGAAGTTCTTACAATTAAAACATACTCATTTTCTTGATTGGTAGCCATAGTAGTAACTTACTCATGTACCTCTAACCTAATGTGACCAAATGCATCTCTAACTTGATTGGACACTTTTATTATGAATTCCTTCACACAAACTTCTCACAAGTGAATCCAAGGACCACCTTGAAGATTTGATCTCCTAAATAACAATAGGATGACTCTATGGTTTCAAGTTTTGATTTCACCAATATGAGAGAACCCGAAGAATGTCTTTTGGAACTCACATGTACACCAGGATGGACGTTTGGATTTTCTTTCTAAATAGCTAACAGTTTCCACCTCTCTTAGCTTCCTTTCTTGCTTCTAAAAGTAATAAGTGGTTTATACATGAGCACAAAATAGGGTTAAAACCTAGTAAGAATCCTTCTCCTATAAGAATTTGGACTCCAAATCCCATAGTTTTGTGCTCTAGCATGCTTCTTAGATTTAGCATTTATGTTGACTTTAGACCTCAATATCTCATTCACTTCAAATCCAAATTAGATCATATTTGTGTCCATTTTGAAGTCTTGGTTGTCTACTTTCCAATGAAACAAGTTTCACTCAAAAATTCATTTCAGTGCAAAAGATTGGGTCAAATAACATGAACTCCTCATATTGAACATATGGAAACTTTGTACTCTTTGAGAAATTTCTAAACCATCACCACAATTTTACAATGAATAAATTACACTAATAAATATAAAAATTTTATCTATACTATATATAATAATGTAACCATTGCAATTTTTCAAAAATCTTGTTGTGCCATCACATCATCATTTTTTTTTCCTAACAATTTTTCCTCTTTCTTTGTTTTGTTTTTTCCCCCTCTTCAAATTCAAGCCTTTAAATGCCTTATTCATTTTTTCCCTACCGACACATTTTGTTTAACCTATCTCTACTCACTTTTCACTCTTCTTCTTCCTTCATAATTTCTCACTCTAACCTTATTCTTCATGCAACCCTTTATCTTCAATCTCATTTTCTATGTAATTTTCTTATTACTCCCTTTGCACTTCTCTTCCCATCCATTGGTTCTACCCACAATCCCCCTCCCAAAAAAAAGAAAAAGAAAGAAGAAGTCAATACTCTCTCTATTTCTTCTATTTTGTTTATCTTTAGCGAATCTTTTACTGTTTCTACTTTTTTTTCCCCGCTAATGATTCATTTTGTTAAAGTTTATTTAATTGAAACATCAAATTTGTATGTTACAATATAGCATTATCAAAATATTATCAATTTTATTATGTTAATCAATTCAATTCTGTTTTGTGCTGAAGTATTTTGCTATATTTGATAGATTCGTGCCGCTGTATAAGTGTTGTGTGTGGTATTTTAGATGATTATATCATTATTTTCATTCATCTTGTGTGTCGCATAGATTCGCAAATAGTGACAAGTAAATGTCACCGAAGTAATGAGCCAAACACTTAAAAAGACGCAATAATAGCGCCTATAATGAAAAGTGGCATTGTTCTCTAGAATGGCATTTCAAACACAGCATGTTTCCACCAAAAATCAGATGGTACAATTCGAGAGAATATCAGGATTTAAAGCCTTTGAAACAATGCTTTGCAAACCTCGAATCTTTTTTGTTGCAGTTGAAGGCATATGGAATAAATGCTCACCTGTTAAAAAACTACTATATATTGTTTTCAGTTTTATTTTTTATATCATTAATATATATATATATATATATATATTGATTGTATTCAGTTTGACGGTTATACAATTAAAAAATACAAACAATGAGGTTTTACTTTAATGTGATTGTTCAATGATTAAATAAGTGCAGCAGCAATTTCAAGGGCACTAGTTTTTTTGTTTTTTTTGGAGAATCAGGGCACTAGTTAAATTCCCACTAGTGAAAAAAAGGGTAGCGTAAACGTCTAAAAGTAAGTAAAAGGTCGAGGTTGTGTCAGATAATCGAAAAATTCAACTCTTCTGCAGTTTTCTTCACCAAAATTTATTGGACTTATTATAACTTTATTATGGCTGCATTTAAAAAAATATTCATGATGGCTGTTCTTGCATTTGAGAAAAGATTAATTTATTGCTATTTTTAGCACGTGGGGCAAGTACCAATGGTATACATAATAGTGATAAACCTTTGGCGTAATTTTTGCTTTTAATCAACCTTAAGCTAATCGTAAGTCTTCCCTTGGGCCTTATTGGATATTTGGATTTTTTTTTTTTTTGGAGAAATAAACACAAACAAACAAGGGAGAGGAAAATGAGTTTTAACATAAACGCATACCACAACTACTCAGAAACTATAATGGATATTTGGATGGTTGGATCATCACTTTAGCTGCTATTAATGTTTACTAGACTCTAACCATGTATGAGCATGAAATTATTTAAAAATAAATGCATTTTTTAATCATAAAAATATTAAGAATTAATCAAATTATTTTAAAAAATAAACTTAGTTAGATGTATGTTAAAATCCCTGCTTAAGTTTAATTACTATATAATATATATGATAGTTTTTATTCTAACAATTGATAAGATAAAATGTGTTGGTAATTTTTGTTGAGTGGATATATGATTGATTTTTGTTTTATTTTTTAGTTCTTTAATATTAGACTCTTCGTAGTCTACACTCATTAATTCACTTAGTAGTAGGCACAAATATTAAAAAACTTAAGTTGACACATGATACGAAATTAACTTATAATTGAAATCTAATTGAATTTTCTCTAAATTTTGGTTTTAAATATATATTAGTGTATAACCTCATGTATATAAATGGATACAATTAAAAATAATCACAATTATACGGTTCAAATTATACATGACATTAGCTTACTTTTTTTTTAAAACCATACACTTCTAAAATATGTAATGGTTTCTTAATTAATATATATATATATATATATATATATATATGATTGATTTAGTATTTAATTGGTTTTAGACTCTCTAGTTTATGCATCTAATAATTCACTTGCCACAAAAATTAAAAATTTAGATGGACACATGGTGGAAAATTGGACTCTAATTGAAATCCAATTTAAAATCCAATTGGATTTAGACTTTTCAATTTTTACACTCAATAATTCACTTGCCACAAAATTAAAAATTAAATAGGACTCATGGCATAAAATTGAGAATTCAGTTAAAATCTAATTGAATTTTCTCTAAGTTTTGGCTATTAATATGTGTGTGTGTGTGTGTGTGTGTGTGTGAGAGTGTGAAAAAGTTTGGCCTCAAACATATTTGGAACTGTCTTACTCCAACTCATTGTGCGGCGATTGAAGAGACCATTTATATGTAGTTTTAGTTATATGGTTTTTTTAATTAATCACGTGATTTATTTAAATAATATACATGAATAGTTTTATAAATCATTATGTAATGAGTTTGAAAAAATAACAACAAATATGTTTGAAACCAAATTTTGTCTTGTTTCCCATCCTTTGCAATGGCAATATTGTCCAAAGCACAAGGGCAGGCTGTTTTTGTGATAGATTTTGAGCAATATCAAAGATGGAGGATTTTAAGCGCTAACCTAACTACCTAAAAATTATTATCGTAAAATGAATAAAGGATAGGTATAAGGATAAGGATAAGAAATGAATTTTTCACTAAAAATTATTGATTCTAAAGAATTACAAATATTGAAAATTACTGTTTTCGAAAAGTTACAAAATGAGTATGTGTTAGAAATAAGAATTGTTTTAAATAAGGGTGGCAAAATCAATCCAAACCCATTTATCTATCTTTTTTTTTAAAGAATTTCAACCTATAACGTTCGCTCCTGATGATTGCTCTTTATCATCAAACAAATACACCAATTGGTTTTTAGTGTAAGCGGGGATTGAATCCCAAGCCTCTTATTCAACCATCAGAAATTTTACCGGTTAACCTAACTAAAACCCACCATTTATCCACGCATTAAAACAAGACTTAAACCCGCTAAATTATTAATTGGGTCAAACGGTTATTGTATGGTATACAATCATAGGCCCATTATTGTTAAGCCCAAGGTTGTACGGTGCGCTATCATAGGCCCATCGCTTGGGGGCCCAATGTGTATGGAGTGCCTGGCAATTGGGCCCAAGATTGTTTTGGGTCTTGACACTGTTGTTGTTCGGATGTATTCTAGGGTACCTTGGTAGTGCCTTGAGGAATATCGCTGTCGAGCACCATTTGGGTCTAGCACTAGTTCCAACGTTCACTTTCCAATTCCCAAAGTGAGTCCACTTCAGTTAGGAATAATCAAAACGGGACTCACCCACATGAGGATTGTTGGCAAGCAATCATGATTAACCCATTAAGGGGAGACTATAAATAGAGGAAATGAAGGAGGAAAAGGAGTTAGACACTAGGGAGAGAAAGTGAGAGAATAGACAAAGAAGGAGAAGAAGAAACAAAAAGAAAGGTGTTCGGTTAGTGAGGTTTGCACTTCTTGTGGGACTTAGTCTGCCTATCAAGGAACTTCCCATTGTAGGATATTCAAAAACCCACCACCATAAGTAAATTGTAAGCCCAATTACTAGGTTGGCCCACTAACATGGAATTGGGCATGCACATGTATTAACCTAATTAAACCCAATTAACGTTGCTATTAATTGAGTTTTAACTAGTACCCAATTAGACCTAATTATGACCCAAGTATCATCTACCTAAATCACTTAACTCTAAAATACCCCAAAACCCCTAAAAAAAACCAAAGCTCCCTTGGAACTGCTAAAACAAAATTTAAAAAATACACTCCAAATGACTAAAAATAGCCTGAAACTTCAAAATGACCAAAATACCCCTAAAATCTCGAATTGATTAAGAATACCCAAAAACCTTTAAAATGATCAAAATACCTCCGAAATCTCTAAAACAACAAAAAATACCCTGAAACCTCTAAAATACCCACAAAATCTCTAAATGAGTTCAAACTTCAAAATACCTCAAAACCTCTAAAATGACCAAAATACACTTGAAAATCTCTAAAATTATAAAAAATACATAGAAATCTCTAAAATGACCAAAATACCCCCAAAACCTTTAAAATGGCCAAAATACACTCAAAATCTCTAAAATGACAAAAAATTTCCCAAATTTTCTAAAATGCCTAAAATACCTAAAAATCTCTAAAATGAGCAAAAATACCTAAAAGCCTTTGAAACGGTCAAAATATCCTTAAAACCTCTAAAATGACCAAAATACTCTTAAACCTGTAAAATTAGCCAAAATTCATTTGAAAATATCTAAATGACCAAAATTCCCCTAAACCTCTAAATTGACCAAAAATATCATGAAACCTCTAAAATGACCAAGGGGGTCCTAGGGGTATTTTGGTCTTTTTCTTAAGTTTCAGTGGTATTTTAGTTATTTTTTAGGTTTAGGGTATTTTGGGGATGGTCATTTTTAGGCTTCAAGGGGGTATTTTGGTCTTTTTTTTTTAGGTTTCAGTGGTATTTTAGTTATTTTTTAGGTTTAGGTGTATTTTGGGGATACTTTGGTCATTTTTAGGTTTCAAGGGGGTATTTTGGTCATTTTGTAGGTTCTCAAGGTATTTTGGTAATTTTAGAGGGTTTTGGGAGAGTATTTTACTCATTTTAAATGTTTAGGGGCATTTTAGTAATTTTTTAGATTTAAGGGTATTTTGAACATTTTTGAGGTTTTAGTGGTATTTTTGTTATATATAATCACTGATTATTGGGTAATTAGGCGGGTTGGGTTTTACCTATATTAATTGGGTTTGGATTATAATGGGTAAATGAGTTTTATGCACCTAACCCATTTATATCCAGCCCAAACCCACCCCTTTGACACTCCTAGTTTTAAATAATCAAAGTATATATATTAAAGGATGTTGTTTTGAAAGTCCTCTTTAGTGTCCATTCCTTTTTTTTATAAGAGTGTCCATTTCTTTTTTAGTGTATCAATGCAAGAAATTTTTAAAGTAGTCTAATGGTATAAACAAAAATATAAACATTAAGATATTTATAAATTATAGTAGGGTCTTTCTTAAAAAAGTTTTTTGTTGTTGCTACTTTTAACTTTTATGTACAACTTTTTAAAATCTCACATTTTCTCACTTTTTCGAAGTACAAATATATTTTAACACACTTTCAGTAAAAGGTTTTCAACAAAAAGTTAGACAAGTTTTTTTTTTTTTTTTTGGAGAGATTTTCAACCTATAGCGTTTGCTCTTAATGATAGCTTTTTATCATCAGGCCAAGATACTAATCAGTCTTTGATGTAGGCGGGGATTGAACTTCAAATCTCTTATTCAATCATCAAAAACTTTACCAGTTAAGCTAATTGAAACCCACTAGATATGCTATTTCTAAACCAACACTAATGGTATAAATATAGATATAAATATTAAAATATTTTATAACAGGGAAAATTACATGTGAATAATTAGGGGAAAAAAAATCTTATGGCCATTAGTCAACTTCATTTGACCAATAATTATCATTAAGAACTTATTTTATTATTTCGTGAACAGAGTCTTGTTGTTTTCTGCTCATTATTATAAATTAAGTCAAATCTACCTCTATTTATTGGCCTAGATTTTTAGGAAATTCGAATCCTAACCATTTTGGATCCTATGACACTTGTCACCAATTTCAAGATAAATGGGTGTCACATGGATAAATATTTCCCATGATATTCCCTTGAGAGGATCACACTTTAAATCTAGGTTTGTAATCCCTACCCAAGGTCAGATTGGCATGCAATATCTTTGCCAAAAGTCTTTTTGAGGTGCTAGGGTGATCCAAGCCTCAAAGGGTAGGTGGTGGCCGGTGTAGAGCGGCATAGTAGCTCTCAAGTACTTTGTTCGCCTAGGCAATTCAATTGCTTCCTCATCGTGGCTCCATACTTTGGGCAGACTTAGGAGACTTATCCTAAAACATTTAATCCATAGACGATGATGATCTTTTAAAATTCCTCTTTAATGTACGTTCCTTTTTAGTGTACCAACATGAAAATATATATTGAGTAGTCTAAAACATGATATTAATATAAAAGTTAAGATATTTGAACAAAAATAATATAACCTTTTGAGAATAGATAACTCTCAAAATTTACAATTCTCAATGGCAAACAATTACCTATTTTGATTCATCATATCAAACTTCCCCATAATATCTTGCTTTATAATCTTAACTCACATCTTGCTTTGTTTGTGTAAGTTTAGTTGATAGTTTTTGTTAATTCTTCTTATTTTTCTTTGTTGCAGCACTCTTATTTTGATTGTCCTTATTTTTCTGGTTAATTTTAGTTTATCTATATTATTCTTTTGAGGTTGTGAACCCAAGTTGTTATTTTACATATATACGAAAATTTGTGATTTTTTTTTCTTTTTTTTTTTTGGTATGAGCCAAATGCCAGCAGAACCATAATCAAGCATTAAAAAAAACGTAGTTTTCTCAAAATTGTTTTTAGAGAAATTTTTTTTTTTTAAACAATAACATTTTATGCTGAAACAAATGGAGTCTCACTATGAAAAGGAGTTGAGCTACATAGGAAAAATTATGTGACAATTCATAAAATCATAGTACAAATTATTTTAAAAAATCACATGACTCATTAAATATGCAATGTGACTAAAAGTACACATGAATGATCATTTGAGTTACCTCATGATTTTCTTAAAAAAAAAAAAGAGTTATCTCATAATTTAAAAAAATTTCTTCCAAACTAGGATCGAGTTTGAACAATAACATTTTATTGCCATTGTCTTACCATCAAGAAAAAAAAGAGAAGTTTGAATGTATTATATTAGATCATGATTGATGATTTTTTAGCTGTCATTTTCTATTTTATTTAATATTATTATCATAATATGGGTTCAAATTAATTCAATAGGTAAAATTTTGTGTTGTAAAATATAGAAACTTGATTTGAATCTTATTTAATCTTAAATTTTAATTGCTAATAAAGAATAATGAATATCATATATTCAAATCATATTTTATATATAAAAAGACAACTTTAATCATATTGTGCATTCCTAATTCACCCAAAATCACACCATGTAATTTTTTATTTTTCAAAACACAATGTAACATCTTATAAATATTTTGATAAAGAGGCAATATTAGACTACCAATATTGGCTCTTTTCAAGTCATTTCCATCATAGAAGCTGTATTCACATTTCTTTCTCAAAAAAAAAAAAAAGCTGTATTCACATTTTTTTTTAATAATTTTTTTGCTAAAATTTAATTTAGTCTTTTGACTTTTATGTCGGTTACTTTAATTTTTGTCAATTTACTCCCACACTTTATCAAAATGACTATTTTGTTCAAATCTATTAGCAAATGAAGCCATTTGAAGATATTTTTCAAAAAATGATCATCAATAGACAATATTTATTATATGGCCCATCTCATGAATGTTTTTAAGTTAAATTTTAAGTAATACATAATGTTTACACAATGTTAATAAATTTGGATACATTAAGGATGGCAATAGGGTGAGATGTTGCTGAAAGATAGATTCTTCACCTTCACCCTCACCCTATATGGTTTTGTCTTACTCCATTCCCACCCTATCCCACATGAAGGGGCAAACTGCCTTGCCTCATCCCCGCCCATTGGGGCTCTACTTTGTGTTATTTCGTCCACCCCTCCCTACACCTATTACAATTTTTTTTTTAATTTTTTTTAAACTTGTTTTCATTAATATAAATATACTTGAAAGTACCAAAAAAAAAAAAATATGTCTTTAACATTAACAGTGTCAGGCAAGGCAAGATAGGGTTGAAAAACCCAAACCTATCCTACTATGACCCGAGGTGTGGGGCAAAAGTCTTGCTTGATTCCTGCCCCACCACCTGCTTTAAGAACTTGTAAGGACTCAATTTGTAACGACCTCGAACTGGTATTGGGTTCGTACGTTAAAGGCCCAAACAATAAAATTTGTAGAGCGTGGGCTGAAAAGTTAGGCCTTAGTCACCGGACGGTGGTTGGTCATGGTGTTAGTGATGGACGGACAGAGGTGAACTAATTTTGCCCAAGAAGTCTTTCTCCTCAGCACGGCTTGGGAGGCTCTGGTTCTTGGCCTTTTTTTTCCCAGCCCCCTTTCTGGATTGCTTACTTCTCTTTTTATACTAGTCTTTACCCTCCCTCCAACGTCCATGTGTTGGTTCAGCTTTCTAGGGCTGATACTTGTCCTATCAACCCATACCCAAAGTGGTTGGGGGTGGTTGTAAAAGTTGAAAAGCATTACTCTGTCAGGCACAGAGTATTTAATTGCAGTAATGATAGCCTTTCCCTTATTCTTTGTTGCCATATTGTTCAGGGGTCCTTTCTCCATCAATGCGGAGGTGCTAAGCTTTTCCTCAAACTGTTCCTATACCATACTTGCCCTTTCTTTCAGGAGCATTTTGGGATGCCGAGGACGATTCTGTTCTCGGCTATATCTCTAGGCCATTTGAACTTTCATTGTATATCCTTAGCAATGTCCCTCCTCGGCTTGGACCCTGGGCCCTAACGTAAAGTGGACTGGGATCATAAGTTCTCTGGCTCCACAGAACTTACTTGGCAATTTGAAAAAAGTATAGGGTCTAAATTAAATTTTAAACTTTATTTTTTTTCCTTAAAAGGATGACGAAGCATATGATTAAAAGATAAAATTTTAAAGATTTTTTTTAACGAAGGGCCCAAGAGAAGTGGTTAAGAACCGTTTAATACTTTATTAAATAATATTTTCATTTTTTTTTTCAAAAAATAAAGTCAAACTGTTATACATATATTCAAAATAGTACAATTTCAAAAAAAGAAAAAAAAAAAAACAGTACACACAATTATAATAAATTTGTGCGTGTAAGGTAATAAATCATTGAAATGTGTATTTTATTTTTTGAAAATTGTGCATTATGGTTCATAATTGAGTATTTATTAAGATCACTTGTTAATTAGACCCTCAAAATGTTATTATTCATTAAAAAGAAGATAAAAGTTTCAGATAAAAAAATAATTCTCGAAGGGCAAAGTTAATGAAAATGGAAAAGTTAATGGATACCCTAAGGGGGCGTTTGGTCGGCGTGATGTTACATTACGCCGTAATATTATGTTACGTCGTAATATTACGTTATTGTAATCTTAGTAATCTCAATACAAGAATACAATATTATATTGTTTAAAAAGGTGATGAGATTAAGATGATATAATATATTTTATAATTTTAAATTATGGTAATGTTAGAAAAAATAAAAAAAAATTTTAATGTCACATCATCGTAATGTGTATCATATCAAAAGCACATTACAACGAAACAAATGTCCTTTAAAAACATTGATTTAAGAAATATTTGTAAACACTCACTTTTTTGCAATTTTTTATACCTTTTATGAAAATGTTGTCAAAACTAAAAAAAAATAAAATTGATCGGTTGATGTTAATAAATATTTTAAGAACACCTGTTCACTAGACTCAAAGAGTCGGGACAGTTTGGAAAAGTATTTTAGATGAAAATTCACACGTGGCATTAAGAATTCCAACACATGGACCGCACGCTCAACAGTGTAGATATTAGCCCCCACAACCAATAGTCAAAGCTTGTATTAGGCAAGCAATTGTCAAACACGCCAAACAGAAAGCGGTAAAAACTACACCTAATCTTAATTTGTATGCACGCTACATAATTAAATAGTATTAATAATAAAGTTTATATTAAAAATAAATAAAAAATATTCTTCTAATAAAAAACTAAAAAATTCGAAATATATTAAGATTCAATTTTTTATTTTTTTTTAAAGTTTCAACTTATGACGTTCGCTTTTGATACTATCAAAAATTTTACTAGTTTAGTTAAATTGAAACCCACGTATTAAGATTCAAGTTTTTAACCAAGAGTTTAGCCAAAAAAAAAAAAAAAGTTATTAACCAAGAAAAGCAGCCACCCAAGTTGGCAATAAACAAAAACTACAGCGAATGAATCCAAAATTAAAAAAGATAAAAGGAAGGCAAAAAGATATAAATATGTAAAAATGGGAATCCCAATTCCCAAGTCCCAAAAAACTCCCGAAATTGCATAATCCATACTAAAAGTGCCCCTTTGACTAAAATCCAAAGCAAATTGTTTGAGCTTTTTTAGCAAATAATTTCAATTTTAGATTTTTTTGTTTTTAAATATTTTAACAAACATTTAATATAAAAGTTATAAAAAATTATATATATTTTTTATATATTTTGTACAAATAAATTATCGAAAACTACTATGCCAAACAAGCTTTAATAGTTAAGAATGACATGGGAAAATGCTAAAATTATAATTTTTTATTATAAATTATTGATATGCTAAAGAGTGATGTTAGTTATGAGTCCATGTAAGAAATAAAGTTTTAAGTGACAGATTGATATTGATGGACAAAAGAGTAATTTCAATAATAAATTCACATTAAAACTAATAACAACCCTACCTATAATTTGTTAGAAGGATATTGTAAATATATAACTTTTCATATAAAAATCGACATACATAAACATTATCCAAAGATGCTTTTGTTAACAAAAGCTAATGCTTAAGTCATCTTTTACGATAATGTCCTCCTTTTCTTCCCAATTTTAACGTCACCCAGTCCTCACTCACTTTAATACTCTCTCTCTCTCTCTATCTCGTCCTTTAAAAAAAAAAAAAAAAACTAAGAATCAGAAGAAAAAAACAAAAGAAAGAAAGAGAAAGATATACAGAGGTTGCAATCAGCAAAAATCAAAGCAAAGCTGTTTGCCTCTCTCTCTCTCTTTCTCTCTCTCTCTCTCTCACACACACACATTTGATCATATTCTTTTCCAAAACCCTGTTTTGTTTCTCTCTCTACAATCTTTTCCTTTACTAAGCATATTTGTTTTTTCCCTTTAATGAGTCTCCATTTTTAGACCTCCCTTTTCTATTCTTGTTCATAAAAACCTCAAACCCAAATCAGATTCTCATTCTCTCACACTCCCAAATCCATCAAATTCTTTAAACCCATTTCCATTTTCTCTCAGAGACCCCCGAAAACATAGTGTACTTATTAATTAATTTTCTCTGAATTTTTTTTATATACATATAGTTATATATATAGTATATTACTGGGGGATTTTTTTTTTTTGGTGGGGGTTGTGTGTGTGAATCTAATGGCTGCGGTGGCTGAAGTGCCTGGTGAGGCAGTGGCTGCCAAGACCTTAGACACCAAACCCACATCGGAATCTGAAATCAATGTGCAAGTGCAAGAACTTGTTGCCATGTTCAAAAAGTTGAATCCTTTAGCCAAAGAGTTTTTTCCTTCCTCTTACCCAAATCATCAAAATAGCTTTTATTTTCTGAACAATGGTCAATTGTCTCCCAACAATTTTGCTGACACCAATAAGCCTTCTGGCAATGATTTCTATCCCAACAACCGCAGGGTAATTATCATTCTCATTTGATCTCTTCTATGTGGTTTTTGGGTTTTATATCATTGTATGAATGATTGTTTGGATTGTCTTTGTGTTTTAGAGAAATGGGTTGTTGTTGTTGGTTTTGCTTATTTACTGTTTCTTTTGTTCTCTTTTTTTTTTGGGTGTAATGTGAATTGAGTTGAGTGTCTGAATCGGTAGATTAATGGGTTTTTGGATTTTTATTTTTATAAAATTATTATTATTATTATTATATATTTCTGTGATTTGAATTGAGTATGAAAATTGGTATGCACAAGTTATGCTTACCACTAAATAGGTTCTAGCATTGATACTGTTATATCCATTTTCTTTATAGGAAGAAAATTTGAAATGGTATGCTTTTTTAAGAAGAAAGAAATTGATATGAGCAGAATTCTTGGTTTCAATTGATCGTCTGAATTATATTTTAGTACTTGTTGATGGTGGTGTTGAGTAGAGTTTCTGGGTTTTGTTATGTAATTTTTAATATAGGTGGTATCTGAATATTTTTTTTGCTTTCATACAGAAATTAATTTCAATCTCTTGTCTGAGTTGGATTAACAACTTTTGCGTTTTCTATTTTATTTATTTATTTTTAAGTAAAGGAAGAGGTGCAAGTGCAACATGAGGTGAATTTCTGGTGTTTGTCTTGCCAATTGTGTTTTTAACCAATTTGTGGTCTGAGACTGAATATGTCCAATTTTGGTCTAATTATATATTTCGATTGAAATGCTGGAACACTTAAGCAAGGAAGGGTAGTTTTTTCTATCTGATTTTATTTAGGTGATGATAAAACTTCCCTGTTGGAAATAAAGAGAGAAAATATTGAGAAATAGTTTTTGAAGAAGTTTCTTGCCAAAAACATTGACATTTTACAATCTTGTATCTGTTATATCTCTTCAATGTAGTTGCTAAAATTTCAACTTTTCATTTCCAGAGAAGAAACAACTATAACCAGGGGAGGAGAAGGTTGAATGGGAGAGCTTTCAAAGCTCAACGAGAAGATAGCATTAGACGAACGGTTTATGTTTCTGATATTGACCAGCATGTAAGTGAAAATTTTGGGAATTTCTAATCATCTTGATGGTTGAATATATAAATATATGGTCTTTATTTGGTTTTAATTTTTGAATAATAACTTTAATAAATCCTTTTATCAAATTTAGGTCACTGAAGAGCGGCTTGCTGCCTTATTTAGTAGTTGTGGCCAGGTAAGTTGCAATGCTCATTTGAACACTGATCAATCCATTGTTTTTTCTGTACTTTAATTTATTTGAACCTAGGAGCTTCATTTTGATTCTTTGATAATATTTTAATTCACTTAGAGAATTCTTTTCCGTTATAACTTTGAAGTTGGCTAAATCATTTTAATTTTTAATTTTTTATTTCATCCTAGAGAACTATGCCAATGGGCTCTAGCTCAAAAGGCATTTCCTTCCCCCATGAGAAAGATTGGAGGATAAGGTTATGGATTCAAAACCCACTGCATGTGTGTGCAAACTTATCAAAAATAAACAGAAGAATTAAATCATGTCAGGGGGAGTTTTCACAATTTGGCTATGTGATCCCCATAGGCCTTCACATTTTAAATTTTTTGTCAATGAGTTCATCACAAAAATTTTGTGGAACATATTTGGCAACTATATATGTTTTCTTGAGTCCATTGTCCCTTTGAATGCAATGAGAAAATTTACACGCTTGACCCATTGCAGCTGCTGCCTAGTGCCTACCCTTAGATGCCCCTTGCTCCATTGGTAGGCCCCAGCATGAATACCATTATTAATACAGCAGTCTCTGATACTACTTCTGGCACGTAGCCATTGTAAGGCCCATTTCCTAGCATGCTACCTAGGCATGCAGCTTCTAGCAGGCTGCTTGAAATGACACTCCCCCATTCTTCAAAACTGTCTTCTTTACTCTACTAAGCAAGTAAATTTTTTTACTCTACTGTTTGGCTGTTTTTATTTCACACTCTTCTTAAAATGAGCTAATGCTGACCCTATTTTTTTTTTGTTGTAATAAGGCTTGGTTGTTGTTATTGTTATTTTCTTAACATAAGCTATATGAATTTGTTAAGGGAGCTGATGCCATGAGCCTTGTAGCTCAATTGGCGCTTCCTAGTGTTTCCAATGGAGATGTCTAGGGTTCAGAGGTTCCCTTCCCCTTTGTAACTATAAAAAATTTGTTAAGGGAGCTGGTGGTTTTAGTTTTTTGGTAGTTGAATTCTTATGTGTATAATGTAGAAGGATTTGTGATTGTTATGATGAAGTATCTACCTGACTCTCAATGTGTACCTGGGCATGCACTAAATTGTAGTTTTCGAAGTACTAATTTATGAAATGGAACAAGTATATGTGAAAAAAAATTCATTAGAAGATGATTGGTAAAGTTGTCACTAGAAAAAGTAAATACTCTAGTTGTGATCATCACCTAGAAGTCTAGAATGGTTATCTGAGTATGGAGTGTTGGGACCTGATGCATGCCAGAGATTGGTTCTCTCCATGCCCTTTTTGGGACTAAGAATGATTCTTGGGGTTTTTATTTTTAATTTGTAAAATCGGAAGTGGTCGTGTTGTTATAACTAGCTCATTGATAGGGCTAATGTACTCTATCAATGGTCTTGCATTACTTACAGTCTGAGCTATGGTTGTCCACTGAATGATTAGTATGGAATTTTTTAAGCTGTTAAATCAGATAGTTTCATTAATTAGAAGCCAATAAGCTACATCTCAATTGGCACTCCTTTCCCTTGTAAGAGCAAGGTGGAGGGTGAGGTTGTGCATTCAAGACACACTGGGTGTGTGTGTGTAACTTACCAATAAAAAAATAAAAATCATTGATTAGAATAAGAACTAATCATGATTGGGATGTTTATTATTATCTTTGACTGCTCAAATTACATAATCAAGCCTCATTTGGTGATATATGACTGTTGAAAAAAAAAAGTATATATATATATGTATATATATATATTCTTTTTCTGCTCTATCTTTGTTTGTTATATACTTTCCTTGGTAGGTGCAATTTGATAAAAAAAAAAAAAATTCATCATGTTTCATTACTGTTGTCTAATCTCTAGTTCTTCACCACCATAGCCTTTTTAACTACTACCTCATTCCTACAAGAGTTGTAGTCAGCAATATTAGTTTAATATTGCCAAATTTATTTTCTGATTTAGCTCCAATATTTGCAATTATTTATTTTTTCTTCTCATAAGTACACTGATTTAAGATCTTGTTCTTACTATGCATTTGAATCTGTCTTCTATGTATCTCCTCTTTTATATGATTCATTGGCTGAAAGGTTTTGTGGCTGTGCTCCTTGATAGAGGTTTAATACTTTTTTGCTGTTTTTTATGATCTTGTTAGTTCACAGACATGGGAGGTTATGGTGCATGTCTACCATGGTAGGGTGTGTTTATTCTGTATTCAATACCTGCCTTTCCTGTTTCATGTACTTTAGATTCAACTAGACTAATTATTTTTATTCTAAGAAAATATACCCTCTTTTCATATATAATAATTTTCTAAATTCTTAATCCCTTTTCTAAAAAAAATTTAAGGGCATTTTTCCCCCAATTAAATCATTGGGTGAAAATACTGTCAAGTTATTAAATGTTCAAAATTACCCATAAGTCCTGAACAACAACCTCACCCTTTACAACTACAATAAAGCCTTAGTTTCAAAATTTTGGGGTTGGCTATGGATCCTCACTAGATTAGTTAGGGTTAGCCTCATGTATTATTTTTTTCCATCCTATTCTATCTAAATTCATATGATCTATTACTTCCTTTATTGACATGTCCTTTTTTATTACTTCTACTTATGATTTTTGGTCTTCCTCTACCTTTTTTTTATTCTTTCAACTTGGATCAACTCACTCTTTCATGCTCGTGCATTAGTCTTTCTCCTCTAGACATGATTTTTCTGATTTTTTCATCAATAGGGGCTACCCTATCTTTAAGCAAATTTCCTCATTTTGAATAATTTCTTTCTGTGTATTTCCACTATATGCATCTTAACATTCTCATTTTAGCTACAATCATTTCATGAATATGTTGCATGTTAACATTCCAAAATTCGGTACCATAGATCATAGCTGGATGTATAGCAGTCTTATACAATTCTCCCTTTAACTTAATAGGTATTTTATGATTGAACAATATTCTTGATGTGCTTCTCCACTTCACGCACCCACTCTTATCCTATGATTCACATCCTCTTCAATTTCTCAATCTTTAAGAATTATTGATTTAAGATAATGAAAGCTATCGCTCTATGACATCTTTTGATTATCAAGTCTTACCATCTCTTTGTTACCGTTTCTACTTTTACTAAATTTAAATTTACATTCCATGTACTTTGATTTGGTCCTACTTAATTGAAAACCTTTGGATTCTAGAGCATCTCACCAAATTTCTAACTTGGCATAAATCTACTTCTAATTTCATCCCACTAAAATTATATCATTTGTAAAAAGAACCTTCATCTCTTCTCTATAAATAGAAAAAAAATAGAGATTATATCAAACAAAATAAACCAGTTTGGTTTGTTCTTGATTAAAATGGTTTCTCTTTCCCCATTCTTATTATTAGTGATAATTCTTGTTTGCAATCTACAATAATCACGACTCATATCATACTTTTATTTGTTTTAAGTGACTGATGTTAACTTCTTTATCACCTGGTTCTATTCCCCAATAGTTTTGATCATATGACCTCCTGTATTTTGTTCTTGTTAAACCTTGCGCCTTCATAAAAACAAATTAACCTTTTAGCATCTTTACTTAAAACAATATCATAATTTGAATATCCGATGAATGTTTTCTAATTCTTCTGCTACATTGTCCAAAAGTGTGTAATTTTAAATCTTCACAAAGTATTACTAGTAGCTTTCCTCTGCCTGTAGTATGTGTGGCCCATGTGGAGTGAAATGCTTTGGTTTATGCCTTTTCCTTTAAGAACAATGGTAATTTGTCTTTCTCTCTGAGTATGTTTTGTATTTATGAGAGAACTAGGTTTTTTGATAATTGCATTTTCTTTTACTACATGGTTAGTTTGGTTGATGGGATAGTAAAATCACTTTTTTCAGTTTTATTTATCTATTTATTTATTTTAAAATTTTGAAGGTTAATGATTGCCGAATTTGTGGTGATCCGCATTCAGTTCTACGTTTTGCATTTGTGGAGTTTGCTGATGACCGTAAGTTGATTGTTCTGGCCTGCAAGTCTTTCTTACTGGTGTTCTTTTTCCCCCACCAAAACATACTGATATAATGTGAACATGGGATTTATGCCAACAGATGGTGCAAGAGCAGCTCTAGAACTTGGAGGGACGATGCTTGGGTACTATCCGGTTAGGGTTTTACCTTCAAAAACTGCCATCCTTCCTGTGAACCCTACATTCCTTCCTAGAGTATGAATCATTAACTTTCTGGCTCTTTCTAGTTGTGTTAATTTCAAAACTCTATGAAATTGTTTGCTGTATTGGTGTTTTGATGACTGAAATTTAACTGCAGTCAGAGGATGAACGGGAAATGTGTGCCAGGACAGTCTATTGTACAAATATTGATAAGAAGGTATTCCCCTTTGTTTTATTTGGAAGTATTAAGTTTTACATTCCTGCTGATACTTTTTTAACTGCGTCTCTGTTCTGGATGATGCCCATCATAGTGATAGTGGTCATATGCATTATGCATGCATATGTAGTGATTGTAGTTGATTTACTTGATTCCCAGTCAATCTTAATTTTTTCCCAATAAAAGGCTCATTTGTGAATGCAGGTTTCTCAAGCTGAAGTGAAGAACTTCTTTGAAACAGCCTGTGGTGGTGAGGTTGGGACAATACTTAAAACATGATTGCATTTTAATGGATTAGAAAACAATCAAAACATGATGTGTCAAGTTACGTGATTGATAGTTGACATCATTTCAAATTTACAGGTTACTCGCTTGAGGCTTTTGGGAGATCATGTTCATTCAACTCGTATAGCTTTTGTTGAATTTGCACTGGTAAGTTTTTGTTTACAACCTTGAAGTTATTGATGTTTTAGAGGTAATTTAAAAAAAAAGGAATTTGCAAAGGTCTCTCTCTCTCTGTGCCTGGTTAAAAACAATATTGAATATTGACCATCTGATATCTGGTTTTCATGGAGTTCTTAGATATAGATATTATTCTCATTTTCTCAGGTCAGAGTTGGGTGAAAATAGTGCATATAGGTATGAGAATGAGCTATTTTCATGTACAAAGCATGATCTTTGCTCACTGTTTTGCTGATGAATCTAACTATCAAGGAAATTTCTTCACCGGAGCCATACTCCTTTATTTTATTTTATTTTATTTTACATATGTAATACATCTCAAATACTTGCAAATACTTGTTAAAAACATCCAAAATTTGAAGTTAAGTTACTTCTGGAGAGGTAGAACACATCAAATATCAAACTGCAACCTTAGTACAAAATAAAATGGAAATACATAAGCAGGGTTACTTGTATCTTTTGTCTGGTACAGATGTTTCCTACCTTTTTGTTGCATTAACTAGAGATACTCATGTAATTAATTTGTTATAAATGGTGATGTTAATACTTTAGCAAAACAATTGTTTTTGTCAGACACGTGCACAAACATATGAAATATGGGATTCATACCCTAATTTCAAGGTTTTGCTGTGTTGACATATCTGTACTATATATATCCCCATCTCTTGTATCAGTATCCATGCTTCATAATATTTCTTCATACTCAGTAACATAATTGTGACTTTCGGAATTAGTAAGTCATTCTGTAAAATTTCTCATGTTGTCTCGCATTAGTTAGAGCAATGTTGCTAAATGCGTCAAGCGCATAGGTATCTTGGAGCCTAGGTGCAAAGCATAATCGCGCACTTGATTGAAGTAAAGCGCACAGTTTTCAAATATAATATCTCATAACTTCTAATAGAAATATTGGTAACATATAATTAAAAAAAAAACTCAAAATTTGTATTTTTACCTATTAGGTAAGTTCTATTGTATAATGTTTGTAAGTTTTAAAAATTTTATGCAAGTCATTTCAATTCTTATGACTTTTATGTAGTAATTTGAAAACAATTATCATTGGTTAATATCATAATAATCTAGTCATAGAAAATTTAAACATAATATTTTATATGGTTCTTTTGTGCTTTATAAAAGTACATAACCATGATAGTTATGATCAAATGATGTATATGGTTCAATCAACATACATCTAAAAGTCAAAGACCAAAAAGCACAAACATTGTAAATTAACTTTGTTTGTACCTTATGACATGTAAATAAAAAAAATTATTAGTGTAATTCAACACCCTAAGGATAGTGGTTGTGTACTAAATCATTGGTCCACTTCATTTCTTTCAAGATCAAGCAATTAATTTTGATGATCCATATCTTTTTTAGCAATAAAATAAAAAAAGCATGCTTGGGCATGCTTTCTGCTTCTTCAAAAAGCTCCAAAAAAGCGTGCCTAAAGCGCGCTTCATTAAGTGAGCTTTTTTTTTTTTTTTGGCTTAGCTAAGTGTTAAGAGCTTGGTGCTTCGAGTTGAGCTTAAGTGTGCCTGAAGCGCACTTTTAACGACACTGGGTTAGAGAATTACCATTCCCTTTGCAGTGAACATGCTTCATTTTTATAAGTTAAATACATGATTGTTTGCGCATGTGAATAGTGGGCAGTTTAAACAATAGGATACTTATTAACATCTTCAAGGTTTATATCAGTTGTTCGTTGTCCAAATTTGATATATCTCTTTGTCTGTTTTTATTTATTTTGGACTACTTCCCTATTCATAGTCAAGAGTTATCCCACTAACTAAACCATTTTGACTTTTGGAATTCATCTTAGTGGCCCAATATATCTATGAAGAAATGAAGTGGGTGGTGCTGAATCTAATTTGACAGTTTGGGAGCATGGTCAATTATCTCCTTATCCTACTCTTCAGGATACCGCTCTAATATCCAAGATAAAACGGCATGTCCAACAATTTCTTAGGAAATTCAAAAAGATGTCTTTATTGAAAAACCTATCACAAAAGTAATTTGATCTAAGTGGCCTGTTGGCTAAGTAAAAAAGGGAAAATTATGATGAGAGGATATTTGTGAGGTCTTTCTGTGGTGACACTGTGGACCTGGCTCCCAGCTGTGCGCTTCAACACTATCGTCTTTTGTATTTATTGCAATATACATGAACAAATGAAAACTATTGAAATAATCAATTATGGTTTTAAGTATTAATAGGTCATGGTACAATCCTCTGGTGGAGGTACTACCATTTTAACAGGAAATGTATGTCTTTTATAATCCCAAAGAACTTTTTCTGATGCGGAATTCCTTCTAATTTCTTCCCTTATCTGCATTTCTGAAAGGTACCATATAAAGGGATATGAGAAATTTATAGATTATGAAGCTTTGGTGCAAAAAGAGGCTAGAGTTGTTGACTTAAAGACTGCTTTATCACATTCTAACTTCTAATTATGAGCTGCAAAATAAGCTCCATTGAGTCCAATTCAGAATGAGTGGTATACTACATTCTGGTTTCTCTTTTGCAAAAAACAGTGATCCTCATTCTAGGTAATGTAAGGGTGTTTTTATTTTATTTATTTTTGTGTAACAACGTCAGTTGTGGGTAGTTATTCTTTATGTTCGATTTATGATTTAATTGATCATTGTAATTTGCGTGTTTGATTGTATTGTCCGCATTTATCTACATCCTGTATACTTGCATGACTGTTTCTGGTATCAATAAAGTTTCATAATTTCATTATTTATATATAAAAAAGGGTTTGTGTGTTCTCCTGTTATCAGCTAACATCTCAAACCATGAGATTGAATTATTTATTTTTATGTCAAAAGTTACTTTCATTTTGGCAATGTTATCTTGTTGAACATGCCATGGATACTTACGTAGAACACTATTTCATAAATTAATGTCTTTTTTTTGATTATGAAGTTGCCCATGATCCTATTGTGTCTTTTTTTTTTTTTTTTTTAAATAAAAAAGAAGAAGAAGAAAATAACAGAAAAGAAAAAAGTTATAAGTTACACATTCAGCCTGTGGGTCTTGAACCCCTAACCATATCTTCCATCCCATTATTAAGATAGGAAGAAGTTTCATTTGAGCTAGAGCTCATTGACATTGTGTCTTTGAACCATGAACTCATCTAAAGAATAGGGGGAGAAAGTGCAATTTGAGCTATAGATCATTGGCCTAAATCAATGACATTTTGCTATGCATTTGTCAAACTTATGGTGCCAGACCTTTCTTTCTTGCTTTTGCCCTGATGTTCTTGTCAGTACATTCTTGCACTCATTCTGTCGGTTTTAACTACTTTATCAACATGTCTTCCTTACACCAAAAATCGATTGGTGTCTTGGTCTGATGATAAAGAGCATCATCAAGAGCGGACGCCATAGGTTGAAACTCTCAAAAAAATTGTTGGCACATTTAATCAGCCATATGATTTACTTATCAAAAAAAAAAAAAAAATCAACATGTCTTGCTTATATTATATTTATTTTTAGTCATGAATTATATGTTTATTCTGCTGGCAAGATGGAACATGTCATGTTCATTTGTCAAGACATGTCTATCATTAACAAAAATGGGGACACTTTGGTTTGAAATTAATCACTCACTTAAAATTTGTGGAAATGTTGTGAAATCTAATCAAAACTGATGTTACATTTATCATTAAAAAAGAAAGCATACAAACTACTTTTTTTCTATGTCAATCTTCTTCAAACTGATTCTAATATTTGGTGTTTAGGTATACTTTTTGACACTGGTTCATTAACATAGTAGCCATATTATGACATAGGTATCTTGATTTGTGCTTTTTGCAACTATTTTAATTGGATTTCCTGAATTTTTTGTAAAATGGAGAGACATTTGATTTTTCCATATCTTATGCATGACTATATTCCATAGATGGGATGTGGATTTAGTAATTACTTGGCTTGGAAACCAAAGGATAATGAAGATTAAGGTAGAGGTTCTAGTTAAGAGGAGATAAGGACTAGAGCAGAAGTTGTCCTTATCTATGTAGTAAATAAATTATGCGGAGAGAATTTATTGCCTTCTTACAGAGGACATATTTCATTCCTAGAATTGTGCCTGCACTAAGTGCACTTCCCTTTATCATGAAAACAATTAGTAATAACAATAATACACAATTCATAGTTGCTGAATGATGATTTCCTTTTCTTTGATGTACTGGTACCAAATACTGTCATAGATGGAGTACTTGTAAATGAAAAGTCATTCACAGTTGTGCTTATAAAAGCACAAAAATCACCCCTTCAGCCCACCCCCCCCTCTTAGGAAGAGAATTATGGAAGTAATTGTGCATTTTCTGTGTATGTTAAATATATTCGGCAATGAGTTATATGCATTGTTTACTTGAAAAAGACTGGAAACCAAAATTAGAGGAGTTTTCTCTCTTTTTGTATATGCTTTTGGGCATCCTGTGGGATGCAGAAAATCTGCATTAAATAAAAACAGCAAGCTTGCTTGTTGCTTTAGAAATGTCATCTTTTATATGCACTCTACACTTATATTTCACTGCCCGCCGTTGTTGGGGGGGCTGGGGGAGGGGGTTGTTGCGGACATTTTCTTTACAAAAATACTTGTTTTCTTACCTAAGAATTAAGAAACACTGCACATTGTTTGATGTTACTTAGGTATGAAGGATCTATATGATGCAAATGAGCTCGAGGTTATATGACACCTCCAGAAGAATGGGGTGTAGCCATGGGTACTAATTGAGTGTGTATAGCTTACTAGTAGAAAAATAATAGATCCATGAGATAACATCATGGGGTAAAGACATAATGATGTTTACTTGTGATCTAATATGCTTGAGGAGACCTATCAAAAAAAAAAAAAAAAAAATTTATATGCTTGATGAGTCCCCTTTGTGTGAATTATTTATGAAGGGACAATGTTTCATCTCCATGGGTGAGGTGTATACACATTTCTGCATTTAGAAAAACAAATTTCCAAATTAATATCTGAGAAAAGGGAGGTGTATACCAGCACTTTTTTTTTTTTTTAAAGAGGTTTTCTATAGTTTGTGCAATATAATTTACTGTATGTTACATGAATCATTTCTAGTTTTTGTGGTTATTATACATTGTTAATTTTTTTTGGCCTTTTTTCTTGTTAAAATTGGGTCATCCAACACCCCCCCCAAAACACACACACACACACACACACACACAAACAAACAAACAAAAAAGAAAAAGAAAAAAGGGGTCACTTTTTTAACAAGAGATCTATAGCATTGAACTATCAATTCTAGATTACATGAGACTCATTTGCAAACAGTTGTTTTATGATTTATGCTTTTACTTAATAATTAATTAATTTTTTAATGATTTATTGATGTGTTTGAGTCATCTAAAACCTTATGCCACAATGCTCTGATTGCAGTAAATGGCTCTTGCTTAAATCTGACATGTTAGTTTATTTTCCTGAGCAGGCGGAAAGTGCCACTACTGCACTGAGTTGCAGTGGGATGATAGTAGGAACCCAACCCATCAGGTTTGCCCCTGGACTGGATTGTTCTTTCAAGTCCTTAACTAAGTTTGATGTCACTTTATCTTGTATATTGTTGATTTTGTAGGGTAAGTCCATCAAAGACACCCGTGAGGCCACGAGTTACTCGCCCAACATTGCATTAACTAATCATCATTGTCCAAGACACATGGATGGAATTGGGTCAACTTCCCAGTTGAGAGAGACTTGTGTTGAAGGGGTGGTGAAACTTTCGTTTTTTATTTTTTTGTTTTTTATTTTTTTTGGTCTTCAGTATTTCCATCTTTTCTGTCTCAGCAGTTACTTTTTCTGTGACTGAACATATCGTGATCCTGCTTCAATTGAAGTTTTACAAGACCGGGCCTCGGTCTGAGAATTTTTCCTTGTTCCATCCTCTTTGTTTTGACAATTTCATCTATTAACTTAATAGCGTTAGTTTCTGTTACTAATGTGTTGATTGCAAGCCTTGCTAATACTACCGGTAAGCCCAAGCTTAAAGTACCAGTACCAAATGTTTAACAAAATTGCCAAGAGCCTTTTAGCTCTATTGGCACTTCCTGATGTTTCTTCCTGAAACATTCAGGGTTTAAATCCCCCACCCCTAACTACTAATGTAAAAAAAAATGAAGTTAAACAAAATGAATGTACTATCGCTACTAGGAAGTGAAAATTGTCATCATAGAGGCAAGTCTGTATGAATATGGACCTGCCATCAAAGAATTGGGTTCCATCCCAGCCCCAGCAAACATCCCTCGACTCTTTTTATGCTTATCTGGACCATTCAAGTTTCTGGTACATATGGTAAATGCGATTAGTGATGCAAAACGTTTCCCTATCTGGGTGTAAGTTAAATTAGTTAATGCAGTTGATTTGTGTTTTTCTGAGACAAATTGATATGCTTTGTGTTGTTTATATATTCTAGGGGGAAATTACATTTTACCCTTTTAAACTATACCACTTACCCCTCTAAATGATTAGAATGCACATTTTACCTGCTTAAACTATTACTTACATAACACTTACCCTTCTAAATTATGAGAGTGCACACTTACCCTCTTGGACTATTACTTGTGTAACACTTTGCAACCCATTCCATAGGTAATAATTTAGGAAAATAAGTGTGCATTCTCATAGTTTAAGGGGTAAGTATAAAAGGGGTCATAGTTTAGGGAGGTAAAGTATGCATTTTCATAGTTTGTAGAGAAAAGTGTAAAATGAAGTATAGTTTAAGAGGGTAAAGTGTAATTTTCCCCATATTCCATATAAATTGTGTTGGGCTGTGGGCTAGGCAGTTCAGTATAGTTTGATATTTTCTTCCTTCGGGCGATTTGGTACACATCATCTCCAATTTGCCTGGACCTTGGTAAAAAAAAAAAAAAACAACAATACGTTGTCATTGCTTGAGAAATGTTTCACCGTTCCATCATGTTCATGTGTGTGGGGAATACCTTGGTCTTGCCATTCCTCAACAAATATATGAAAAAAGTTGGAGCGAATGAATCTGAACTCTCAGGTTAGATATCAAAGCTTCTTTCCTTTCTTGGTCGCCACACCCTCATCAAATCAGTGACTGAATCCATTCCTGCTCTCTGCATGCACTATTCATCTCTTCCTACAAAATATTATTCCTCCCTCTTGATATGGATCACTTTCTTCCCTTAATTCACCATTAAATGCTCAAGGCCTTAAGTGGTCCTTTAGTAGCAATCCCACCCTCTCTTTATGATCATGCCTTTCAAGGTAAGAAATCAAAGTAGATGACTTTTGCCCTTTCTATAAAGCAAAATCTGGAAATCCTACCCATCTCCTACCAAAAACCTTTTGGAACAACCTCCAAATCCCAGGGCATTGTATTGGACCCTTCTCTTCCACTTGGCAACATTTCAATTGCACTTCCAAAGCTCTCTTCATAACCATTCCTTGAACTTCTCTTCCCTATGGGACTCTCTTTGGCTCACCATAAATAGCCCCATCTTATGTTGGCATGACCAACCCATTCATGACCACTTGCTTCCAAAAAGATTTAAACCTTCCACCACACTCAACACAAAAGTTCCTATCTCTGTGAAATGGAAAAGTCATTCCCTTGTTTAGTTTAAACTTAACACCGATGAATTTTTACTATGAAACCTAGGCAGATCTGGTTGGGGGGGTTTAATTTTTTTGATACCATTCAAAAGGGAGAAAACAATTACAAAAAGTCATAAAAGGCTGGATTAAACCAGCATTGGTTCATTGGCATGGCACACGGGTTGCCAATTTAGCTACAGACTAGATGTCTTTAACAACCAAATGCCATTTTGAGTCAAGAAAATTAGATCAGCTATTCTAGTGTTATCTAGCCAATCTGAGGCCTTTTTCTTCTTGAAGGACTGAAGAAGATCCCTGCTATCACTTAGAAACAAAACTTGATGAAAGCCTTGATTTTTTGCTGCTATTTCAGCTTCAACCACAGCCTCTAGCAATGCCCCACCTATTGTTCTAGCCTTGCTGCTAACTGCACCAAAAAACACCCTATCTTCCTGAACAGTAATAGCTTCATAAGCAATGCCACTCCTATATGGTTTTCTGCTCCTAGTTCCAGCAACTTTGATGATTAGTTGCCAGTTCCCTGCTGTTGACTGGTAATCTGTTCTTGTGCTTCTGTCAAATCTGTCACTGTGTGTGTTGTGGTATGAAAAAGCTTCCTTGTACCTGCAAGATAAATTTTGGCCAGTTAGAATCACATCCATGGGGTTTGGATTTATCCCTTGCTGAACTACTATGTTTCTATAGTTCCAGATGGTCCAAAGAGTGGTGAAGATGGCTTGCAAATAAAACATAGAATCTGGGTCTCTCTGTTTGTATCTTGATAATAGCCGTGTTAACCATTGTTGAACAGAGATGGTGTTATAATCTGAGGAGTGGATGGCTAGAGTGGATCCATGCCAGCAAGCTCTGGCAAAAGGGTAGAGTAAAAAGAGGAGAGTTGCTGTTTCCTCTTCTTCATTGCATAAAGGACAGATGTTGGAGTTTGAGATGCCTCTAATATTTAGGTTGAGAAGGGTAGGCAGTCTGTCATGCATGAGTTTCCAAATGAAATTGTTAACTTTTAAAGGAACCTTCACTTTCCTGATTCTACTCCAACTTCCCATCTGAGGTTGATCATGCCTAGGATGAACTAAATGATCCCTTGCTAAAAAATCATAAGCTTTTTTCGCTTGATATTCCCCATTTTTTGAGTATTTCCAAAGAAGTTTATCTTGGACAGAATTAGTTTTGGAAATTGGGATCTGAAGGATTGTAGAAGCCAGAGGAAACGGGAATAGGGATATAACATAATCTGCCATCCAATTCTTAGTATGCTGATCAATCAAGTCTCCCATAGTACCTGTAGCGAGAATGGGATGAGACAGGTTCAATGAAGGGTGATGGACCCAGTTTTTATGATTTAGAGGGATACTATATCCATTCCCAACCCTCCATTTTCCATCTCTCAGTTTGTGATTTTCATGTTGGATGATATTTTTCCAACACCAGGAGTGATGAGGCTTTGGACTACACTCTTGAATTGGGCAAGTAGGGAAGTACTTAGCCTTGAAGGTTTTGGCCAGAATGGAGTGAGGGTTTTGGTTGATTCTCTAGTATTGTTTGTCAAGCATTGCCTGGTTCATGTGCCTAAACTTCTTGATTCCCAAACCACCAAACTTCCTAGGTTGGCAAATCTTATCCCAATTGAGGAGATGGAGTTTTTTCTCACCCTGCTCATGACCCCACCAAAATGCTCGGATGACTGAGTCCATTTTGTTGCAAATGTGCTCAGGTACTTTCAAACATGAAAAAGTATATAAGGTAGAGATTGAAGAACAGAAGAGATTAAAGTTGTCCTACCAGCTTGGGATAGAATTTTAGCTTTTCAACCTTGAAGTTTTGACTTGAGTTTATCAATTAGAAACTGAAAATCAGCAATTCTGTTACCTCTTAACTTGAAGTGGATGCCAAGGTATTTGTTGGGTTGTTAGACCAAGTTAACTTGAAGATTTCTAGCAAGAGTTTCCTGTTCCTCTTTTGGCATGTTTGGAGAGCAATACACGTAAGATTTTGCCAGATTTATATACTGACCCGAGATGGAACAATACCACTCAAGAATAAGCTGAATATTTTCTAAAGAGTTGTTATTGAAAGCTTAAATTAGTGTGAAACACTAGAGCTCGTTTAAACCTCAAATTAAAAATTACGGCTAGATTGCCTTTACCTTAACTTATCAAAGGGTGGAATAAGAGTAAATAAGTGCAATATGCCGATAACACTACTCTAAGCCATAACCAACCACAATGAACAATAAAAGTAAAGCTTAAAGAGTATGGAAGAGAGATGCAAGTACAAGATAACACCAAGACGTGTTATCGAAGAAGAAACTGAAGAACTCGGTGAAAACCTTCTCCAAAACCCTTCAAGTCGAAATCGATCTACTAGAGAATAAAGTTGGAGTACACGAATAACGAAAGACCCTCCAAGCCTAGTCTATCCCATGTACTTAAGCCTTCCAAACTCCTGCTACCAATAGACTTCTTGGAGTCTTGTCTTCTTTAGTTTTCCAGATCTCACAATTTAGCCCAATTGCATTTGCCACTAAATGGCTCCTTCCAATACTTCCAACAGTACCAAAACCTCACTTAACACTCAGATTGGGTGTGGTAAATATTTGAGCTAAAAACCTCTTAAGGATGTAGAGATAGAGAGGTAGGAGCAGAGGAAAACCAAGAGGTAATGTGTAGATGATTGTGGGTCTAACAATCTTTAATTCTCAAGTGTATTTGCTAGGGTTTTCTCTTTGAAAAACACTCCTTACAATTTGTGGGTAATGAGAGTATTTATAGTATGGGTTGGTGTGCTATCGTAGGCAACCAAAAATAAAACTTATACTCCTAAAAATATATGTAGCGGTGTGAGTAAAGATCGTTCGCATGGAGAGTATCTAGCCTAGTTTTATGCTACATGAACAAGGATTGGGGGGGGGGGGGTGAGTGTAACAAAAACAATTTTAAGAAAAACAACTAAGGAATAATTCAAATTAAAATATTGAAATCAATCAAAAGAACAAACCTTGGTCTGAGTCAACATCCACCATCGAAATTTTACAACTGATCATCGATGCAAGTATATATCAATTCACACTTTAAATATTCACCGTTGAAACTATTTTCCTATTTCTCCTTAGTCGCAGTTAATTAGAAAATAAGCGATCTAGTAAATCCTAACTACTAAACAACCTAAGACAAGTGCTAAAGGTTTAATCTAGTATTAGCCTTAAGAATTAGAGAGATCGAATAATTACGGATTGATATCTAACCTAGCAGTAGATTGCAACGAATAATAAACTAGTAGGCCTCATAGTAATTAAATGAGACAACCATGAAAATAGGCATAGAAGAACATCCGATATTCAAAGCATAAATTGAACAATAAAAAAAAAATTAGATCTCACAATTTTATTGATTCCGAGGCTTTAGTTTCCTTTGACCAAGTATAAAAATTTAGCCAAGCAGGTCGTTGATGAAAACTCGATGGAGAAGTTAGAGAAGAGGGGAGAGAGAGGTGTCTGTGTCCAATCTGATTTCTCCTCCCCTCTTTTACATGATAATTCCCCCTTTCCCAAGCTTACAAAATCTCCTAAAAATATTCTAAATAATAATATCCAAATCTAACTAATTAAGGAAAATATTAAAAATAAAACAAAGTCCTAATATAACTAGGAAAGTGGTGTTTTTCAGCTGGAATTTTTGTGCATCGAATTTGGAAGCTTCTGAAAATAAACCGCATCAGGTATTAGAATTTTAGGCAAAGGAACATTCTAGAACGTCAGTAGTGCAGGTGCAGCAACTTCAAGCCCAATTTCGACCTTGATGCAGCTAATATCTCTCAAAACTCAAAATGAAAGTTGTAGAGCTTTTTCTTGGTGTTCCATAGCACCTTGAATCTCTGATGAGAGAGTTATTCCCATATTACAAAGTGATGTCAAAACTATCCAAAAATTGCCCAATTAGCTACGTTTTGCACTTAATGCCTCCATTTGCATCCTAAATCAAAATACAAGAATAATGAGTACATTTAAGCACCAAATAAGTATAAAAGACTAAACATTAAGGGAGAAAAATATGACAATTTGCATTATCATCATGGGTAACAATTTTGGTAAAGCAAATTAACTTTTGGCCAAAAAGAATGTTTTGCGGGTACCTTGTGAGATGGCATTTCTCGCGAAGTACTCGTAAAATGATAGGTTGGCATGACTCTTCAGCTTCTAGTCATGTGCTTCATACGTGGCTTTTTTGCAGGTTGCTTTCTCGCGAGCTAGTCGCAAATTTACACTAATTCATCTTTGATACTTGATTCTTCACCAATCTGTCACACTCATCCCTTATAAATAAACCCACAAAAATACAGGGAAATGATTGAAGAAATTACAATCAAGTTTGGCACGGAATTAAAGCCAATAAAGGCTAGTTGGAAATCACAACTTTACAGTTATCCTTCCTAAAAATCAACAAAGAGTCATCAACAAACAATAAGTGGGAAAAGGAAAGGCCATTTCTACCAACTTTGATTTCTTTGATTTTCTTGAGATTCTTAGCTTGTGACAAGGAGAATGAGAGTATGTTAGCACACATAAGGAAGACGTATGTAGATAAAGGATCTCCTTGTCTTAGACCTTGAAAGGGTTTGAAGGAATTTGTCAGGTTTCCATTAATCAACAAAGTATATTGAACCAAGGACGCACACTCCATAAACCATTTGATCCATTTTGTATCAAAATTCATGACAGTGAGAATAGCCTTCAAAAAATCCAAACTGACCTTATCATAAACTTTAACATGTTTATCTTTAACACTCAAAAACTAAATTTTCTCCCTTTCTTCTTCCTAAGTACATCTATGATTTCATGGGCCAAGAGGATATTATCTGAGATGTTCCTACCCTTAATGAAGGCATTTTGATATGGTGTAATAATGCTGTCCATAATAGGCTGCAATCTCTTAACAAGGATTTTGGAGATTACTTTATAGATCACATTGCATAGAGTGATAGGTCTAAAGTGATTCATCTCCTCAGGAAAGGGAATTTTTGGGATGAGAGTTATGAAGGTTTGGTTGAGAGATTTAAGGAGGGAATTAGAATGGAAAAAAGCTTGGATAGTATTGACAACATCAGTTTTAACTGTGCCAAAATTCTTGGAAGAAGAAAGCAGGAATGCCATCTGGTCTAGGAGCTTTATGAGGACCTAGTTGAAAGACTACTTCTTCAATCTCTATAGTTGATATAGGTTTGTTTAGGAAACTGGTTTGTTGATCAGAATGAGTATGGATAGGCAATCCTTGAATTTTTTGAACAATACTATCCACACTTAAATTGTTTTTGCCATCATAAGTTTTCCTAAAAAAATTAAGAAGGATATTTTCTATATCTTTAGTTTTGTCAATTAGGATGCCTTGCTCATCTTTGATTTGCAGGATTCTACTCCTAGCTCTTCTTTACTTAACCACAGTCTAGAAATATTTAGTATTCTTGTCCTCATGTAAAAACTAGTTTGTTCTAGCTTTTTGTGTCCACATCAATTATTCTCTATTTAAAAGGTCCTCAAGTTCCTTTCTAAAATCTCTCTCTTTCCTTACATCTTCAGCATTTACAATGGAATCTCGGAGTTGCTGTAATTGATTCTGCTTCAGCTTGATTTCATTCTCCACTTTTTCAAACACCTTTTTATTCCATTCTAAAGCCATTTTCTTAACATTAGCAATTTTTTTCTCAATTGTGTAGCTTTAGACCCAGTGGATTGCAGATCCCAAGCTTGTTGAACCATACCTTTATAATTGTGGAATGTGTTATACTCATATGCTCAAATTTGAAAGGTCTCTTCTTAAAGGGAGTTTGAAGTTCTAAATCTAGGATGATTGGGCCATGGTCAAACCTAACAATTGGGAGATTCCTAAGTGAGTATAAAGGATACATGTTGACCCAATCCACACTAGCAAAAGCTTTGTCAAGCCTTTCCATGACAAAATCCTCTTCCTCCCTATTATTCATCCATGTGAATCTTTGAGCAAAGGTAGCCAATTCACACAGTTGTAATTCCATTAGAACTTGTTGAAAAAAAATCTGCCCCTATAATGCTCCCCTGTTTAAAAGAAAGCTTATCTTCCTTTGAGAAAATTTGGTTAAAATCCCCTATGCAAAGCCAGTTAGAATGGGCAAGCCCTTTGAGTGATTTTAATTGTTGCCACACTTCACCTCTCTTGGCATAATCAGGGTGTTCGTAGACAAAAGTGATCAAGAGAGGGTTGCCTTTATTGTCTTGTAGATCAATGTGAATGAGATTTTTTGAGTCATAAATAACCCAAAGACTCTATCTAGGTAACCAAGCTAGAATAAGACCACCACTAAAACCCACCCTAGGGACCTCCCACTCCTTAGAAAAACCACATTTTTGCCACACTTCTTGACCTTTCACTACAACAAAATGTATTTTCAGTGATGAAAAAATTCATCACTAAAAGTCCAGTTTTTCGTCACTAAGGACCTTTAGTGACAAAATTGGACTTTTAGTGACGAAACTCATTTCGTCACTATAGCCCCGTCACTAAAAGTCCTGGTGACGAAAAATTTCGTCACAATAGATTAATTAAACTCGCGTCAAAGTTTCCCTCCACTGGCGCCCATTTTTCAGATCACAATAGCGATGAAATTTATTTTTCTTCACTAAATGTTATAATTTTTTTCATTATTAGTGACGAAATTCATATTTCGTCACTAGAGCTGTATTTTTAGTGAAGAAAAATATTTCTTCACTAATTTTCGTCACTAAAAATACATTTTGTTGTAGTGATTGCTAGCTAAATGACTATCCATGAGAAATAAAATATCAAGTTTAAGTTTAAGGGCTTTTTTTTTTTGCACTACAGAATTGTAGAGGGTCTACCCAAACCTCTATAGTTCCAGCTCATGATTCTCATTGTCGTTGGGGAAGCTGATTAAGGCCAGCTTCCTAATAACCCTTTGGATTTTCCAAGGATTCCTCATCATGTGCACCTTGACAAGGGATGGAGTAAAATATCTGATTATTTAGGAGAAAATCAGTGTTACCTTCCTTGGAGAAGAACCCATGGATCAACTTCTGACGAATTTTCCTCCCGAGTCTCTTAAGTTTAGTTCCAATTCTCTTCCTTGATGGTCCATAGCTGCCTTCCAATCCCTTATCACATTATAGGCAAGGCAGATGGCCAGGCTCTGATCTAACTGAGTTAGGAAATGATGGGCTTGGGCCAGGGCCAGCAAAACCCGAGGTGATAATAGCTTCCAATCCAGTATCAAAGCTAACAGTTTGATTGTTAATTGAGTATCATACCGGCCGGTACAACCAGTATATACCGTACTGGCTAGTAATCTGGTATAGATAACCCCCTTGTTTTGTACCGGGAAAAATACCGGCCGTACCGGCCGTGTACCGACTGTACCGGTGAAATCCGGCTGTTTTGGCCGGTAAATGGATACTAGGCTGAAACAAGAAATGTCTCATTTGTAAGGAAAGAAAATAGAGAAGAAGGAGAAAAAGGAAGAAGACGATGATGAAGCAGGGCTGCAGGGGTGGCACTGTGAAGCAATTGCTTCTTCTTCTTCCTTCCTTTTTTTCTTCTTCTTCTCTGTCGGTCTGTCCGTCTCCCTCTCTTTTTATTTTTGCTGAACTTTGTTATGTATGGTCTGATTTCTCACTTTCTCTTTCTTTGTTTTGTATTTGTTTTTGAAGTTTCCTAAGCTCTCCATGTGACTCAGTACACTGACACTAGCTGCTAAGCATTGGAAATATGGAAAGCTTTTCATTTTTGAATAAAAGATGAGCTCTCCATCACTTCTTTTCAGCTTTGGCCTTTGAGCCCAAATGATGTGACATAATATACGTGTATTGCCATATTGTCACGGTATTGCAACAAATTTATATTTAGAATAATGCTAATATTACAACATTTTAAACAATTTTTGTCATAATTTGTCATGTGAGGAGTTGTGAGAGATGAAAATGTGAACCCACATACACTCACAATTTTTTTCACCCCTCACAACTTATCATATAAGGAGTTGTGGTAAAAGTTAATTACTCCATAAAAAAATATAAAAAGTTGCCAATGTGATATATTGAGTTATTAGAAATATAATTTTGTATATTGTGTAAAATAGTAAAAAATAGCATTAAATTCGAAACGGTATACCGGTATTGACCGATATTCGAAATATATCGTACCGCTGACTAAATCAGTATAGCTTCTGATACGATATTGACTTCGATGTGCATCCATGAAATGGGCTACGGTGTGGAATTGGCCCAGGTTATTCGGCCTTCTGATATGAGGCCCGCTGCTCAAACTTCCAAAATCAGACCTTAGCCTGTCCCTATCCACCCTACTCACCAAAGATTCTATAAGTGAATCAATAGACTCAGGAATCTGTCCTCTATTCCATGCATCCCTACGTAGCCATTCAGGACAATCATCATTGAGCTTGTCTAGGTTATACATCACAACTGCCTCAGAGTCACTTTTTGTTGCCGAAGTAGAGTCCGTTTCCTCTCTTAACTCCCTATTTGTCATAAAAAGGCCTTGCTCCATTGACCCACATCCATTGCATAGAAGGATTATCCTAGGTAGTCTGAGATGGTTGCAAAATGGAGGAGGGGTTATCCACTAGATTTGGATTGTGTGGATTGTTTGCATGTGGGTTAGGGTTTGGATTTTGTGGATGGGGATGAGGCTAGGGAATTGAAAGGCATGGGTGGTACAGAGCCGTGTCCTAGAGTTAGGGAAAAATATAGGAGTTGAGGGTTGCATGCTCGAAGTCTGGTTGTAAGTTTGTAGGATGGGGTATGTTAGGTATTTGAGTGCTGGGATTAGGCATGGTTGAAGGTTTGGGTTCAGGGGAAATGTGGTGGTTTGTGTCATAAGCTGGTGTGGGAGAGGTAAAGTTAGGTGGCTCTGGGTTGAAGGTGGCAGGAGAAGGGTGACTTTGTACTTGGTGTTCCTGCTCCATATTCCCAAAACGGGCTCGTGTTGTCCAACGCCTCCTTTTGTTGAAATAAGCTCGTAACTCATTGTGAAATTGAGGTTCTCAAGAGTCAAAGCCAAAAGGAACCTAGTGAAGACGTTGAATCCAGTGTCTTTGACGGATGAGAATTCTTTTCACTTCATCCATACTCTCACTACACTGGCTTCTGGTGTGTCTGATAGGACTACATTTGGTGCATAGCTTGTGGACTTTTTCATACCTACATTGAATCCAAGTTCGGGTTCCATCATCCAAGCGAAGCATGAATCCGGAAACAACTGGCATCCACGGATTCAGTCTCACCTTAACCCGTATGAACCTGATATTTTGAGGTAGCCTATCTTCCCAATCAATCTTTTCAAAAGCACCAATCATATGACCCATCCTTTCTGCTAACTCCGGGTATTGATATTCCAAGGGTAACCCGTGGAGTTGAACCCAAATAGAAACAAAATTCAAATGTAACCTATTCATCACCAGATTCGGCCTCCACCTTTCAAGAAAAAGAAAGGCACCATCCATGGACCAAGGACCCTCAGAGCACATATGCTCTAGATCTTCCATATGTTCAAAATGAATCATGCAGAAGAATGAGTCCCTCCCCACTATAGTGACAACACTTTGGATCCTCTCTGCAGAATTAATTAAGTGCTGTAGGTGGGAGACCAAGAACTTCCTATAGTCCAAGATGAAACCCATTGCACATTGACCCTAAAAAAGTCGTTGCATGTGGATGGAATCAAGATCAACTTCTAGGATTGGGCCATGTCGTGCAAATAGGGCTTCCATATCATCACTATTTTGTGAGGATAGATCTGATTCATCTGCGAAGGGGTCAGCACTAACATCTGACCTGCTACTCTTAGTCCAGGCAAAATCTTGTGGTGTAGAATGGTCCCCCATTGAAAGGACCAGAACATAAACAAAGACAAAAGAAAGACAAGTACAAGGGGTATCTAAGAGAAGAAAACAGAAAGGACAAAAGGAGAGAAATTGAAGGTCAAGGAGGGGAGTTAAGAGTGATGAGAAGAGAAAAGTGTTAACTTGTTTGGTTGTGTAGAAAGTTCCATAGAAGGCGGAAGGAAGAAAACAAACAAGATTGGGTTTGCTGAAAGTGAAATTCAAGGAGAATAAAGGCTGGTAGTTGGAATAGGGAGTGGAATAGATAGCATAAGGTCGGGAGTTAAGAAAAGGAGGCAGAGTAAAGGAAGAAGGGGAGAAAAGAGGTATGGGTTAAGGGATTTTGGGTTGTTGTGCCTGTCAACCTTGGAAAGAACGAAGGAAAAAAACTCTCCTGAGGAGAGAGAGGCTCTCGGTATAGAGAGAGAAACTTTTTCTATTGTGGGGGTTAAATTAGTAAGAAACTTGTGTCATGTGTAGCTGGCTTCTCATGATCCTTAAGGAAGGGACCTAGTGTTTTAGCAATGCTTTGGGTAATTAGAGATTGTCTTTTCAAATTGAATGGATTCAAAATAATGTTACTGCACAGATTGGGATTATTATAAATAGAAACCTACCATATTCATCTATTAAATAATATTTAAACACTTAAAAAGTCTGTTTGAAATTATCAAGTTGTAAATATTTGGTTATCGAGATTTGATTATAAGTTATTAAGCAAATGGACTCACTCTGGTTGTGAAACATGATGCTAAGCTTTTTTACACTTACTAACTCATATTATATTGTTGCTGTAACAATTTTTAATCTGGTATTGTTGGAGACTGCAGATCCCTTATGAGCTCGATATCCCACCTTGAGCTAATCCATTCCTACCATGAAGATGACTAGGCAGAAATTTTTTTAGCAAAGCTTGGATGCACTCAGGACCTGCTCTTTGCTGTGCGTAGTGTAGGGAATTTAACCAAAAATCCCAACCTGTGAGAAACAAAACAAATAGAGAAAACACACGCCAAAGAAAAATAATCACACACACAAGACAATATTTACGTGGTTCGGCAATTTGCCTACGTCCACGGAGTTGCAGGGATTTCACTATTATCAGGGAAAATACAATAGTGCACAAGAATACTCTCAAGAAACCCAAATCCCAATTACACCCTAGCACTCTCTCACAGAAAAAATAAGAATAGAAGCTGACTGCCTCTATTTTCTCTATTTTCTCTCATGTGGCTACTCACTAGGTTAATTAGGATTTCTCTCCATATATATTCACACGGTTGCACTTAATACAATATATATATATATATATATATAAATATATATATATATATGTATATGTTAAAGTCGGCAGAAGCAAAAAAGGTTTCCTATTACAAATAGGATTTGGTCAACTAAGGGGAATTTAGACTTGACTTGGGCTTGTGGCAATTCAAGCCACACACGGGCCCAATTCAACAAATCTCCACCTTGGCTTGAATTGATCAAGCTACACTAGCAAACTCCTCCATCAGCTCCACCTTAGCCCTTAAGGGCTCACAAGCTGCAAACATTAACCACAATCCTCCATAACATAGTCCTTCATCCCTGCAACTCATTCTCTTGTCCTCAAGCTAGAAGACCAATTGAAGCTGCGCACAGCTTCAACTTCTCAATAGTGACACCCTTAGTCAACATGTCTGCCGGGTTCTTAGATCCACAAATCTTCTCAAGTATTACCAGCTTATCTTCAACAAGATAACGGATAAAGTGGTATTTTGTCTGTATGTGCTTCGACTTTGAATGAAAAGCCGAATTTTTGGCAAGAAAGATTGCACTCTGACTGTCACTGTGTAGAATGCCCATCTCTTGCTTCTTACCCAATTCATCTAAGAAACCATGTAGCCAAATCATCTCCTTTCCAGCTTCAGTTGCTGCAACATACTCAGCTTCTGTACTAGACAAAGTAACAATCTTCTGTAAATTTGAAGCCCATGATATAGCTGTACCACCCAGAGTAAAAACAAACCCAGTAGTACTCTTTCTACTATCAATATCACCAGCAAAATCAGCATCTACATAACCCTGCAGTTTCAAACTTGCACCTGTGAAGCAAAGACATCTATCTGATGAACCCTTCAGATATCTCAGAATCCACTTGACTGCCTCCCAATGCTGCTTTCCAGGCCTACTTATGAATCTGCTCACAACTCCCACTGCATGTGCAATGTCTGGCCTTGTACATACCATAGCATACATCAAGCTGCCAATAGCTGAGGCATAGGGCACCTTGCTCATGTGGTCCCTTTCTTCTTCTGTCTTTGGTGACTGTTCTTTACTTAGTTTAAAATGACTACCCAAGGGTGTGCTCACTGGTTTAGCTTCATTCATGTTGAACCTGCTGAGAACTTTCTTCACATACTCTGACTGTGAAAGCTTCAATGTATCATTAGCCTTGTCTCTAATGATTCTCATACCAAGGATTTGCTTTACAGCTTCCAAATCCTTCATTGCAAACTGTTTGGACAATTGCTTCTTCAGATTATTAATCTCCTCAATGCTAGACCCTGCAATAAGCATATCATCCACATACAACAGTAATATGATGTAAGAATTGTTAAAAAACTTAACATAGCAACAGTGATCAGCTTCACATCTTTTGAACCCAATTCTATGCATAAAACTGTCAAATTTCTTGTACCACTGTCTAAGAGCTTGTTTTAGGCCATACAAGCTCTTTCTCAGTTTGCAAACTAAATTCTCTTGTCCTTGAGCAATGAACCCTTCTGGCTGAATCATGTAAAGGTCTTCCTCCAAGTCACCATGAAGGAATGCTGTCTTCACATCTAACTGCTCAAGATGTAAGTTTTCTGCAGCCACCATTCCCAGTACTAGTCTGATTGTTGACATCTTCACAACTGGAGAAAATATCTCTGTGTAGTCAATTCCTTCCTTCTGCTGGAACCCTTTAACAACTAATCTGGCTTTGTAACGTTTGCTACCATCATGCTCATTCTTTATTCTGTATACCCACTTGTTGTGCAAAGCCTTCTTTCCTACTGGCAATTCAGTTAGTTCCCATGTTTGATTCCCCAACAAGGAATCCATCTCATCCTTCATGGCTAACTCCCACTTGCTTGAATTCTCATCTTGCAAGGCTTCATCATAACACTCTGGCTCACCACCATCAGTCAACAGGAGATAATTTAAAGTGGGTGAATAACGCTGTGGAGGTCTAATGTTTCTGGAAGATCTGCGGACTTCAGCTACAGGTGTACTCAGATCTACCTGTGAATTTATATTCTCCTTATCTTCTTCACCCCTTTTCTGAACAGTACCTTCAGTCAATTCATCTAAGTTGACAAACTCAGATTTCTTTTGATCTATCTCTGTAACATCTGATACTACAGTTGACCTGTCCTTGTACATAACCTGTTCATTAAATATCACATTTCTACTTCTGATGATTTTCCTGTTTTGTTCATCCCAAAACCTATAGCCAAATTTCTCATCACCATAGCCAATGAAAAAACATATTTTAGACTTTGCATCAAGTTTACTACGAGCATCAGAATCAATATGAACATAGGAAATACAACCAAAAACTTTTAAGTGTGAAAACTTTACCTCTTTACCGCTCCAAACCTCCTCAGGAAGTCTGAACTCCATGGGAACTGAAGGTCCTCGGTTTATCAGGTAAGCTGCAGTGCTAATAGCATCAGCCCAAAAAGTTTTTGGTAGTCCAGCATGCAACCTCATACTCCTAGCACGCTCATTGAGAGTTCTATTCATGCGCTCAGCCACACCATTCTGCTGTGGTGTCCCAGGAATGGTCTTCTCCATCCTAATTCCCTGTGCAGCACAATACTCACTGAACCCTCCATCTATGTACTCTCCTCCATTATCTGACCTCAAACATTTTACTTTCAAACCTATTTCTGTCTCAACCATGGCCTTCCATTTCTTAAAGGTTTCAAATACATCTGATTTATTTTTCAGAAAATAAACCCATACCTTTCTGCTTGAGTTATCAATGAAAGTGATGTAGTACCTTGAACCTCCAAGGGATGCAACCGGAGAAGGCCCCCACAAATCAGTGTGTACTAACTCCAATTTTTCAGCCTTCGGTGTCCTGCCAGTTTTCAAAAAACTCACCCTTTTCTGCTTTCCTAAGATGCAACTTTAACACATGTCAAAATCAATGGACTTCAATTCTGGTAGTTTTCCTTTTGACAACAGCATCTTCATCCCTTTCTCACTCATATGACCAAGTCTGCGGTGCCATAGGCTTGTATCAGTACTTGCATCAGCAACTGCAATTGTGTCTCTTGGACTTGAGGTCATGTACAGAGTACCAGTCTTCTTTCCACGAGCCAATACCCTAACTCCCTTTGTAACCTTCCAAGTACCACCAACAAATAGTATTGCATGTCCTTCATCATCAAGTTGTCCAACAGAAATTAGATTCCTCCTCAGGTCAGGAATATGTCGAATCTTCTCCAGTAACCAAACAGACCCATTGGGCAACAATATTCGAACATCTCCCATACCCACAACATCTAAGGCTGAACCATCAGCCAAATACACCTTACCAAAATCACCTGCAACATAATTCTGTATGATTTCTCGGTGTGGAGTGGTATGAAACGAAGCTCCTGAATCTAAAACCCAATCATCAAGTGGACTGTCTACTGCAAGAAGTAATGCATCCTGTACCTCTTCTGTTACAGCATTAGCAGAATCATCTTCATTCTTCTTCTTAGGACTTTTGCATTGATTCCTAAAGTGACCTGTTTTCCCACAATTCCAGCATTGTACTTGTTGGCCTGATCTAGATTTACTTCTGTTCCGATTAGAATTTCTGGATTTTGATCTGCCCCGATTTGAATTTCTGTTATTACCTCTGCCTCTTGTCTCAAGGTTTAGGGCAGAACCAGATCCTGAGGATTCACCTGCATCTCTTCTGCGAATCTCCTCAGCCAGAATTAAATCTCGTATATCATTGTACTTGAGTTTTTCCTTTCCTGTAGAATTGCTTACTGCCATCCTCATTGCCTCCCAACTGTTTGGCAAAGAAGCCAAGACGATCAGAGCACGAATCTCATCATCAAAATCAATTTCTACAGACGACAATTGATTTGTGATAGTGTTAAATTCATTCAGATGTTGTGCTACTGATGCATTCTCTGCCATCTTCAGATTGAACAGTTTCTTCATCAAGTGCACCTTATTGTTTGCTGACGGCTTTTCATACATACCAGATAAAGCCTTCATCAGATCTGCTGTGGTCTTCTCTTTTACAACATTGTGTGCAACAGACCTAGACAGAGTTAACCTGATAACTCCTAGTACCTGTCTGTCAAGAAGAGCCCATTCATCAGCCTTCATAGCCTCAGGTTTTGTCCCCAAAAGAGGCAGATGCAATTTCCTCCCATAGAGATAATCTTCAATCTGCATCCTCCAATATGCGAAGTCTGTGCCGTCAAACTTTTCTATTCCAGACGCCTTTCCTGCTTCCTCTGCCATTGCTCCCACTCAAACCTAACCCTAGGCTCTGATACCAGTTGTAGGGAATTTAACTAAAAATCCCAACCTGTGAGAAACAAAACAAATAGAGAAAACACACGCCAAAGAAAAATAATCACACACACAAGACAATATTTACGTGGTTCGGCAATTTGCCTACGTCCACGGAGTTGCAGGGATTTCACTATTATCAGGGAAAATACAATAGTGCACAAGAATACTCTCAAGAAACCCAAATCCCAATTACACCCTAGCACTCTCTCACAGAAAAATAAGAATAGAAGCTGACTGCCTCTATTTTCTCTATTTTCTCTCATGTGGCTACTCACTAGGTTAATTAGGATTTCTCTCCATATATATTCACACGGTTGCACTTAATACAATATATATATATATGTATATGTTAAAGTCGGCAGAAGCAAAAAAAGGTTTCCTATTACAAATAGGATTTGGTCAACTAAGGGGAATTTAGACTTGACTTGGGCTTGTGGCAATTCAAGCCACACACGGGCCCAATTCAACACGTAGTACTCCTCTGCATCAACAAGCTTGGTTATATTTTGATTATCCACATGGTCTCTAACTACCCTGCCAAGTTACATTGATATAAACTCTAATTGCTGCCCAAGCTAAACTACAAAAACTGCATAATATTCTTAGAATTATGATTAAGTGATTAAATTCACTATTTCTTAATAATTTAAGTTTTTAAGAGAATCAGTAATTTATCATGATGTCTGAATAGTTGATCTAAAGTTAGATCTCTACCTCCACTCTATCTCTCATGTAAAATGTTAAAAATTTCACGTGTTAGGCCTTACTTATTAAGGAGGAGTTTAGACTCACATGTGAGGAGGAATATTAGAATTATGGTTAAGTGAACAATTCACTATTTCTTAATAGTTTAAATTTTTGGAATAATCGATAATTTATCAATTCTTATATATTGAAATATTTATATTATACATTATCAAAATAACTAGCAAAATTTAGAGCAAAAATCCAAATTCAAAGTATCCACTCCACACCTCCCACAACCAGCAAAATTTAGAGCAAAAATCAAAATCCAGAGTATCCACTCCGCACCTCCCACAACCAACAAAAAGCAAAAAACCTCCATTTCCCTGAAAACCAAAAGCATCCTCTCTTCATCAAACTAGTCATACCATAACCATTTTTTAATCCTATCAAGTCTCAACTAACGCAAGTTTAAGTTCCCTTGATAGTTCACTTCATTAATGAAAATTCAAAGGCATTCAACAACAACAAAACAACTGCTCCATGAAAAACACGAGGAGAGTCCGTGAGTTCGGAAGAACATGGTGATCATTATCGTGTTTGTGAGACACCAGTGATCGTTGCTATGATCGTAACGTTCGAGCGATCAATTTAAATATAAAGGAAGATCCACTACTCAGATTCATGCAAGGTAGTGTGCATGCAAGCAGACCCTAGCCCTCTAGATTGTTAGAAATTTTATATTCATATTTCAAAAATCATTTGCTCTATTTATGTTGGATTAGTTAAATATGGATGGTGTTTATGAAATAACAATTATTTTTTTCTTTGAGAGGGTTTCAACCTATAGCGTTTGTTCATGATGATAGCCCTCTATCAGGGACCAGGGATAGAGGCATATATTGACTACAGGGGCAATGCCTCCCCCTCCCAAATTTTTTATTAAAATACACACACACACACACACACACACACACACACACACACACACACACACACACACACACACACACTAATTTTAGCAATTTTGTTTAATAAAATTACATTTTGTCCCCCTTAACAATTATTATTCTTTTTAGTGTAATGTTACAGGCACAAACATATTCAAAAACTAACACTGTGTGTGTATAATAGTTACACTAAAAAAAATCATAAAACTATAATTTTATAGTTTATTAAACCCCTTAACAATATCGTTGAGGTACAAAATCTTATTGGTTCGCATTTGAGCCTAACACTTACATCACTTTTTTACTTGTTAATAATCACTCATCATATTAGCAATTTGTAAAAGAATTTGTAGCTCTAACATTTTCCTTATTTAAAGGCCATTAAAAAAATTTATAGATCTAAAATCTAAAACAAAATATACAAATCCAAAAAAATTTGCGCAATAACAAAAATTACTAATAGTAAAGTTAAAAATAATTAAGCATAATTAACCAATTTTACTCAAAACAAACATCCAGCCCTTTAAAAAGTTTTAAACAAAATAATTGTGTCTTTACCTAGCAAAAAATGCATGCATCAAAAAAAAAAAAAAAAAAAAATCAACAACTAGGAAGCAGCAAAGCCAACGGTCAAAGCCGCCCCCCCTAACTTCAACTCCTGGCTCTGTCCCTGCTCTTTATCATTAAATCAAGACATTAATCGGTTTTTGGTGTAGATAGGGATTGAACCCGAAATCTCTTATTTAATAATTAGAGATTTTAGCAGTTGAGCTAATTGAAATTGAAAGAACATTAAATATACACAAATTTGCTAAGTTTGATTATTTTCCATATTAGAATGGGGTTTTAAGCATAAAACTATGATTTTTATAGTAATCTTTTCATGATATTCGAAAATCATTTTCTCATGCCATACTCGTGGCATACATCTTAACATGTGCATCAGAGCATTCATCATATGCCAACATGATAGAGCATTGAATAATGATATCATCTCAATGTTAAATTAGCTTATGTCAATATTGTTGTGGATTTTCTATTGCACCAAATTAGGATGTTTTTCAATCCCCATTTCTTGAATTAGAATATGGTCTTTTTTTATTATTAAAACCTTGAAATTATTTACATGAAATGATATTGTTCATGCATTGCATTAGAAGATTTTAAAAATTTTAGTATTAATTGTTGCCTTGCATCCCATGAAATTATGGGAGAAAAAAAAATACAATCTGATTTTCTTGCCTACATATTGTTAACATGTCATATTTGATTAGGTTTATTCACTTTCTGTGTAACATGAAAAATTCACATAAAATGATGAAGAACTAGGTGAAATTACAAAATTTCAGATTTGATGCTAAATTATCATTTTAAGAATAGCCATGAAATATAACATACTCATGCAATCCTGTAGGAATTAATTTGAGGTGTGCATTTTAATCCCTTTACATGCACACGGTGTTCATTTTTTTTAATACTTATTTTTCCTTTTGAAAGGTCATTGTGACTATAACTCTCATGGTCTTATATTCTTGCTTATTCTAATTTTTAGCATTTTTTTTGGGTGATTAATGGCTAATGCATGTGAAGCGTTATCTCTTTCAAACTTTCATTGCTTCAATTTAATTGTGTTTTTGATGAGTAAGTTTGTTTATATTTGTCATTATAGCCTAAAAGACTGGTTCTTAGATCAGTTGGGGTGGGTATCTAATACCCTCACTCCATAAATCTCTTTTGAACAAAGTTTAAATGACCTAGATTAGGTTTTATCCTAGTAATTTCCTTTTCTCAATCTTTCTCATTAGATTGTATTAGGAAATTAAGTTTTATATTTCTTTTTCTTGTTGATTGTGCATAGGATGCAAAGCTTTCTAATATTTTCTCTTGGAAACATATATATATATATATATATATATATATATGCTTGTTTATTTTACTCCTTTTTACTGCTATTAATGGACGAAAAGATAGCAGATAACAAAAGAATGTGAGGAATTCACATCATGAGCTATGAAGTGGATCAAAAAGAAAAGCTGTGAAGTGGATTTTGATTATGTATGTATGTGACTACTCAACCAAATCCAAGTGGGTCACCCTTGACTATGGGATAGAATTTTTGGTGGACACCACAACTTTTCCGCGTCCTACACACAAAAGAACACTTTGAATTAATTTCGATATCATCAATAAAAATGTTTCTTTCATTTGATTTTTTGTTTCTTTTCTTTTCTTGATAGCAACATCTCTTGCATAGACTCTGTCGACCAGTTACTTTCCTCATCCTCTGACAAGTCAAATACGTACCTTTGACTCTTAGAGCATATTCGCATTTGGTTATTAGGTTATGTAAATGGCCTTTTCACTTTTCAAATCAAAATTTAGTTAACCCACCCAAAATAACAACCCTTCCATTAGCCAAATTTTCAAAAAGTTACACTAGCTCTATAGCTTACCAAAACCTTTTTTTACTCCAACATCTCTCTCTCTCTCTCAAAGAAACCCCTTTTGTTTTTGTTTTTTGCTAAAAGAAACCCCTTTTGTGATTGATGATTTTTTTGGTGAGGAAATTTGTGAAGTATGATTTGTTGGTCAAAAAGAAGTTAAGAGATATGAGACAAAAGTTTGGGGAGAAAGATTAAATCACATTTTTGTAGAAAGGAAAAACAAATAAAAAAAATAATACAAGACTAGTAAATAGATTTACTCTATCAATAATTGACTTGGATCTATCATATCAAGATCTATCGTGATCATAAGGGATTTACCTTTTCTATTGATTCTTGCAAATTGGATAAAAAATAATTCTTGAATGAGCTATTCAACTCTAGATAAGAAAAAGAAAGAAAAAAAAAAATGATATAAGTGTAGGTTAAACGTGGCTAGATTTTATTTATTTTTTGTTTTTTTAATTTTTTGCTTTTTAGCTAAAATTCGGAGTGACCTCTCTTGTGACCCCATTCCTACTCCAATCAAGAAAATGACAGTGCCACCTTACCACACATCAAAATCAACTTTAATATCACTTGATAGTTGAAGCATTAAATAATTTAACACTCATGTCCTCACACATGCTTTGTGCATGCTCAAAGGTTTTGTTGCTTTTTTTATTTTATTTTATTTTTTTTATACATGATTTTGAATATAAAAATTTGAATATTTTTAATAAGAATTTGTATGTAGTTATAGTTATGATAAAATAAAATAAAATAAAATTTTAAATTATACTTTTCATCCCTGAAATTTGGCACAAGATTGATTTTGGTTTCTCAAATTTAAAAGTTCAAATTTAAATGAGATGCTGGAGCACCCTATTTTGTTGGGACTAAATCAAAGTATCAAACCAACTATATATTAAAGGGATTATAGAGAAATGATATGTCCACAACATTTTTACAATAAATCCTAAGTAGCAAGTTGTTATTAATTATTATTGTTGGGTTAAAAAAGTAATTTCAGTGCTAAATTCAAATTTGAACCTATAACAATTAATCATCCATGATTTGTTGTGAAAATATTGTAAAAATGTTGTGGATGTAACACTTCTCACTAAAATAAATACTAATGAGGAACACAATTCTTCCCTTTTATTTTTTTTTTTGAGAAGGTTCCCTTTTAAAAATTTGAGGGACCAAGTCTAAACTTTTAAATTTGAAGGACCAAAATCAAACTTAACACAAATTTGAGGGACCAAAAGGATAAATAACACTAAAAGAAAATTGTGAATAAGAAGAATAAGAAACATAGCTAAATTTAAGGATGAAACCTTGATAAAAGTTTAATTTTTTTTTTTTTTTTTTTTAAACGGAATATATATATATATATATATATATATATATATATATATTAAACACTAACTAGCCAAAGTAGCGAGAGTAGCAATAGAGAGTCTACAATAATACAGACCAAAAGCATCCATATTAACAAGACAGGAAGTATCAGAGTTCGGGTGCAAATCAAAAACAACAAAAAGTGGTTGACGTTTAGGAACTCAAAATTTTTTTTTCTTTTACAACTTTAGCCCTCATCATATGGTTTTCTTTAATTTTGCTGTTAAAAAATTATAGGGATATTTCAGGAAGTTTCAAAAAGTGGACACCAAGATCTTCTATTTCAAATGCATTGATAAACACACTATCAATATATTACTAAAAGCTGAAGCGTGGTATTTATAGCTGCTGAGCTCCTGTTGCGCCACCTCATCACCACGTCATTCGTCACATAATTAATATTTATTCCTTTTTTTTTTTACAAATATATATATATATATATATATAGATTATTGACTTTACATATTCATCTTTGTCGATTTTAACATCTATATATATTTATTTTTTATTTCCAATTTTCCTATAATTTTTTTTTTTTTTACATTCACTTATTTTTTAAAATATTTACATTTTCTTCAACCTTTCTTCTTCCCTCACATTTTCATCTCCCCACTACCCTCTACTTTAATATTGCTGTTCATCCTTCTCTTCATCTTCCTTTATTTGTCTCTTCTTATCCCTTCCCTCTTACTATAAATTTGTCACTCTTTTCCATTCTTTGCATAATTAATATTTATTCCTATTTTTTTTACAAATATATATATATATATATATAAATAGATTATTGACTTTACATATTCATCTTTGTCGATTTTAACATCTATATATATTTATTTTTTATTTCCAATTTTCCTATAATTTTTTTTTTTTTACATTCACTTATTTTTTAAAATATTTACATTTTCTTCAACCTTTCTTCTTCCCTCACATTTTCATCTCTCCACTACCCTCTACTTTAATATTGCTATTCATCCTTCTCTTCATCTTCCTTTATTTGTCTCTTCTTATCCCTTCCCTCTTACTATAAATTTGTCACTCTTTTCCATTCTTTACATAGTTTTCTCTCACAAAAAAGTTCTCTCTCTCTCTCTCTCTCTCTCTCTCTCTCTCAATGTTTTGGTGGATTTTTATTTTTTATTGCATCTCCGCTTTAGGTTGATAAAATTTTGTATTTTTAAGAACTCTAATTTATGTTGATACGATTTAGTTTTGTGTTTTAAGTTATTATTATTATTATTATTATTTTGCTCTTTGATTGTTAAATTTTATCCGATTACATTATAAAAAATTAAAGATAGTAGATAAAAATAAAATAGTATTCCATTACATAGCATAATTTGGATAATTTAGTGTTTATTGTTATATCTTTTAATTTTTCTTATTTTTTTCTTCTCTTCCATTTTACTCAATATTGAAATTCAACCACATCCTCCTTATAATTAAATTATTTATATTTTCTCTCTCTTTTTGTTTTAAAAAATAAAAAATGTAATATTTTACTTAAATTCAAATAAAAGAAAATTGTGCTCATCAAATTGTACTCATTTTTTTTTTTTAAATTTACACTTTCTTCAACCTTTCTCATTCTCTTTACCTTTTCATCTCCCCAAAAATTCTACCTTGATATCACTCTTCCTCTTTCCTTTTATCTTCTTTTATTTTTTATTTTATATTATCATCCTCTTAGTATAAATCATTCACTCTTCTATTCTTTACATAATTTTATCTCATAGAAAAGTGGTTATTTCCCACTCTTTCTACCTCAATTTTTTGGTAGATTTTTATTTTTATTTTTCTTGCATCTCTATTTTAGCCTGATAAAGTTTTGTATTCTTTAGAGCTCTATTTTGGTTTATGGGATTTAGCTTTGTGTTTTAAGTTTTTTTATTTATTTTTTATGTCTTTGATTGTTAAATATTATCATATTTCATTATAAATAATTAAAAAATAGTATATAAGAATGTACTATTATTATATTACATAGAATTATTTATTGTTATATCTTTTAATTTTTCTTATTTTTTTCTTCTCTTCCATTTTACTCAATATTGAAATTCAACCACATCCTCCTTATCATTAAATTATTTATATTTTCTCTCTCTTTTTGTTTTAAAAAATAAAAAATGTAATATTTTACTTAAATTCAAATAAAAGAAAATTGTGCTCATCAAATTGTACTCATTTTTTTTTAACATTTACACTTTCTTCAACCTTTCTCATTTTCTTTACCTTTTCATCTCCCCAAAAATTCTACCTTGATATCACTCTTCCTCTTTCCTTTTATCTTCTTTTATTTTGTTTTTTTATATTATCATCCTCTTAGTATAAATCATTCACTCTTCTATTCTTTACATAATTTTATCTCACAGAAAAGTGGTTATTTCCCACTCTTCTACCTCAATTTTTTGGTAGATTTTTATTTTTATTTTTCTTGCATCTCTATTTTAGCCTGATAAAGTTTTGTATTCTTTAGAGCTCTATTTTGGTTTATGGGATTTAGCTTTGTGTTTTAAGTTTTTTTATTTATTTTTTATGTCTTTGATTGTTAAATATTATCATATTTCATTATAAATAATTAAAAATAGTATATAAGAATGTACTATTATTATATTACATAGAATTATTTGGATAAGTTAGTGTTTATTGTTATGTATTTTTTTTCTCGTATCATTTTATTTAACATTTAAATTCAACCACATCCCCCATATATATCATTAAATTATTTATATTTCCACTCCTTTTTTATTTTTAAAAATTTTAAATATAATATTTTGCCTAAATTAAATAAATAAAATTGTCCACATTAAGTGGAGTAATGATAGGGAAACACTCATTCTCACACCCAATGCATCAAAGGAAGAATGAAATACAAAATAAATCAAGTTAGAAACACTAAATTAAAAAAAAAAAACTAATAATGCATATTTAATGTCATAGAATCATCATCAAATTTTGGAAAACGATAGGTTGCCAATGGAGAGAGAGAGAGAGAGAGAGAGAGATGGTATAGAAAAAAACCAATACAAAGTAATAAAGAGTAGATAAAGAAAAAAAAAGAACCAAATGTCAATTAGTAATCGTTGATTGGAAAACAAAGAGGTTGTTAGGAGAAGTAAAAAATAAAATAGAGATTACCGTATGGAGAACATTAAAAACTTTACAGTGTAGTAACATAAACCGTTTAATTCACTTAAAAAATTAAATAAAAAATAAAAAATTAAATACAATCATAGTACTAAATTTAAATTTAAAACTAATCAAATTCTAACTATGAAAACCATATTAATCATAACTAAAAAAGAGATGTTCTCTGATAGTAGTAGAAATTGAGTAAGAAATAAAGTTAGAAAATTTAAAAATCCATTTTTTGACATTTCATTTAACCTTATTTATAATATATATATATATATATATATATTTATATAATTTTCATGCACTATTACTTTCGAAAATCTAATGAACAATGCTACATCTCATTTATCGTCTTTGTTATGCAAATCATCAGTTAGTAAATATATGATAATGGTAAGAAGCGTTACAAATGAGATCACAAAAAAAAAAAAAATAAAATTAATTAGCCACTATCATTATGGAGTAGTAGTCTATAATTTTACGCATCCAAAAAAGTGAAATATATAGAGTTTTTTTAAAAGTATGTGTAAAGATTCACTATATGTGTGTGTGTGTGTAAAGGTAAAAAGAAAAAAGAAAAAAGAAGAAGGGATATTTAAGGTTTTTGTTAACTTAAAAACTAATGAAAATCAAATGGTTAATAACTAAAATTATAGTATTAATAAAATATTTTGATGAGACCATCCTAAAAAAATTACCGCGCGCAACACGCGGGTATACGACTAGTTTAACCTAAAAGCTAAAATCCTATAGTGTTAAGCCTAATTGTGTTATATTAATTTCTCAAGTTTTATTTTCCTCAAAAGAAAATTCTCAAATTTTATATTTTTCTCCATGTGAGACTTCTAGTCACATGTGTATTGTTCATTCCAAAAATGAAATTTTGTAATTTTTTGGAAAAAGAAAAGAAGGATAATATCTGCACGCATTAGAACCCGAGAGCACAAGCCACACATTAGCGGATCTGAAATTTTGTAATACTTTGATGCAAGTATATATCATCCCCTTCAAACTTTTTTGTACACAAAACGCTTAGAAACCCCAATAATGTAAACACACAGATTCAAGGAACTCAACCCTGCTAGCATCCAATAGAAGTAATCAAGGTGTGCGTGATTGAGATTGTTACCAAGCCATTTCTCACCACAGCCTGTGCTGATTGCTTGCACGATATATATAATAGCACTGCTAATGAAGCTTCCAATTCCTAAAACACTAAGATATAATGCTGCTCCCAAGCTTCTCAATGACTCTGGCATTTGATCATAGAACAATTCTTGGAGTCCAAGTAATGTGAACACATCGGCCAAACCACATAGTATGTAATGTGGAAGTAACCACCACACACTTATTGGAACAATTTCTTCAGGTTTTTCCATGAGGTCATGTTGTTTTGCAATGCTAATCCTTTTGGCCTCCACTAGAGCTGCGACTACCATAGTGAGCAATGATATACATAGACCAGTTCCCACCCTTTGTAGCAAAGTAATACCCGAATGGTGTCCAGAGAATTTTCTTGTAATTGGGACCAAAACCTGGTCATAGAATGCAGTAGTGATCATGACAGTGAGGCTGAAAAGGGCCTGAAGTGATGCCGCTGGAAGTTGAAAGTTTGGTCCAATTGATCGGATCATTGTAGTACCTTGCTTGGTGAAATAGGTTGAAAAATTGGTTGCAACTACGCCAAACATTATGGAATTCAATCATATGGGGATGAGGCGGAGGACAAGCTTCACTTCTTCCACTTGATTTAGTGAGCGTAGCCTCCAAGGATTTCGACTTTCACTTGATGCATCAATGTCATCAATGATCATTGCCTTGTCCAAAAACCTTCAATTTTCAAACAATTAGATCAACCATTTGGCAAGCATGACTAACAAAGAATTACATTATAAAAATAATACGTTTTCTAAGAATTAATAGCCTAATATTCATTATAACTTGACACATGAGCAAGAATGCTTTGAAACAAACTTTATGTAATTTTGCTCAAGCCCTCTCTCCAACACACTCACAGTCTCACAGACACGCTAAGCAACTAGCACAAAGTCTAGGGATAACAAACCCCATTACATCGTTAGCAAAAGTCTCCAAATTTTTTAACATATCTCATATCTGTTTCAAATCTAATACACTAAAACACTAGACATAAACCAAAATGTCTCTAAAGTATCTTTTGGATAATTATAAATATGAGTTATGCATTTTTTAAGATATTATTATTGTGGTTTTTATTGACTAGGAAAATGCCAAGTTAGTACCAATATTACCAGAAAAACTTATATATATCGACATGTCAATAAATGTGATTGGTATCATCTTAACAATATAATAAGTAAATTTCTTAATTACTTTTTTTATATATTAGTTGATATATTAGTTTATAAAACTTATGTAGTTAAACTTGTAATATTTCAAGCATCACTCTATTTGCTAACCAATTAACGCACATCATTATTTTTCTTCACTATGACTATGTAATGATGAGATCCCACTAGCTATATATCTCATGTGTAATTTTGCATTGCTTGCTCAAAGGATGTAAAGGCTAAAAGTTGACGGCACCCTCATCAAAATAGTCCCCACTAGCTAATTTTGGAGTCAATTTCTCCCACTATGCAACCCACGCCTCTGCACCAAGAAAATTTAGAGTTGATTTCTGAATTAACTTCTTGTGTTCACATTCTAAAGCCAACTCAAGTGTTACATTTACGGAGTATATGCCATAGGTAAGATTTGTTATAAAATTTAGTCTCCTACTCCCATTTGTGAGTTAGGTAAAACAAAAAATGTTCTTGCTATTAAAATGAGGATCAAAGATTCAAACAGCCTATGAACTATAATTTAACTAGCGTCCTCTACCTATAATAACAAAATAAAGAATGAGGTCATGGGTTCAAGAACCACAAAATGTATGCATATAACTTATTAATAAATATAAAAAGAATCAAACATGGTTGTTGCATATGTCGGTAAGACCCTAACAACCTTGGTAGTAATGAGGTCAACATCAACTCACTAATGAAATAGTGGATTGATTTTAGACTTGACACATACCTAAACTGATTAGTATGAGCCAAAGCTCGAGTCAATGTTGGGTGGACCTCAGTTATCTCATCTCCAAAACAAACACCAAAGACGCCGTGCTTTTCATCTGCGTGCCACTTGCGTGATGCCCCCACAAGCACTTGCGCCACCATGGTGAATGGGCTTCCTAAGGGGACCCTGCTTCCTATACTTCTTAATTCCCGAAAGAAATATTGCCAGTGACACTCCCATTGTTAATGTCAAGGTTCCAAAGCCCGCTGCCCAACTAATGTTATCCTGTGTATCAAACTATAATGTTTTTGCAACATGAAATTTTTCAGAATTGAATACTAATTTGAACTTATTTTGAGGACAAATCAGAAAAAAGACAAAATATATATATATATATATATATACACACACACACTTCATATAATCAAGAATAATAGCGAAGCCAAGCATATCATGCATGTTAATTAATAAGTAATTACTCTATTTAATTATTCACAATTAGAATAGTTCACAAACTGTGGAAATATACAATAATTATTACAAGCAGCCAAAAAAAAAAGTGAAATTGGCTCAAACCTTCACAAACAAGGCTATTTTTGACTGGTGAATCCCTCAAAATTATACATATCAAATACCAAATAAGAATCTTCAACTCTATTCTTATTGTTTATAATATTCATCTATACCTTTTCTTTGATCCCTTGGTGAAAATTTTGATTCCAACCCTAGGCATAATTATAATAAATAAAAATAATTTTAGAAATGGATATGATAAAATAGAAAAGAAAAATAAATGTGAACGATCTCAATCAGTATACGATGACCTATACTCTATCACAAAGTTTTGGAACTAACTCTTTGTTGTTGTTATTATTGAGTGATGTTAAATTCATTGAAAATAATGTTAGTCCAATCACAATAGACTATATTAGCAATGGTGAAAAAATTTGAGACAAAAATTACGTCTTTGGCTTTTCTCTTTAAAGTTTATGGCTTTTGATTTACTCCACTAGAAAATACTTGCCAACAGTTGTAGTTAGAGACTCAACTAACACATAAAACTATGATTAACTTTAAAAATGTACATATAAAAATTCAAGATAAGAAAATTGAAAAATAATATGAGAATTTTCTTTTTACCTCTATGTATACTGCCCAAGGATGTCAATACCGTACCGGAGGTTGTACCGGTTTGGCTACTGGTACGATATATTTCGGATACCGGTCAATACCGGTGTACCGTTTCGGGTTTACCGCTATTTTTTATATTTATAAATATATATATATATATATATATATGTATGTATGTATGTGTTTGTATATATATATATATATATATATATTATAATAAATATAAAAGTTTACCATAAAACATTTCCTCAATTCAAAACTAATTATTCATGGTTTTAAACTTTAGTATCAATTAAAAGGGAAAAAAAATAAAAAAATAAAATAGAAAGCTTAAAAGTTACCATTGCATACTAAAAAAACAAATAATACTAATAAGTTAATGCAAATAAGTTACCATTATTTCCTAACAAAAATTCAAAAATTACAAAACTTAAAAAAAAAAAAAAAATTTCTGTACCGGCCGGTATTGCCCGGTACGGCCGGTATTTTTACCGGTACAAAACGTAGGGATTAACCGTACCAGATCACCGGCTGGTACGGTATATTACGGCCGTACCGGCCGGTACGGTACGGTATCAACAACACTGATACTGCCACTAGTAAGGCAAAAGTGGAGCCAACCGTTATTCCAAAGAACCACCAATTGAAGAATGAGCTCTTGGCCTCCTTTTCCTCAAGAAAATTGTGGTCAAACTGGTCTACTGCAAAGGTTTGCGCACAAGGCTTATGTCCACCTTCGCCAACTGCTAATATGTAAAGTGCTACGATAAAACAAAAGTTTTCGATAATGCAAAGGTACTATCGAGACTGATAAGGTTAGCAAAACCATTCCCTGAGACAAAAAATAAGAAAAAAAAGGTCAAAAACTACATATTTTAGGTTTAAATGAGATGGTCTAGATAATTAAATATTTACCATTATAATGCACTATAAGATTGCCAAACACATATATAGTTCCATATACATGCACTCTAATATTAGTTACCATGTATTTGCAAAAACACATATAACCTCAATGAATTTATGCTTGTACACCAATAAATTATTAAGATGCTAGTATTTTATTTTTTGAAAGTGTTCACTGTGATTCATAATTATTGAATAGTTATTATTCCTTAACATTTGTTCTTAAGACAATTGTATTTCTCTTTTAGACGAATTTAAAAAAAAAAAAAAAATCAATAATATAAGGGGTGAGGGAATAATTTGAAGATTGGTTCTATTAATCTAGGAAGGTAAAAATGTCACTGAGTTTCAAGACATTAGGCTTTTTGGATGGATTTTAAAGACACAAAAATGCACAACTTTTTCACATTTTGTTAAGATTGTAAGGTGTGATTAGTATAACATTTATTTAACATGATTCTACCACTAACATTATTTTATTGTATTATACTAATAACAATATATCTCCTTATTAGTTATAAAACAGGAAATTATAATTAATTTTGAAAAAAAAAAATTTAATCCTAAATTTAGAGTGTTAAAAATTCAACGATATAGTTTCAAAACAAATTATACCCAAAAAATTTTATAAAGTGACAACATTAACTTCATAGTTTTGAAAGTAATAAAATTAACCTTGGGATGCCAAAAAGCAACAAATTAAACTCTTAATCAATATCAAACTTCAAACCCAACATCATTCTATTTAAATGGATTGAGTTTTAATTAATTTTTTAGTTTTCAAAACCTAATAATTAGATTTGTTTTTTTATTTTTTTTTTTATTTTTTTAACTATAGAATAATTTCATGTGGTTGTGAATGAAGAACAGTGTAATTAATGTAAGATAATATATTATATTATCAATATATATAAATTTTATTTTTTTATTTTTTTATTATGACTACAATGGAGCTTTCTATGGTGTAGCATGGCCGACTGGCTCGCTTTTCCATCTCTACTTTCTTATATTCTGTTATTACATTTACATGCGTCTCTTTCTCTTGCTTTCCTGCAAATTACTCATGCATATATATCTCCAAGTGGATGGCTCATTTGAACTTATCAAGTCGGTTTGAAAACCAACCTGCATGCATGCACATGTATGTGTATACAATGGACGCCTCAGCTTCCATTGTTTTGAATGTGCAAAAGACAGAATGCGCATGCAGCCAAATGAGTTCTAGTACTAATTGCACCTCACTGAAGACTTGTGTGACTTAAAAACAAATAAAGTTCTACAGGTGTCAAATATTGCTTGAATGAGACTGAGTTTGTATGTGTGGTAACAATGGCAGCAAAGTTTCTTAGTGAAGATAAACATAATCATATTGCTATAATTTACAAGTTGTTGAACGAGGGGATTTTCCCAAACAATGTTTATTATCATATCTAGGAAGAACAAGAGCAAGAAATTAACCCCATAGAGCTTAATCAAGGGAAAAGAAAAGGTCGAAGAGACGTAGAACTTGCTGTGCAATAAATGATGGCGGCCACAAGGATGGTGCTGAACCGGCCGAGATAAGAGTCAGCTATGAAGGCTCCAACTATGGGGAACACACAAGATACACCAATCCAAGTGTTTACATTCTTAGCTGCTGTGGAGGTGGGCTCATGGAGTTCATCTGTGAGGTACACGATGAGGTTACTAGCCAAGCCACAGAATGTGAATCGCTCTACCACTTCAACAACTGCAAAACCAAGTAAAAAGAATCAATAACCAAGTTTTAAGCATATAAAATGGAAGTTTTGAGAGTAGCTACTTAATTAAGAGGAGGAATTAAATTTATTATCTTGGCTTACAAATGATGAAAATGGCGGCATTCCATCCCCCTTTGGACTGTTTTCTAGGGATGAAGAGCTTCTTGGTATCTTCAAGGCCATTATCTATCATTTTCTGATGTTACAGACTACAGTACTAGCTCTCAATGAAAGTCGGTGCAAAAATAAAGAACTTGGACTAATGTCATGCTTCTCAATGGTATTTTGGGTCCTTTAATATATTCTCTCAGTGGGCATTTGGGTACTTTAGCGTGGATCTACTTGTGCAGCAATTAATTAATAATACAATGCCACTTTACCAAGTATCTACTGAACAAATATATCTTCTTTAGGGTGAGTTTAGTTCCGCTTTTTAAAGTTAGGTTTTTTGAAAAAGTTAAGTTTTCAAAAAGTGCATAATGAAAAAATGATTTTTTAAAAAGTTGAATATTTGGTAAAAGCTGTTAAAAAGTGCTTTTTGAAAAAACTGAGTGTTTGACTAGCACTTATAAAAGTTGCAGTTTGAGGGATAAATTACCAAAAAAGAAAATATATATATAAGAGAGTTTATTTTATACTTAAATCAACTACTTCATATACTTACTAAAAAATAATAATAATAATATATTATTGGTATTATTTTAATAATGTTTGGGCAATTTTTCTTTTTTAGTGTCATAATTATTTGTTATTGCCATTAATGACTTCTTATCAATATTAATTAAATCTAAATAATTTTCATCATCATGAAGTACAAAATGAAAATGTAAAAAGATGATAAAATGTACACCAATAATCCAAGTTTAAATTGTACTACATAAAAATGTAAAAAATATGATAAAATACATACCAATAACCCAAGTTTAAATTGTACTACATGATATTTAAAAAAAAAAAAAAAGACAACTACTAATTATTATCCCTCCAAATGGAATTAGCAATGGAATCACGAAGAACTACCATTGCAGGGTTTATTAAAGATCCTGAGTTCTGCTCATAACTGCTACCTGCTTCACTATTATGTTCTTTTCTAGAAATTGAATCTCGATTGGTGTTTATGAAGCCCCTATCATCCCTATCATTTAGTCTAACAAAATTATGAAGAGCTATAGTAGCAGATACAATAAGTATTTGGATATGGAATGGAAAAGATGACATGTTTTTGATAATTTTCCATTTATTCTTTCACACACCAAAAGTGCGCTCAATCGTACATCGAAGAGATGAGTGAGCATGATTAAATTTTTCATGTCTAGTTCTAGGGCTTCCACCTCTCCTTCGAAATTCCTGAAGATGGTATGATATCCCCTTGTATGGTGCCAAATAACCTTTCATCATTAGGTATCCAGAATCAACAACATAATATTTCCCTAGAAAAAAAAATTCAATTGTATTAACACACACACACAATATGTCATTATAATGAACAATTGATTAACCATGGCACAAACCTGGTGGTGGGTGCGGAAAATTGTTACTTTGTTTACGAATAGTATTAAGAAAAATGGAGGTGTCGTGTGCTGCACCTTCCCATCCAGGCAAAACAAATGTGAATAACATATCAAAGTCATATGCAGCCATCACATTTTGGGTTGAATATCCCTTTCTTCCAAAGTATGGAATGGACTTCTCAGTAGGTACAACCGCTATCACATGTGTGCCATCAATCAAACCAATGCAATCCTAATAAAAACATTAATAGTTTTCAGTTCCACATGCATTGTATTATCTTATAGACAATAGCACTTATTCAAATATACAATAGTACACATACTTTGAAATGTGGCCAACAAATTGGATGGTCTTGTATTTTGGTTGGAACTTCACTAAAAGTTGGGTCTGAAGGCTTTACATATGCAGCTACAAAGCGAGCCCCCAATAGAGTGATCATCTTCTCAAAATGTCTACTTATGGTTTCACTCGAATGTTGAAATATTTCTTGAACCATTCGGTTACATGTTCCATGACCAAGTTTCAATAAACAGATTGCCACTAACTCTTCTAAACTTATATTCCTTGAATGTTGAAGTCCATAGTCATGTTGTAAAACTTGACACAAATTATGAAACACCTCCTTTTTCATTATAAACATATTGTAACACAATTTCTCATTACCTTCCATACAATGTCTCACCCAAGCCCACCCTGTTTGTTCAGAATCATAACAAAGAGTCTCATTAATGTACTTATTGAAATATGTCACAACTGCTTCACAGGTAACTGTCACAAGCTGGTAAAACTCCTCATCAGAATCGTCATTATTATCATCATTATCAGAATCACTGTCATCATCACTGTCACTACTCTCACCATCATCATCATCATTGTTATCACCATCATTATTATTGTCAACATTGTTATAATCACCACCATCATGATCATCACAGTAATTTCTGTAATCCCCATCCATTAATAGTTCCATAAAATGGCCACTCTCATGAGTACCATTATAATCATCCATATTGGTTTAAGCTACACAACAAAGTAACAAATAGTTAACCATTGCTAATACTACTTTAATATAAATCAACATAATAATCAGAACATTAAGACAATTCAGAACATACCAAGACAATTCAGAACATCAAGTACATAACACTGTAATGAAAATTTCAAATGTGTTTACATTACACATATATTAGTCCAAAGCTAATACTAAATATAACATAACTTAGTTTAAAGTTAATACAACATAGCTAACTTAATACAACATAGCTAATACAACATAGCTAACTTAGTTTAAAGTTAATACAACATAGTTAATATCACATAAGGTTGGTCACTTCTTTTGATTATAAATCATTCCTTACAGCCATTCCAGCTGTGACTCTGGGTCCTTGAAAGTTAGGAACATCTCCCTACGTGACTTTTTAGTAAGATATAGGAAGCTTAAACCACAAACGTACTTTCCACTCCAGGAAGTGCTCTCACAATCGCCATGACATTATCAATTGAACTTGGTGACTCTCGAGAAGTACCTTTAAACCTATTCTGACATACAGTTATTAATTGACTAATACGATCGTCCAACATTGTAGCTCCTCCTATCTTCTTCTTTTTCTTCTGTGAGAGTATTGATTCACTAGTTCGCTTTTGTCCTGAACTACGTGATTGACTAGTATGTCCTTGCTGCAAACTATCAATGTCTAAACTCATGTCACATTGGTTATCTTTAAATTCGGATCTACCATCTGAATCACTAGCACCCTTTTCTGGCATTGTTGGAGGGAGTGTATTTGAAGAAGGGGTCCATGCAGCTACCCCAGTTCCTGCAACATTCCTAAACATTATATCAATTTGTTCTAGATTCTGTGGACCTTTCTCTCGAAATTTTTTAGCTTTGGGTAATTCCTACAAAATATAATTGTAATTTCACTCATATAACGATAATATAAAAAAACTATCTCCAACTAACTACATATTAATAAAATACTCAACTCACCTTCAACTTCAGGTCCCACCAATCATCAGTAGCAGCAATCTTTCCCTTCACTGCATCCCAACCTAAACCTGTGTCAAGATTCCTCAATTGTTCCCACACTCTCCAATCACCTTTTAATACATCCCACCTATTTTTTAATTGGTCCTTATCATAGTTTTTACCAGTCTCATCACAAGATTTGGTCACCAAATTGAACCAACCTTTGGTACTAAAGTCAACACCTTTTGTTCTATTCCCGGCTTGAATTTGTTCCACACAAAGGTTACAAAAAGTAGTTGTCCACGTTGGATTAATATCCCAATCTGCTCTAACCTTTTTTACCTCGGGGTTGGAAGTGGTCTTTTTACCCATCTATAAAGTTAACCAACCATAAGAAATGCAAAAAATAGAATTCATAATATTCCAATTTAGTGAACTAGTTACAAACATGATCTAATAAATCCACAAAAAAATTAAATAAATAAAATTGCTGCCTAGTCTGAGCATTAAAATAGAAAGGGCTAGAGATGAATCTCATCATGTCACAACTCACAAGAGCACCGTTTGTACACTCACTAGTCAGTAAACATAACCAGAAAATTGCTGCCATAATTGAGGACACTGGCCTCAAAAGCAGTCAGGTTCATTGCAATAGACTGCTCTTAATAATTTAACATTCAATCCCATAAAGCATAGGTGGTCTAATAATAGTTTTATAAATGGTTTTTGATGAGTTCTCCCCAAGTATAAGATAAGAGACTATAAAACCTTTAAACTAGAAGTCTTAAATTAACAAAAAATGATCCCTACCTAGGGTGGACTCCAACTAGATTAACCGGAAATAAATATGGCCAGAGGAGAACACGGGAAACCAAATTGGTGTATGCAAACTTCATCAAGGTGGGAAGAACACACTAAAACCTTTGTCTGAAACCCAATCTTATCTCCTCCATAATTCTAGGCTAAAGTTATGCCAAACCATAACAATCCATTTCATTTAAATTGGGTTTCTTTACCAAACCTATAAGAGTAACTCTTTTGCTTCTATGGACCTTAATTTTTTTTTAAGTAAAGGATAATTTATTAGAGACGAATAGGAGTGCTTCAAGTATATGTATACAAGAGGTCCTCTTAAAAGTCTTACACTAAAATTTTAACAAGTCGTGAGAATCCAGAAAAGAGGAAGATGAGACTACCCAAAACATTTAACAATTCCATATAGTTATCTTAAAAATAATCTTAATCCAACAAATCAATTGCAGTATCCAAGGTTATTAACCTTGAGAACAAATCATACAAATACCAAAATAACAATTTACGAGTCAACTAGATTCAACTTTACATTAAATTCCAATTCTAAATGAAGCAAAACACTTCCACTCCTAATTACTAAGACCAAAAAAATCACATAAACAATAAAATTTGCAAAAAATCTACCATTTAGTACCAAAAAAAAAAAAAAAAAAAAAACATTGTATAGCTTAAACCTCAATTCTTAAACTAAGCAATAAATTCTTACACCAAAGCATTCAAAACCTAGAAAATCACATAACTAATAATCAACAAAAACCACAAAAACCAACCCAAAAAACTCAAGCTACCATTCAGTACTAGAAAACATAAAAATAAAAATAACCCCATAACATAACTAAAACTTGAAAATTCATATCAGGCAAAGTACTAGAAAACATAAAAATAAAAATAACCCCATAACATAACTAAAACTTGAAAATTCATATCAGGCAAAAGACTTTCAACCACAACCTTAAAAACTCAGATAATTAAATAACTAATAATCAACATTAAAACACAAAAACTTGTGTGGGGTGTGTTGAGGTCTAAAAAGTCACAGTACCTAGGCCCAAAGAAATAGAGGCTTGGAGCCCGAAAAACATTAAGAAGAAAAAAGGGCAAGCCCAGAAGCTTATGAGAAAAGAAGAAAGAAAAAAAAGAAAAGAAGCTCATGTCAGAGGATTGAAGAAGAAAACTGAGCCAGGATCCTCAGAGACTGCCAAAAAGGCTCGAGATCCCCCAGGCGTGTAAACACAGTCAAGAAAAGATTAAGACAGTTCGAAAGAAAAAGACAAAAAGAACACAAGAAAACAGAGGAGAGGGCACGTCCTTCTCAAGTGTCAAACAACCCAGTAAGAAAAAAGAGAAAAATCAGTGACTTCTCATAGCGCAAGTGGGTAGCACCTCGGGAACCAGAGTGAAGAAGTATAAAAAAGGGAGTAGCAGCGAAAGACTTTCAAACCGGCAGAGTGGGATTCCGCCTGTTTGAGAAAAAAGATAAAGAAGAAGGATGGCCAAAAGTTGGATCGTGAAGAGCGTGACCTCAGCATATTCCGAAATAGGTAGTCAGTCATGGACTTTCAAAGAACCAAAACTAAAAGGAAGGAAAGAATGAAGAACAGGGAAACTGAACCTACTAGACGATAGGCACAACACATACTTTGGTACTCAGAGGGCAAAATGGGGGAATCAATAGTTCCCCTGGGACTCCAGAATAACACTATAAAAAGGAGGGAAGGATTGCGAAGAGAGGTAGAAAAATTTTGGACGAGAGAATCATTGATAAAATTCTGTCGAGAAGAAAAAACTCAGAGAAAATTAGTAAAATTACTTCCCGGTATCCTAGAGAAAGCCACTATAGCACATACTCGGATTCAAAAAGAATCAAATTTTGCAAGTCTTAAAGGTTAGAATAACCATTTAAAAATGTAATTTTTGAGCTTGCTTGAACCTTGTATCACGTCTTAGTGAGTGTACTGTAATCATAATAAAGAAAAATTCAATAAAATATTCTTTACTGATTTGAGGATCCCTAACCATTACTTTGTGCTTTTACTATTTTGTTCTCTGCATTACTTTGTTGTTTTTGATTTGTTGTTCAATACAAATATCATTGTTTGTTAGTTTATATGTACTGTAGGAAGCATGCCCTGTGCACCACTTGATTCTTAAACAGCCCTTTAGTTGCGGTGAATCAAAGCCCGGTCCACCAAACTACAACCACTAGGCCTAGGATCCTTGAGCCTGGGTGCTAGAGAAAAAGCACTCTCATAGGGTGCTGATGGGGTGTGCATGGGCTACTGATGTAGGGTGCGTCTGCTGCTGATGGGGCATGCGTGTGTAGCTACACATGCATGCCCCATCCGCAGTAGACGCACCCCACATCAGCAGAGCACGCACACCCTGCAGCACCTCACCATGCAACAACCAAACAAGCCCAATATTCCAGAATGTCACATACTCAACGAACCACGACAACCAGCATGAAAAATATTTATATTTCTTCTAAAAATTCTTCTTTCTTTCTCATTCTTTATATTTATAAAATACCCAAATCATGCTAAAATACCCAAATTAGATATCGCGTAACTTAAGACAGAGCATCTACAAAATAAATAAAAATAATTATGAAGCATGTACCCACAAATTTTTTCAGTACCCGGCAAGAGAACAAATAGATCTTTAGTAAGAACAAAGCATGCAAGATCTGAAAAAAAATAAATAAATAAATTGATAGGTAAAAATAAAAATAAAAAATAAAAATGTCAGATCAGTGTTGGTACCTGGTGGTTTTTGGTAGCAGATCGGTGTTGCTTGGTGTTTTGTTGATCAAAACTCTACCTTCAAAATGTATTTCTAAGATCAGATTAGACAAATAATTTTTTTTTAAAAAAATACAGAGGAAGGCCCGTTGAAGAAGACGAAGAAAGAAGAAGAAGAGGAAGAAGATTTTTAATGGGTGACAAAAGAAAAAAGAGACTTATGCATAAGGAGAGGCTTGTAGTAGCACGGAGAGGGTAGAGCTAAGAGAAGAGATGAAAGGCATGAGGGAGTTGGCTTGCGCAAAGTAGAAACATGAGATGAGAGGAATGAGGCACTGTGCGTGAGACTCTGAAGACACCTTGCCCTTTATTGAAGGGCAATTTGGTAATTGCAAACTCACCCCCAATGAATATATCAAATGCCCACGAACTTTTAACAAAATGGACCATCAGAGCTCCAAATATCAAATGCGCGTTCTCTTCACAAATATAAAATGCCACTTTTTCCAAAAAATTGCGTTTTATACTAACCAAACACCATTTTTGGGCTGACTTTTTTGAAAATGCAACTTTTGGGCTTCAAATGCTGAAACAAACAGGTACTTAATGTTACTCGCATAAACCGAAGCATACACTGAAAACATTGCATAGAATTTCAAACAAAAACGTAGTGGGTGGTGAAATTGAGGGGACATAATGAAACTGTAATAAATATTTTGACTCTAGCCAAATTGTGATGGAACCTCCTGAGTGAACAAGGAAGATCTCCTGTTCCTTAAACCAACCAAGAGCACCTGAAAGGATGAGGTCATGCAAACTTCGATGCTTAGGTCAGAAAACTGGTGAAGATGAAGTGAAAAGTAAAAGTTACAAGGCCTAGCTTGCATGGGGGTGAGTTTTTTTTTTTTTTTGGGGGGGGGGGGGGGAAATCAACCTAACACTTGACAGTAGACTTGAGAACTAGGCCTGTTTGGTAATGATATTCTAGTAACATTGTTTAAGTATTGTGAAAATACGTATTATATTATTTAAACAACGAAAACTATTGTTTAAACAACATAACCAAATAAACTTCTAATCATCCCTTTAGGCTAGTAGAGGGAATGTGTGTCAAGACAGTAGCCCCAGCCACCTTATAACTAAGCGGCACGCTTGTTAGTTAGTTATTTTCTCATATCAATTGAAGGGATGTGTGTTAAGGTAGCTGCTTCAATATATATATATATATATATATATATATATATATATATAGACAAATGAGACAAGTCCAACAGAATTAAATACATGGTCAACTACCCTTAGGTCAATTGAAGGGATGTGTATCAAGGGTTTATGTATTGATTTCGTCATTGTGAGGGTAAAATTTTTTAGAATCGCCATCAATCTGCAAATCCAAATGTTGAAAAATCAGAAACAAAACAAAGGTAAACCATCAATCGACACCCAGGTTAAAAATGAAATCAATAAAATAAAATAAGATCCATTTTGGGCAATCTTATGGATTTAATGGTAACAAGTAATGTTTCTCAAAAAAAAAAAAAAAAAAATGGTAACAAGTAATATTTTATGTCATGTCAAATGAACAATGAACTAGTACCTTCTAACTTTTCTCTAATTTGGGTTGAAATACAACATTTGTACAATTTCAATATTTAAAGAATAATTTAATTAAGAAGGAAATTCATTAATTTATTTATTAATTTATGCTCATAGAAACAACACACCAAACAGCTTAAGGCCCTATAGTCTCACATCATTGATCCATCGATGTATGCAGTCAATATATACTACTTTGATGCAAGTATCTCATCCCCTTCAAGTTTTTTGTACATATAACGCATAGCACTCCATAGACATACACACAGGTCCAAGGCACTCAACCCTGCTAGCACCCAATAGAAGTAATCAAGGTGTGCGCGATTAAGATTGTTACCAAGCCATTTTTCACCACAACTTGAGCTGATTGCCTGCACAATAGATATAATAGCACTGCTAATGAAGCTTCCAACTCCTAAAACACTAACATATTCTGCCGCTCCCAAGCTTCTCAATGACTCTGGCATTTGATCATAGAACAATTCTTGGAGCCCAACAAATGTGAACATATCAGACAAGCCACTTAGTATGTATTGTGGAAGTAACCACCACACACTCATTGGAACAATTTCTTTATACTTGTCAACAAGGTCATATTGTTTTGCAATGCTAACCCTTTTAGCCTCTACTAGAGCTGCCACAACAATAGTTAGCAATGATATACATAGACCAATGCCAACCCTTTGTAGCAAAGTAATACCAGAATGGTGTCCAGAGAATTTTCTTGTAATTGGGACTAAAACTCTGTCATACAATGGAACAGTGATCATGATAGTTATGCCAACAAAGGCTTGAAGTGATGCTGCTGGAATCTGAAAGTGGGGTCCGATTGATCGGATCATTGTACTACCTTGCTTGGTGAAATAGGTCGAAATATTGGTCGCAACTACACCGAACATTAAGGAACTCAACCATATGGGAATGAGGCGGAGGACAAGCTTCACTTCCTCTACTTGATTTAGTGAGCATAGCCTCCAAGGATTTCTACTTTCACTTGATGCGTCAATGTTGTCAATGATAGTTGCTTTCTCCAAAAACCTACAGTTTTCAACCAATAAAATAATACATATGTTAAGTAAGACTAATAAAAGCTTATGCCACTAAAAATTGGTACGTTTTCTAGGAGCCATAAACTAGCCCACATTCATTCTAACTTGAAACATGAGGAACAATACTTTGAAACCATCTTCGTGTAATTTTACGCATCTCTTTCTCTAACATTATTGACACATGTCTTGTCTATTTTCGCATGAATTGGATTAAAATGAAGAGAAATGATATATCTACAACATTTTCACAACATTTTTACAACAAATTTTAAGTAAAAAGTTATTACTAGTTGTTATTATTGGAGTAAAAAAGTAATCTTAATGTTAAGTTCAAATTTGAACCAATAACAATTAACCATTTATAATTTGTTGTGAAAATATTGTAAATGTAGCACCTCTCTTAAAATGAATCCTACATTATTGACAGTATTATTATTATTATTAGAGTAATACTATACATGCATATTCCAACAGTTTTCCAATTAAATTGTTGAATTTTCAAATTGTTACTAATTCTCTTTTGAATTCATCATCAACATCAATTTATGTTCTAACACTAAAAGTTTGTTCATCTTCGTAGTCGTGAGAAAAATTGTAACTCAAAAGACTTATGGTTGTTGTTGAGGCTACTGTTGGCTACCCAGTCAAAGCAAGGCATAGATTCCTAAGCGTGACTAAGGGGTGTTTGGATGCTTTTTTTTCATCACTCAATTTTTGTTACTCATTATTCATTACTTTAAAATACCCTACCCGTTTGGCACCATCACTCAATATTTTTCACACTATTTGTGGGCCCCATACCTGTCACTTGATGCAGCCCTTTTTTTTTTTTTTCCAATACCCAAACTCACCGAACCAAAAAAAAAAAAAAAAAACCAAGAAAACCGAACCCAGTAAAGAAGAAGAAAAAAAAAAAAGAACTAAAGACCGAAAATTAGAGTGATGAAGAACAAAAAAAAAAAAAAAAAAAAAAAGGAAGAGCGAACTAACCAAACCCAGGAGTAGAAAGGAAAAAAAAAGGTTAAGAGGTGCAACTGACCTGACTAATGAGTCCCTCCATGTGTGTTTAATTACAAAAATGCCATTGAAAATAGAGTTATGGAAACTGAAAACATCTAAAATGTGTTTTCAGTTTCCATAATTCATAACTCAAAAATCAAAAAATTATGTGATGGAAACAAAAAATTGGAAACATAATTATGTAGTGCCAAACGAACTTCTCAGTTATGGGTCCCACCATTTTTGAGTTATGAATTATGGAAATAGAGTTATGAGTTATGAAAATCACTCATCCAAATAGCCTCTAAGTGTAACTATGAGATTCTACTGGCTCCCTTAGGATGCTACAGGGCAATATTGCTTGCTAAAAATATATAAAACTTAAAATTTGATGGTCATCAAAATAGTGTCAATTTCTCCCAGTACATATGCAACCCATGCCTTTGCACACCAATAATGTAGAGCTGAATTTTTAATGAACTTCTTTGCGTGCACTTTTCTAAGCTAACTCAATTCCATAGTGAATACCACAAAGAAGTAATCTAACAGGATCTCTTATTTTACAAAAATAAAAAATAAAAAATAAATTAAATTAAATTATTTTAAAAAAATCTATTATGGCCCTGCTTTATTTCATTAGTAGATCACAGTATATTCCAAAAATTAAAAATTAAAATCGACAACAACATTTAAATTTTTTTAAGAGGACTAGAAAACAAAATCACCCTAAATCAAAGATGTTTTTCTAACATTTAATATATTTATACCACATTTATTTTTACGTTTAAATTTAACTGAAAAAAATAATGTAGTTCAATGAAGAATTTTAGCTAAGATTTTTCCTTTTTATTTATTTTTATTGGTTAGAAATTATCCTAAGATAAAGGTACCACACAACTAACTTTTTCTAATTTTTGCCAAAGTAAAAATAATGCATATTACCTTTAGAAATTTCCTAGAATTTGTCATCATGACATGGGCTCACACTCCTTTTCACAGACACCGTACAGGCTACCCCCCATTTTTGGTCTCCCAAATGAGAGCCTGATGGCAAGGTTGATTAATTGGTTTGAGAAAACATATTGTCATAGGCTTATAGGGTCTATAGCTACAAGTCTATAACATAATCTTTCATTAAAAAAAACGTCTATAACATAATCATATTTTGAGAAAGTAGATTTTACGTGACAAATTAACTATAATTTAGAGGATCCACTTCGATAATATCTTTTTTATTTTCAATCATACAAAGTTATCTTATAATAGTAATACCTTTCGTCTTTTCTAAGGGCTGGTGTTGATACAGCTTTTGTTTTTCTTTTCTTTTTGACAGTTATTAACTTTTTAATCAAATGCTATTTTACTAGTGTGATAGGTGATATCTCCTTAAAATTTAATCCTATTTGCAAGCTAAAGCTAAAGTTTTCGAAGACAAATTGTGTAATCTTTGAATTAAATGTCACTTTTATTAAGTTCAATGCGATAGGCGAGATCTCATTAAAATTTTGTCTTATTTGTAAGCTGAAATTATCAAACAAATTATGTTAATATAACCTTTGAATCTGATGTAACTATTATCACTACAACAAAAAATGTTTATTACAAAAAAAAAAATTATTGCAATAACAACAAAGTCGTTGCAATAATTTATGCGAAGTATTGTAATAAAATTTGAGGTAATAAGTTTGTAATACAAAAAATTTTTATTGCAATAAATCTAAAATATTTTAATGAAAATTTTGATGTAATAATATATTTGCTATTGCAATAAACAATTTATTTGTAATATTCTATTATTTCATGAATTTTATTACAATAGATTGTAAAGAATTGAAAAAAATAATTTGGGTTCAAATTATTGCAACGGTATATTTATTGTAATAGTTAATTTTTTCATTTTTTTTTTTTACAATAGATTGTAAAATAATTGGAATTAAATCATTGTAATAATATATTTATTGCAGCTTCATATTTGTCATTGCAATAAATTGTAAAATTATTGATATTTTAGTTATTACAATGTTAAATTTGTTGCAATAAGCCATCTCTTTGAAATTTCTATTATAATATATCGCAAAATATATAATTGGTATCAAGTTATTATAATGGTTTCTTCAATTTAAGTTATTAAAAAAAATTGATTTCTTTAATTTAAGTTATTGCAAAAAATTTTCTAAATTCAATTTAGTAATAAAATCTCTATTGCAACTGAAAATTATAAATTATTACAACTGTAAGGTTGATTTTAATCAACCATCTTGTTGGCTTTATTCTGTGCCAAATTTGCTTGTATTTCAGCAATTAGTAACCCTGTATTTAGGTGGGTTTGTTGTAAGGGTAGTGAGTGAGATAGAGTGTTGAATGCTCAAGAGTGTGCAAGAAAACAGAGTCTCGCGGCTGGATCTCGTGGGTGACTTGCGGTTGCAAGCCGCCAAAAGCAGCACACGTGCCAAGCATGCCAGAAGTTGAAGCGTTATGCTAACTGGAGCACTACAGGACAAAATAGGACAACTGACCGTTCTGTTATCGCGCGGTTGGATCTCGCGACTCAGTCAAGCTGCGAGGCCAAGCCGCGAGCCACCCCTGTTTTGAAAAACCTGACTCTTCACATTCCATTCTCAACCCAGTATAAATACACCTTATACCCACAAAAGAAAGAGAGCTTCCAGAGAGAATTTTGAGAGAGAAACCCTAGAGTAAAACAAGATTGATTCGTCAACAATCTTTACATAAGAGACTCTTCAAATTTCTCAACTCTCTTCCTCTCCATTGTTAAATCATTGAGAGGCATTTTACCAAAACTTTTTCTCACCATATCCATTACTGTAAGAGGGCTGTTTGGTGTTTTGAGAAGTAGTTAGGAAGGAACCAATTTACATTGGTTGATGCTATGGTCAAGTAGCGGAATCCGGGAAGCTAGAAAAGAAATACGTTCGGCGCAACCTCGTTGGAGCAGGAAGCTTGGAGGGCTTAGGTACACTGGGTAGATTAGGCTTGGAGGGTCTATTGCTGTTCATGTATCCCAACTACATTTTCTAGTGGATTGTTTATCGCTTGGAGGGCGGCGGAGAGGTTTTACGCCGAGGTTTTACGTGTGTTGTCCTTGTGTTTGCATCTCTCTTCCCTTTATCTTTGCCTTTTATTTTCTGCTGTAGATGTGATTTTAATTGGCATAGATTGTTTACCAATTCTGTATTAAGCTTTTGTTTATGTTCCGCACATTAATTATTTGATATAAAACTTGAATTGGTAATTTGTAAATTGAGGGTCTAAACGTTCAAGGGTATTTTTACACTATTTGAACTTTCAACAACTAATTATTATTAATGTAATAATTTACTATTTTTAAGTTACTATTACAACAACTTTTAATTTTTAGATGTGATATTATATCTAATACCGCTATACTAATTTTGTTGTATTAACACTTGATGTAATAGACTTATTTTGGTTTTGTGTACCAAGTATGGTACCATTTGTAAAAAAAATTACTCACATTCCTATTTTGATTTGAGAGTTAAAAGGAGGAACTATCCTTTTCCTAGTCAAAAGATAATCAAATGCCAATAAACTATAATTCAACTATTATTTCTTCCACTCGTAATAATAAAATGATTATTATATTCATAAATTCAAGAACCACTAAATATTCGTGTAACTTATCAATAAATAAAGAATGAAACATGACCCACAACCTTACTAATTGTAGTAATGAGGTCAAACTCACCAATGAAATTTTGCACTTATTTTAAACTTTGACATGTACCTGAATTGTTTAGTATGAGCCAAATTTTGAGCTACTGTTAGTTGAGCCTAGACATGGCAAAACGAGCGGGTCGGGTCGGTCGGGTTCGGGTCGGGTCAATCGGGTCACGGGTCAAACGGGTCACGGGTAAAAAACGGGTCATTTTAAGCAGGTTGAAAACGGGTTCGGGTCAATTGAGTTGCGGGGCGGGTCGGGTCGGGTCGGGTTGACCCGTATTTTTTACATGAAATTTTTTACTTTTTATTTTTATTTTATTTTTTTTTATAAAGAAAACAATATGTATTTGCCATTTGGATAGTTATGCAACATATTACTTGATGTAAAATGCATTAATTTGAATTCACTACTCATATTAAGAATAAACTCAGTTAAACTTATTAATACTTATTCAATAATTTTAAAATTATACAAATTCTAACATTGCTATCTAAAACAAAACAACACAAAGATAAGTAAAACAAATATACAAGTTTTATTTTTACACAATATCAACATTCCAAAAAAAAAAAAAAAATTACAAATGACTTATTGGATAACTCATTTGATAAAGAATAAAAACATATAAGAAAGTTACAATTTTAAAAATTAATTTTATAATCTATTATCAATTGTGGTTGACACTCTATTTCAATTTGAGATATATATTAAAGTTTGATTGCTTACTTATTTATACCTAGTCTCTTTTATGAAAATCATATCATTGTTAAGCAGCACACACTCTAGGAAATAAATTGTTAAAAAATAGATATAAGCATTCATAATTTATGCTAATTTGATACTTTGGCTTTACTATTTTCACACTTGTGAATGTGTCTCACACATATTTACAATTTTAAATCTGTTTTTAACTTTACTGTAACCATATTATCTTGGCATATACTTTGCTATTTGATATCTAAAACTCTTTACTCATTACATAATGCTCAACTATTTATTTTTCAATTAATTTGCATGCAGTTATGTAAATGTATCAATTGTTTCCTTAAAACTCACAATAAACAATTAAACCAATATTGTCTTAATTTCACTATTTTTTTTACCAAAAAAAAAAAGTTTTAAAAAAATGGTTCGGGTTCGGGTCCGGTCGCGGGTCGGGTCGGGTCACGGGTCAGCCCGTTTTTGCTTCGGGTCAAAAAAATCGGGTTCGGGTCGGGTCGGGTCAGAAAATTCTGACCCGTTTTTCCATGTCTAGTTGAGCCTCCACTTGGACATCATTTAACTTTTCTCCAAAACAAACACCCAAAACGTCATGTGTATTGTTCACGTGCCACTTATGTGCGGCCGCCACAAACACCTGCACCACCTTGGTGAATGGGCTCCCAATGGGACCCTGCTTCTTGTACCTCTTTATCCCTAAAAGAAATATTGCCAGCGACACTCCCAACGTTGATGCCAATGTTCCAAACCCTGCCACCCAACTAATATGGCCCTGCACCAAATTATAAAGTTTTTGCGACTTGGAATTTTTTATAATTAAATACTAACTTGGACTTGTTATGGAGAAAAAAGAAACAAACAAAAAAAGTCCAAAAAAATTGTATATACTTCTTATAAAATAGAAGAAAAAGGAAGCCATGCATGTCAAGTTGATCAATATATATTATTGTAATTTTAAATTTAGTATACATTTATACCTTTGATCCCTTGGTAAAAATTTTAATTCCATCCCTTATCATAATTATTAAAAACTTGATTTGGATAAAATAATGACAAAAAATACATGTTAACGATCTCAATCTATCAATGATGATCTATATTCTATCCTATAGTTTTGGAATTAGAACATGATTTTAAAAACTGAAATGGTCAAAGAATCGGAAAAGAAACCAATTTATGGTTTTTTCAGTTCTTGACCGGCTTTCACCAATTTGACAAGTTCTTTACTAGTTATTCCGGTTTTTATCAAACCAGTTAGGTCTGATTTATGACTTAACAAGTTGAACTGTCTGATTCGATCCGTTTTTTAAAATAGTGGATTAGAGCTTTATTATTCTTAATGAAGTGGTAGTGATGATTATGGAATATAAATAAATAATTGCAATATATGCTTTAATTGTTCAAGTTTACAATAAATATAGGGATACTATATATAATAATTGGTCATATCAACCATTTGTAAAAAAAGTTATGTTCTTAATGTTACTTTTAACTTTATGACTTTTGTTTTTTTTAGGAAAAAAAAAAAAACTTTATGACTTTTGCTTTTGTCCACTAAAAAAATAGGTACTAATTAACTAACACATACAAACATGATTCACTTTGTACGTGTGTAAGTACAAATTCAAGATTTGGAAAGTTGAAAAATGATATGAGAATTTTTTTTTTACCTCCATGTATACTACCACTATTATGGCAGAAGTGGCACCAACCATTATTCCGAAGTACCACCAATTGAAAAATGAGCTCTTGACCTTCTTTTCCTCGGGCAAGTTCTGGTCAAATTGGTCTGCTGCGAAGGTTTGTACACATGGTTTATGCCCACCTTCACCAACTGCTAGTATGTAAAGTGCAAAGAAAAACAATGCTTTTCGATAATGCCTGCTAGTATGTAAAGTGCAAAGAAAAACAATGCTTTTCAATAATGCCAAGGTATTACCGAGACTGATAAGATTAGCAAAACCATTCCCTGAGACATAAAAAGCCGTAAAAACATGATAAAAAACAACATACTTTTCATTTTATTGAGAGTGCATAGATAATCAAATGTTTACCATTAAAGCTCACTAATCACTATAAGTTTGTTAAACACATGCAAATAATTCAACTTCCTTTTTTCGTTTCTCCAAAAAATATAAAATAAAAACAAAAAACCTTCCTTAACTTCTTTATATTAAAGGTACTTTATTGAAGGCATAAAACTCACTATAATATGGCTAAGCACAAGCAAGTAATGCAACCCACTTTTAATGTTGTGCTAATTAATGTTGTACTAATGTTACAAAATTTTTCATAATTTTGTCATAACTTTGTTACATGGTGATTCGTGAATGGTAAAATCATGGACCCACATGGAACCAATATTTTATTTTTACAACTCATGAGTTGCCACGAAATAAAATTGTGACAAAATTGTGGAAAATTTTGTGAAACTAGACTTACTCTTTAAATACATATATGTGTCTAGTTTCAAAAGAAAATAAGGAAAATATTCTATTGGTATGATTTTTTTTTTTTCTGTGCTATTGGTATGAATTAAGGTGCATTTAATACTTTATTAAATGATATGATATTTTTGTAAATTTAACGCACACAAAAATTAATACAATGCACAAACACCAAGAAAAATATGACATACAACCGCAATCAGTTTTTTTTTTTTTGATGCGAACAACAATCAGTGTGAATATGGGTTTGTTTGTATCTACTGATTTTGTTAAAATTGAAAATTTTTTATTAAAAGTATTATAAATAAAAATAAAAATTAACTGAAATATTATAGTAGGACCCATAAATAATATTAAAAAGTACAGCAAAACTCATAAATAATAATAAAAATAAGTTGAATAGTAAAATAAGTTGACAAAATTAATCCTGTAATACGGCCAGTGCATATGAAAAGTTTTAAACCAACAAATTATTGACAAGTGTAAACAAAAATTTATACAATGCACAAATACCAAGAAAAATATGACATACAACCACAATCAATTTGTGTATATGAAAAGTTTTAACCCAATAAATTATTGGCAAGTGTTTGATTTTTAAAGTGTGAGTTTTTAAAAAGTGTGCATTGCAATTCGTATTTGAATATTTTTAATTCTTAATATTTTCCCTTGGAACAAGTGTTTTTTGTTTTTGGATGAACGTTAAAAGACACCAAAAAAAAAAAAAAAAGTCATAACTTTTTTAATGTAATTATGATGGAAAGTTATTCAGATATAGTATAACATTATTTCATCTATCTTAGCAGGGTTTAGTTTTACTATTAATATTACTTCTATTGTACCTTAATCAGAATATGTCACCTATGAAGACAACAAAAAATATATATAAATTAATGACATAAATCAATGCCCTATATGTGGCAGTTTCTCTGGCCTAGGGTTTCTCTCTAAACCCTAATAGTCAGTAGAAGAGGTGCCCACCCTAGAGTTGGGTTGTTTCCCTTCATTCGTTCAGTTGTATTAGTATCGAGTGATAGGAGTAGAATTTTGATGGCGTCAATGGAAGGTATCACTGCTTTGTGGGAGAAGTTTTCCCTTACGGAATCTGAAGGTGATAGGTATGAAGTGGCTGAAGAAAAGGAGGCAGGGGAGTTCTTTTTGGCTGCAAAGTTCTTTACAAAACGTACTTTGAGTATGGAGGCCATAGCGAGAACCTTCAAGATGGTATGGAGGACTAGGAAAAGCTTTGAAGTGAGAGACATGGGTAATCATTTGGTTCTCTTCACGTTCGAAGATAAGTCCGATGTGGTTAAAGTTTTGCAGGGCGAACCTTGGTCTTTTGACAAATACCTCATTGGCCTGCGAGTGATGGAGAAAAGCGAATCCATCAGCTCTCTTGTGTTTGATCGCACGAGCTTTTGGGTGCAAATTCATGACATACCGGTGGGTAGCATGACACGTAGAATAGCCAAGGATATCGGATCAGTGGTGGGCGCCATTGAAGAGACGGATTCTGATGATGATAGTCAGGGAGGATTTAATTTTATGCGATTAAGGATCAACATTAATATCCTTCAACCATTATGCAGAGGAAGGAAGATTTCTCTGGCAGGGGGGAAAGATGGTTGGGTACGGTTTAAATATGAACGGCTTCCTATCATATGTTACTGGTGTGGGCGGCTTACCCACAGTGACAGGGAGTGTTCTCTTTGGACTAAAAGCAGAGGAAAGCTTAAAGAAGGTGACCAGCAGTTTGGTTCTTGGATACGAGCGACCACACCTAATCCATATCGCAAGACGGTAATTCGGGTGGAGGGATTTGAGGTTGAGGAGTCCGGAGTTGGAAGAGAGGAAGGTGTTGAGAAGGCGTCAACTAATAGGGAGAAGGATAAGGAAACGGAAGTGGAGAGGGTTCCATATCAAAGCATTCACTAGTGGTCCACCGGCAACAACCACACCATGACGGTCCGACAGGGAGGAGAGTTGACCTGGGGCAACCTTCTATGGTAACTGCCCAAAACCAGGACAGCGTTAATGCACCCTCGCAAATTTCGGGAAATCTGTCCATGAATGCAGTAACGGACAGTGAGCGGGGATCCACCAGTTATGGGGATTTATTTCAGGTGCAATTAGAGGGCATTGATGCAGATTTGAAAAAATTAGATGACGTGGTGACTGAGGGTTTAGAAAGTCTTTCAAAAAGTGGCCTGGGCCAACCAAAAACTCCTCAAGTGGGCTTTGACTTATGCTCCGACGGCCCATCCTTTCAAGCAAGCTCTCAGAGGAATCCCGAGCATAAACAGGCCCAGGTTGAGACCCATATTTCCTTTGTGGGTCAATCTAATAGGATGAAATCAACTGATGACCCAAATGGGATAAAAGCCTACGGGACTTTAAAGAGAAGAGCAGAGGAAGCTTTTGAGTTTGAGGCAGAGAGCGGCGAGAGGAAGAAGAAGCATGCTGTGGGTGTTACAAAGAGATCGGCGGAGGCTGGCGTCCAGCCCCGCCGGGATCAATGAGTTCGTTAGCCTGGAACTGCCGGGGGCTTGGGAACCGCCGCACAGTTCAAGAGCTTGTCGACATCGTACAAGCACAAGGTCCCAAGGTTGTCTTCTTATCTAAAACGTGGTCTAATCTGGAACAGATGAAGAAGATCAAGTATGAGTTGGAGTTCGATGGTTTGTTCGTTGTCCCTAGTAAAGATAGGGGAGGCGGTTTAGCGTTGTTGTGGAGATCAGAGATTTCGATTTGGGTGGATAGTTTCTCAAACTATCACATAGATGCGATTGTTAATGGGGGTACAGAGGAGGCTTGGAGGTTGACCGGGTTCTATGGGGAGCCCGACACTAGTCGACGGTGTGAAGGTTGGAGTATGTTAAAGTTGCTCAGCTCAAAGCCGAGGCTGCCGTGGTGTTGCATCGGCGATTTCAACGAGTTACTTCAAGTCGAGGAGAAGAAAGGAGGCGCTCCTCGATCCCATAATTTGATGCAGGCTTTCCGTGAGGCTATGGATACCTGCGAATTTGTGGATTTGGGATTTTCAGGTCCGGCATTCACCTGGCATGGGAAGAGGGGAGGGGAGTGGATTTGGGAGAGGCTGGATCGGGGCTTAGCTAATTATGATTGGTTAGCCAAATTCCCTACAGGCAGAGTAACACATTTATCCTGCTTCACCTCTGACCATCGACCCATCTTGCTGAGCCTTGATGCGGATGGAGAAAGGAAGCAGTGGAGCCGAAAGCCCTTCAGGTTCGAATCAATCTGGCTCACTGATCCGGAGTGTGGACATACAGTGGCTCGAGCGTGGGCTTCAAACCATGAAGGTACGCCAATGTACCAAGCTGTAAGGAAACTAAAGAAGTGCAAAAAGAGCCTCAAGAAGTGGAGTAGATCCCATTTCGGGAATGTGAAAAAGGAGATAAAAAATACAAAAGAGTTACTATGGAAAGCAGAGGAAGATGTTTTGACTGGAGGTAATCCTCAAGAGGTGGTGCGACTAAAGACAGAATTGAGTCTGTTACTGGACCGTGAGGAACAAATGTGGCGGCAAAGAGAACATGTTAAATGGATTCAGAGTGGTGATCGAAACACGAAATTCTTCCATGGTTCAGCAACTCAACGGAAAAGGAGGAATTTTATTAAGGGACTGAAGGATGATTCGGGGATTTGGCAGGGTGATGAGGGAGTTGTCTCAGGTTTGTTAACTGAGTATTATACTCAGTTGTTCACCTCTTCAAACCCACAGCATTTAGACCGTGTGCTGGAAGGGGTTAAAGTAGTGGTGACAGAGGAGATGAATGAGAAGTTGGTCAAGACTTACACAGCAGAGGAGGTGGAAGTTGCAATAAAGGACATGGCCCCCCTGAAAGCTCCTGGACCAGACGGGATGCCGCCGCTTTTCTTCCAAACCTACTGGCCGGACATAGGTATGGATATAACTCAGGCAGTCCTTTCTAGTTTAAATTCTGGTTCAATTCTGAAATCCATCAACCATACCTTTATTGCTTTAATTCCCAAGGTTAAAAATCCTGAGAAAGTAACTGAATATCGTCCCATTAGTTTATGCAATGTGATATACAAAATAATTAGTAAGGTGATAGCTAATAGGCTCAAACCTCTACTGAACAATATTGTATCGGAAACACAGAGTGCTTTTATTGCTAATAGGGTGATTACAGATAATGTGTTGATAGCCTTTGAGTCCTTACATCACATGACTCCTAGTCGCCTTGGGAAGAAGAGTTTTATGGCTCTTAAGCTCGACATGAGCAAAGCTTACGATCGAGTGGAGTGGAATTTTCTGGAGAAGATTATGACCAAAATGGGGTTCACAGCTTCCTGGATTGCGCTGATCATGGAATGTGTCACCACAGTCTCCTATTCCATCCTAGTGAATGGTGAGCCTAAGGGTATGATCCACCCATCGAGGGGCATTAGACAAGGGGATCCTCTTTCCCCCTTCCTCTTTCTGTTTTGTGTTGAGGGTCTAAACGCCATTCTTGAACAAGCAGCAAATGCAGGGGAGATTCATGGTTTTTCCATTTGTAGACGTGGTCCAAAGCTCACGCATCTCTTCTTTGCAGACGACTGCTTATTATTCTGTAGATCCACTCTAGAAGAATGTGAGAAGATTAAAGAGCTGCTGGCTGCTTATGAGGTGGCGTCGGGTCAAATGGTAAATCAGGACAAAACCACCTTATTTTTCAGCCACAACACAGATGACTCAGTACGGGCTGCCATTCAACAAGCCCTCGGAGTGCCAGCAATTCATCACTATGAGAAGTACCTAGGACTCCCCTCCTTTGTTGGGAGAAATAAGAAAGCATGCTTCACAGACATCAAGGAGCGCATTTGGAAACGAATGCAAGGCTGGAAAGAAAAACTCTTATCTCAAGCTGGCAAGGAGATAATGATCAAAGCAGTTATTCAATCGATTCCGGCCTACTCCATGAATGTCTTCAAGCTCCCAAGATGCTTATGCAAGGATATTGAGGCCATGATCCGAAAATTTTGGTGGGGGCAAGGTGATGCTAGGAAAATCCATTGGGTGAAATGGAGCACCCTTTGCACTTCAAAATCAGTCGGAGGAATGGGGTTTAGAGATTTGCAATTGTTCAATAATGCCCTTCTGGCTAAGCAGGTTTGGAGATTGTTCCACCATAAGGATTCTTTAGCGTACAGGGTGTTTCAAGCTAAATTTTTTCCGGGTGGGACCATTCTTGATGCGCCTATTCCATATAGATGCTCTTATGCTTGGCGGAGTATTCTCCAGGCCAGAGATGTCATTTTGAAAGGGGCTGTATGGCGGATTGGGGATGGAAGTTCAATTAATATTTGGGAGCAAAGGTGGGTGCCAAACCTGAGTACCAGCAAAGTCGTATCACCAAGAAGTAATGTGCATGTAACCCGGGTAAGTGACCTTTTCCTGCCAAACTCTAAATCTTGGGATGTGGAGCTGCTGAATACTGTCTTTTATTCTTGGGAAGCTGAGGAAATCAGCAGAATTCATGTTAGCCCCATGTGTCAAATCGATACTCTTGTCTGGCCTCTCACCTCAAATGGGGACTACTCTGTTAGGAGTGCTTATAGAATGCTGGTTTCGGAGGCTGCTGCAAGTGTCCAAGCCTCTTCCTCTACAGATAACTCGGCTAAGATTTGGAAAGGTGTATGGCGAATCCGGGCTCCAAATAAGATAAGACACTTCGTGTGGAGGGCAGTTAAAGATTCTCTGGCCACTAAAGAAAATCTGCATAAGCGCCAGATTCCCTTGGATGTATCTTGCTCTCTCTGTGAGGAGTATCAGGAGACAAATATGCATGCTTTATGGCTATGTGATCATGCTAAATCAGTGTGGAAATCAGAGGTTGGGTTTTCTGAGTATTATAAAAAGCATTTTAGAAGCTTTATGGACTTGTTTGAAGCTGTGCTTGAGAGAGGTTCAGTCTTTCATGTGGCATGGTTTTCAACGGTGGCTTGGAGTTTATGGCAGAGACGGAATAAATTGAGGGAGAAACAACCTTCATGGCCTGTTCATGAAATTTGTAAGCGAGCAAAGGATTTGGTGCTGGAGTTTTTTGCGATCCATAAACCTCAGCCACCTCCTAGACGATCGGTTCTGGTGCACTGGTGCCCTCCGCAGGCTGGTTTCTACAAAGCCAACTTCGACGCTGCAGTTTTTGATGGTTCTGGGTCAGCAGGTATTGGGGTGGCAATCCGCGACCATTCGGGACAGATTATTGCTGCACTTAGTCAGAAAATTAAGCTGCCTCACTCGGTGGACCTTGTTGAAGCTTTGGCGTGTAGCCGTGCTGCCCAGTTTGCCTAAGAGTTAAGCCTCTTCCAGGTAGAATTTGAAGGAGACAGCTTGCGGATTATCCAAGCCATAAATAATCCGGGTGCAAATTTGACTCTTTTCGGACATGTAATTGAGGAGATTCGATGCCTTTGCTCTAATTTACATAGATCATTTTTTAAGCATGTACAGAGGGGGGGTAACAAGCTTGCCCATTCCCTCGCTAGAAGAGCGGTTTTAACTGCTGATTTTGATGTGTGGGTAGAGGAACTACCCAATGACTTGGTTGATGTATTCCAGTCAGACCTTTCTCTTATTTAAATAAAATTCTCTTACCTTTCCCTCAAAAAGAATATATATATATATATATATAAATTTTGAAAAAAAATAATTTTTTATACCTTTTAGTTTAGGGTGTAACAAATTTAATCTTATAATTTTCAAAATTAATATAATAAACCTTGTAGTTTCAAAAAGTAACATATTAAACCTTATAAAAAGTAGCAAATTAAATAACCTTCATCTATATTAAAACTCAAAAACAATTTCATTCAACACTTATACTTAAACAGATTGAGATTCAATTTGTTATTTTTTAAAATCACAGAATTTGGTTTATTAATTTTAGAGCTACTGAATTTATTAAATGTTATGATTTAATTTGCTACTTTTAAAAAAATTATGACTCAATTTGTTACTAGTTTTAGGTTTAAATTTAAATTTATTTTTTCTTATACCTAGCTATTTAATACAAATTTTAGCCTGCTATGGTATGTATTAGAAGTGAGCAATGATTTCCATGCAACCTGGGTCTCATGTGGTTGGGACTGAAGAACTATATATATATATATTAAATTTATTATAAATTTAATTTTAAAAAATTTATAAATTGATATAACAATAAATATGATTGGTGCTATTTTAATTCATAATAAATAAAATGCTAATATTACTATTAACATTATTGCAAAAGACTTACAACAAATAGATGTAACAAGAATCTAATGGGTCCATTCAAATAATATAATAAGTGAATATTTAAATCACATTTTTTTATTGGTAACACGTCAATTTGTAAGATTTACACAATAAATTTTTTAATATCCCAAATATCACTTAAATTTTTGTAATACATGAGTTTGTAAGGCTAGTATAATATGAATTAGTCTTGTTAACGGATGCTTTTAAGACATTTATTTTATAAATCAATGTCTTTGAGGCATCCATTACCTTTTTTTTCCATAATTAATCAATAGCATCCTTAACATCACACTCACCCCGACTGGAAACAAGAGATATTTCCTGTCTACTGTAGAGCTTTCAGTCGTGAAGTATGGCCGACTGGCCGCCTCTCGATCTCTAGCCACTTAATTTGGTAACACTCTTTCATGTGGCCCATGAACTCATGTCGGTTTTATATAAAATAGGAGCCTCGGGCTTCATTGTTTTGAAAGTGAAGAAAAGATACAGCACTAATTAATGTAACCAATGAGTTCAAACGTGTATGACTTAGAAACAAAAAAGATTGTTGAACCTCATGCATGATGGCTCATGTGCAAGAGTTAATAGTGCTACTGGTTGTTGCGTGGATATAGAGCCTGTAAATATGTGTAGTGATAAACTTTATCTATCTTAATCAAACAGTTTATATATATTTATGATATTTAAGATGAAGAAGAAGAAGAACACGTAAGCTCATAGAGAGAATTTTTTTTTTTTATTTTTTAAAATTTCTTTAGCATTTTTAACATGCGGCTATAGGGAAAATCTGAAGCTACGTTTAAAAAATGTGGCCCAATCCCGAACTAGAGCTGCGTTTTCAACATGCGGTTTCAGACTAAATTTAAAGCCGCATCTATAAAACGCGGCTTCAAACTAAAATTAAAGCCGCGGCTAAAAAACGCGGCTTTAGGAAAGCTAGAGCCGCGTTTTCTACACTCGGCCATAGTTAAGAATTAAAAAAAAAAAAAAAATGCGACTGAAGCTTAAAAAAACGCGGCTTCAGGACTAATCTATGGCCCCGCGTTTAAAACGCGGCTCTTGTTTTTCCATTAAGTTGCGTTTTTGTCAAAAACGCGGCTTTAGTCCGTCTGGGGCCGCCTTTTTTAAAACGCGGCCCAAAAAAAAGCGGCCTAATGCCCCCGTGTTTTGTAGTGGTGGGAAGAGGTAGAAGTAAAAAATGCGGCCCAAAAAAAAGCGGCCTAATGCCCCCGTGTTTTGTAGTGGTGGGAAGAGGTAGAAGTTTTCCCACATTGTTGAAATGAGTAGTTGTGAAAAAGATGGGCATCGTATCATCAAATTCAATGTACATCATTATTTAATTTATTGACCGGTAGCATTTTACACAAGATAATGAGGAAAAATATATATATATATATATGTATGTATGTATGTATGTATGTATATATTTAGAGAGTTTTAACTTTCAATCTATAGTATCCGTTTTTTATGATAGCTTTATATTATTAGATCAAGACACTAATCAGTTTTTAGTGTAGGTAGGGATAGAACCCCAGATCTCTTATTTAATTATGAGAAACTTTACCAGTTAGCATCAATTGGTTTTTGGTGTAGGCGGGGATTGAACCCCAAATCTCTTATTTAACCATCAAAGACTTTATCAGTTGAGCTAACTAAAACTCGCATAATAAGAAAATATTCCTACACTCATTTTAGTAGTTTGAGTAGTTTTATATAAACTTAATTCATAAACATCAAAGAAAATGTTATTATGTATTATTATTATTTTTATAATTGTTACAACTTACAACAAGTGGGGGTAGGCGTGATCTAAAGTTTCAACCCTAATTTTAATTTTATCATTTTAAGGAATGTCAATGAACTGGCACCAAAAGTTATTGATGAGCATGGATTTTTGGGGGGGGGGGGGGGGGGGGGGGGGGGGGGTGGGGTGGGGTTGTTGTTCCAATTCTTAATGCAGCGCTATTAAAGAGGAAAATTTGTAACATTGATGGTCACTAGTTATAAAAGCATGCTACTTAATTTAGAGATTTGTTTGACATGTATAAGGAGTTTTGTTTTTTGGTTAATCGTGGTACTATTATCAAAGATAATGCCAATCCAAAATCTCAAGAACAGCCAAAAATAATAACTTTTGAAGCTTTTAAACAAATCAACCATTTAATGCTGAAAGACCAGATAATTTTTGGTCATGTATATCTTCTGTTTTTTTATATTTGAAAAGTGAAAGATAGATAGCTATGTATATCTTAGTCTGCAGGACTAGGTTAATTAAGAATGGCAAAACTATAGCGGGAAAACCATGAAACAATCTCTCCATTCTCCAATGTGCAAATTAATCATACAATAGTATTTGACATGTTAGAATCCAAATGCCTTGAACCTGATAATAAGCACAAGAATGAGCCATTAGAAGAAGGGGATCCTCAAGTCTACATTATTTCCAACATTCTGGACGTATATATATATGGGAAAGCATACTAAAATGGAACTTGCTAGTGATAGCAGGATTATATGCATGACGCAGGATTTTGAGGACCAAGAGATTCGCCTTTGACATTATTGCAAATAGCAGTAGAGCCCTCTCCATCACGGCCATGATAATGCAAATTGATGTTCTCCATCACTAGGTCTCTGCATGGTCTGCTTTGGCTGCATCGGAAAGTTACTGCGACTTTCGAACCTGAATTTCCCCAGATGTTTCTGTATGTGACATTGCTAATTTGAACACGAGAGGGCTGTAGACAAGAAAGGAAATCACAAGTTTTATTAGTAATTAAGTACACTGTTAATAATTAATTGGCAATGTGTGGAACTTGTGCATGCAAGTGGAAGACTTTGCCATTGCAGTTTTTTATTCACTAGCATGCTTTTTGGTACCACTAATATAGAGATTATAAATAACCATAAGGTGTTTTGTGAAAGTAAAATGCTAAAAGTATGACCATTTTTTAACAAAAGCTTTACAAACTTATATAGCAATCAATATATTAATGTCACATTAACAACATAATAAAAATGTCAACTTTTTAACCAAGAGCCTATTTTCTTTCGGGGTCCATCTCATACACTAGCATCTACATTGCAAAGTGGATATCATAAATTTACATCTATCATAATAAAAAAGAAAAGAAAAAAAGAAATGGATTATTAAAATTACCTGCGTTTTGCAAGGAGGGTACGGGCAATATTCTTGATCTATAATGATGGGATTGCCAACTTGATTCATGAAAATGTCTTCATATATCAAGCCGGAAACCTTACCAATTCCAGGAGAAGCCCAAGTTTTGATTCTTATGCCATCAGAAGTATTTTGAAATGAGCAGTTTCTAACCCTTATATCAAACAAATCATTTTGATCTCCATCTTTGCCAAGGCTTCCAATACTAATTCCATGCCCAGGTCCACAAGTAACATTAAAAATACGTACTTGTCTGGTTCCGGCTAGCATGGCTATACAATCATCACCAGTACGAATCGTTGTTTGTTGGATTTTGATGCCCCTTGAATTCGCCATTTTTATCCCATCCGTGTTGGGGCTATCAGCAGGGGCTGATATTCTAGTATTAGTGATTTTTACTTCCACACATCCGAAAACCACAAAATGGGTGTTCTTGCTGTTGATTGATCTCAAGTGATGAACCCATGCATTGGTCACAAAATCAAATCTCATTGTCTGAAAATGTATTTGCAATGCATAACTAGACGTTAGTCTCTTACATTTGGAACAAGATAACAAATTAAAAAATTTACTTTTTAATAATACTATTGAGAAATTTAAAGATTAGTATTAGCGATAAAAAAATATATGCATGATCAGTAAATACCACTAGTTTTGGATCTTCCAACTTCTAAATTATTCTCACAAGAGATGTGATGGAAGATGAAGAATATGGGACATCCCACAATTTGAGCAATGTAAAAATCGATCGAAGAATCGTATGTGTAGCTTGTGTTTTTATATGCAAAAAATATATAGTACTATTTTTTTATTTATAGGTAAAACAAAATCATAGTAATAGCATGGGCGGCTCTAGGAACAGTTCAGGGGGTTCAAATGAACCCTAGCTGGCCAAAAAAAGAAAAAATTTATATATAATTTTTTAATTTATTTTTTAGCCCTCTTAAAATAAAATTTTGAAACCCCTAGACCTAAATTTTTTTAAAGCCTAGTTGAAATGAACTTGATTATGATTATCTAGACAATATTTTGGTCTTTAAAAAAAAAAAAAAAAAAAAACTCAATATCAAACCAATTTTTCCTAAAATATGGAGTAAGCCTTATAAATTTATTCTTTTTAACAACAAAAAATAATTCATATGTATTATAGTACTTAAAAACAATAAATGATTTTCAAGATTTAAGCTTAGCAACAATAATTAGTATCTTTATTATATTAATAAACTATTATAAAAAAAATCGTATTAATAAACAATATACATTAAACTTATAGTTTATATTATATAATGCTATATTCATAATACTTTCACAACAAATCTTAAGTAACAGATGTTACTAGTTGTTATTAATAGAAAAAAAGTAATTTTAGTAGTGAATTTAAATTAAACTAATAACAAATTATCATCTAAAATTGTTAGAAAAGTTTTATGAAAATTTTGTAAATATAGCACTTTGTAATAAAGAATTACGTAGACTGCAAAATTCATTTTTTACCCAAAATGCATCTTCTTATTGACCCCCCTAAAAATATATTCTGGAGCCGCCACTGAGTAATAGAAATGTATGTCTCATGGCCAGTCCCAAGAGGTAAAGGCAGCAACGCTACTCCACAAGGCAATGGAATATGAGACCACTTATCGACGGAGGAACTCCTCCAATGAAGGAAGAGAACCATCAACGTCAATAAGCATTTATATGTGACATTAACTTAGGAATTTGCAAAAACTAAATAAAGTTTGCTCCTATCAAGTAAGGGATCTGATCTAAAATCCCCTGTCACGGTTTTTATAATAATTTCCAATTGACTTTAATCATTGTAACGACACCAGTACATGCATGCATATGTATGTATTAACACACAAAAAGAAATCCACACATCATGAAATACAAAATCAGAGCCAGGAAGAAAGACCAGAACAATAACTTCATGGCAATGGTTATATATATACGACCCTTTATCATAGTGAAGCCTACGAATAACCATTTGTAAATTTGACCCAAAATTCTTAATCCACATGGTAGACCAACATGTTTTGGAACCAAGGAAATCCCTATAGATCTACACAAGCAATTAACTTACCGTTGGTAAAGAGGGACAATTGGGATTCTCGTTGCAGTCATTGTAAGCCCAAGCCTCCTTTCCCTGACCATCCAAGACGCCACCACCACTCACTGTCAAATTGTTAATATATCGAAAATTGATCCAATTCTGGGTGATAAACAGGGATGGTTCAGTAGGAGCCTTGAGATACCCCTTAATCACAAAGGCTATTGGACCCTTGCATGGACCCTCAAATTTTACTGAGTTCACCCTGTATGTTCCAATGGGGATCCAAACCCTAGCCCTTCCAGTCCATTCACAGGCTTCCTTCCATGCCTGAAGAAATGCCTGACAAAACATTCAAAATTCAAGTTTGTTGATGCATGCACTCAAGTTTGTTGACGCAAAAAACATTAAAAAAAAAAAAAAAATCAATTTATTAAGTTATTCATGTTAGATTAAATGATTAAATTCATTATTTTTTAATAGCTTAAATTTTTAGGACACAATTGGTGATTTTATATAGTGTCAAAGTAAGAGGTGTGTTGGGTGCCAAATAATAAGGGGCAGTCCACATATGAATAAGGAATGTTGGATTAAATGATTTAAGATTTTTAAGACAATTGATAATTTAACAATTTAAAGAACTTCTTTTTCCATCCCAAACCAGCACGAAGTCAATCTTACAAGCTTCAATTTTACACGATCAAACTTGAAACTATATTTAATTCTTTTATAAGTTGGTCTTCAATATATAGTTATCATTGTCTGAATATTAGGTTCTACTGTTCTACACAATCCCATGAAGAAACCATGGACTTCTTTAGGTTAAGGTTCTGGAAGTTGAAACAAATCATGGATTTCAGGAACTAGAATTGTATCCTGAACTCTTTTTGGGTTTTCTGGGCATAAGAAATAGTGACTAAAGCCACGGTTCTTAAGGAATTCAGACCATATACTGTTATCTCTTTTACACATGTTACACTTACACCATCCAGAAAATTCAAAATTGATTTACTAAACACTTGAACTAATAGTCCTGCTACAAACAATGAACAAATCACTAACTTTTTATATTTTACTAACATAACATTTGAGATTGAGATAGGTCTTGATTGAACCCATTATAACAAAAAAACACAAGAATAGTGTGAAAAAGTCCAAGAAACTTTAAGAGTTAATGAGAGACTTTTCACTACGAGTAAAAGACAAATAAAAAAAAAGAATTACCTTACTGTTGTCGGTCGCTCCATCAGCAATGGCACCATAGTTCTTCACGTTGAAATCCTTGGTTTGGCCTTGAGCTTCAGTAATACATACCGACAAAGATAATATTAACATACAAACCCAACCAAAAGTAAGTTTCAAACCCATTTATCTTCTATTTTGATAAATGAGTTTTGTCTTCTCCTTCTGGCTTTAGGTTTGTCTACTCTTATTTATGGGATTATAATTCTATTTAAACGAAAAAAAAAATGGTTTCTACATTAGATGAATCTAATTTGTATTAATTTTATTGATTGTATTTCTTGGTATGGGAAACATGAGAGATTTCTTTCTGCTTGAGATGGTATTTTCATATTTTGAGGTATATTAATATGGAAAGTCGACAAAACATGTATAAGAAGGAAGGGAAAAATGTCCTCCACCATTTAAGCATTTCCATATATATATATATATATATTAAATTTGATCTGAGAAAAAAAAAGAAAAGAAAAGATTTTAATAGAGATTTCAATTAACATTTATTCCAAAAAGAGACCTTATATATGCCATGTCTGACTCAACCCCAAATCCAAAGAAAAAGAAAAGATTTTAATAGAGATTTTAATTAACATTTATTCCAAAAAGAGACCTTATATATGCCATGTCTGACTCACAAATCCATAACGGATTCTCTCTTTATTCGTAACATATATATCTTTTTTTTTTTTTTTTGAAGGGGGGGGGGGGGGGGGCGGAATATATATCTTTTTTAATTAACCCTGAGGATTGAAAACTTAACTTTGGGGGGAAAAAAATCTAAATGGGGGCAAGAATCACGTAAGGGTAAGATAAGAATAATATAATAGATTTTTTTTTTTTTGAAACTAATAATAATGGGGGCAAGAATCACGTAAGGGTAAGATAAAAATAATATAATAGATTTTAATTATATTTCAGTTCCATAATTTATTTTATTTATTCTTTTTCTGGTATAGAAAACTAGTTTAAAAATGGATAAGATATATTCCCTTAAAAAACTAATTTCAACTTTATTTATATCAGATACATATTCCCTTATCACTTTTGATTAAAAAAAAAGCATAACCCAAAAAAATAAACGAATTTTAAAATTTTGAAATGTTCACGTACGAGAGCAGAAGATACATATTCGGTTTTCCTTCAAAAGATTTTTCTAACCTAAGTTCAGAGTATCTAGAGCCAAGAATTAACTCAACGGATTCTCAAAATTAAAAAAAAAAAAAAAAAACTTCACGTTTTATGTTTAAATTATATATATATATATATATATATATATATATATATATATATATTGTGGGGGGACAAAGACCTAAATGGCTAACAAAGTTCATATAGTGATGCCCCCGGGGAGCATTGGCAAATTGTCCTCAGAAGGTGTGCACATAGTAGGGGTGTCAATGTTCGACCCAATCCGCGAACACAACACGAACCTGATACGGATTTTTTCGGATTAGGGTTGGACCTTAATGAGTTTGGGTCATAAACAGGTTGACCCAAAAGCGACATGATAAGAAACGTGTCATAAGCGGGTCAACCTGCGTAACCTGCAATAGACACGTTTGACACGCCAATTTATTTGTGTTAACCTGAAATGATCCACTTAACACAATCCGTTTAACTCGTATAACAAATAAATATTCATCTTATTTTAGATTTATCAAATACCTTTTATATCCAACATATATTTTAAATTTAAAAAGAAAAGTAAGTAATTACAAAAATTTATAAGGGATATAATTGGAAATTAAAACTTTACAAACCCTAGATCTCTAAACCCTACAAACCCTAAATCTCTAAACCTTCTTATAAATATCTTTTTTTTTTTTTTTTTAATTTTATTTTTTTTTTTTTTATTTCAGTCGTACTACTCTTCTCACACCCAATTCTCAAACTCAAAGTGTCAACTCTCAAACCGGTTATTTCTCTATCTCTCTAATGTGATTATTTTTTCTACATAATGCTTTTGTACCATAAGCTTTGAACCCATGTGCCTTGTGTTTTTCTTGATTGCATGATATGGCCCACTTGTTTTTGTTGAACTATGTTATTTTATTTTTATTAAACTATATTATTTTGAATTTGGATTGAAGAGTATGCACTTCTTTTGCAATGTAAAGAACTTATTTCTAGATGAATGTTATATTTCTGTTGAACTATATTATTTTGAATGTGGGTTGAAGACTTGAAGTGTATACACTCCTTTTGGGATGTAAAAAAAATTATTTCTAGATGGATGTTATATTTAATAGGCGTAAATGCATAGTCCCTACATTTTGTTTTTTTTTTTTTTTTCCATTTTAATCCCTACATTTTATTTTTTCCACTTTTAGTCCCTAAATCAATTAACGCGTTCCATTTTGGTCATTTCCATTAGCTCATTGCCAAAATTTGCTTAGGTGGCAGACGGACTATTAAAATAATATTAAATTTTTTTATTTTACTATTAAAAATGCCACGTTAGCTTATGAATTAAAAAAATTATTTATTAATTTTAACTAAATAAAAAAAAATTAAAATGAGATCATTTAAAAAAGAAATTAAATTAATTAAATCTCAAAATTCAAACAATCACACCACAACCAACCATGGTGTTCATCACAATCCGAACCACAAAACCCTATCCCTAACCCTAGACCCAAACACCACCACTCTCCACTCCCTCAAACTCTCTCTCCACCACCACACTCACATCCCAATCCACCACCTCCACCGACTCTACCTCTCCCAATCCCACCCTCTCCCATCTCAAAACAACGTCGTCCTCCTCTCCGGCCTTCGCGTGGTACTGGATGGACCAATTCGTTTCGAAAATCGTTTTCCACAATTGGCTCTTGAAGCACAAATGCCGGGTTATGGAGCCGGAATCGACTACGGCGTTTTACATTCCATTCTACGTTGGACTCATGGTAGGGAAGTATCTGTGGTCAAATTCGAGTGAGGAGGAGCGTGATTGGGTTGGAGGTTGGGTGAAGAGAGAGAGAGAGATCGTAGATCTGGGTTTTCTTACCCAAACGAAAATCTCTAAAGATCTCTTTCTTAGACTAAAATCTCCCTCTCTCTTTCATCTTTCTAAAGCTCTAAAGCTCTAAAGTCTCTCTCTTAGATTGTGGATTTGGAAAAATCTCTAAATCTCTCTCTTGGATTAATGGTTGTGAAGTGGTGGTTGGTCCGGTGGTCAGTGGGGGTGGATCGTTGGATGGGTTTGACGTTGGTGTGGATTGCAGTGGCTTAATGGACTGATCGATGACAGTGGAGGGGCTGAGGTCGGCGATGGTTTGGATTTGGGTTTAAAGTGTATTTATCTCCAATCTCTCACAGATCAGTGGGTCTCTATTAGATCGATGGGTTTAAAATTTTTGGGTTTGTTTACGGGCTTCTCAAATATGGGTTTGAAATTTATGGGTTTGTTTCTGGGTTTGATGTTTGTATGGAGGGTTTGATTTTTCATGTAATGTTCTGGGTTTGCTAGAGATTGAGGTTGGGTTTGGGTTTGTGTTCTTTGTGTTTTGAATCTTTGAAGATCTTTGTATTTTGTAGATATGTGCCCTTTGATTTTATGTGTTCTGTGTTGGCATGTTCTTGATTTTTTTAATTTCCTCAGCAACCAAACATATTATTTGAGGAAGAACATGAACATGTTCTTCATTATGACTGGGAAGAACATAATGTAAAGATTTTTTTTTTTAATTTAATTTCTTTTTAAATGATTTGTTTTTAATTTTTTTAGTTAAAATTAATAAATAAATTTTTTTAATTTATAAGCTGACATGGCATTTTTAATAGTAAAATAAAATTTTTTATTATTATTTTAATAGTTCGTTTGCCACCTAAGTAAATTCCAGCAGTGAGCTAACGGAAAGGACCAAAATGGAATGCGTTAATTGATTTAGGGACTAAAAGTGCATTTACGCCTATTTAATATTATGTAGGTTGAAATGGTTGTGTTACATTCATGTCAACCTAACACAACTCGTTTATTAAGTGTGTCAAATGAGTTAGGTCAGGTCAACCTACCTTATTAACAGGTCGGATTAGGGTTGAAGGATCATAACATGATTATTAAATGGGTCGAGTTAGGGTTGAGCCATTTAGTCGAATACCCCTACCTTGACACAACACGAACTCGACACGCTAACCTGAATTGACACCCCTAGCACGTAGCTCCCCCCTGGACAGGTTGGACTGCCTAACAATAACTGATGAGGATGCCGAGGACATCAGCCTAATCTTGGATGGTCGAGGGGCAAAGTCAGAGGGGTGCATAGGGCAACCCGAGGTGGAATAAGGGTAACCTGGTATTGAACAAGGAAGAGAAGAAAAAGGAAGTACAAGATGGCTATTCCCTCTACATTAAATGCACTGCAACTACTTAGTTCTCTGCATTAATGGAAAAATGACCTTAAACAGTGTCACCATAGCTAACACTCAAGTATAAAAACTTTCTAGCAAGGTCTTGATGGGACAAGTATCAAGATAGTTTGATCATACCCTTCCAAATGTAAGATCCGGATGCATCTTCGCTAAGATGTATAAAGTCAAGAAGCACCAGGATCTGGAGGAGGAAAAAAAGGAAAGAAAAAAGATCATAAAATAAGAAGAAGAGGGATATATTATCTATGACACCATCTTTGGACTAAACCCGAGAACCAACACTTAGTCTTTTTTCATCAATTTCTTACTTGAATATTAATCAATACACTAGTAGTTTCTTGATGAGATTAACATCTTTTTTGAATTGTTACGGGTACTGAAGGGTTGATCTTGCATCCCATCTCCAAAAATGAATTGTGTGAGCAAGCGATAGCTGAAGCCAAAATCGAATCAAATTCGTCTTTCTCTCTCTTCCCCCCCCCCCCCCACACACACACACACACACACATATATATATATATATAAAGTTTGGATATTTTTTGGTAGAAAAAAAAAGTCTTGGTTTGCTACAGCCTTATATTAGATTCATAATTTTTCTTTTCATTCTAAGTTATTTTAGTGCTTATCCATTATCAGACATGCCAATTTTGTATTTCCAAAAAAAGAAAAAGAAAAAGAAAAATACATAACTTGTATTAATCAATGCTATCATCTTCTCAAAAAAAAAAAAAAAAAATTATTTAGTGTCCATTTGGAACAGCTAATTTAGCTGAAATTGAAAACTTTTTGTTGAAAGTATAGAAAAATGTTAAATATATAAGCTGAATAGTACACTGAGACTCATTAATAATATTAAAAAGTACAGTAGGATCCATAAATGGTAGCAAAAATAGCTAAAAGTTGAGATAAACTGAAAAATTCAGCTCATTCCAAATGCACACTTAGTATCAAATCAATAAATCCATGCATCTTAGATTTCTAAAATTATAAAAATAAAACTATAAAAGTGAACAATTTAAAGTTTTAAACATTTAGGCTTTACAATTATCTTAATACTAGTATTATGCAGTTAATTAAAATTCATATGTAAACAAAAAAATATTTTATTAATTTACTTAAAATTAAATAATAAAATAGATAATAAAAATTAATGAATAATTTACTTAGTCATGTAATAGATAATGAATGCATAACTATAAATATAACTAATATAAAAGGTGATCTCTCTCTCTCTCTCTCTCTCTCTATATATATATATATATATATATATGTTAGGTTCTAAAAGTTTAGAATAATTGGCAAATTGTGAATATAAACTTATCTAGATATAGATTCCTAAGTCTATAGGTATAATTAGACAATACTCTAGATGTTGCTAGTCAGAATACAAGAATAAGGAAGCTGCAGGTTTAGGAATTTGAAACATGTCAAGTTCGACCGATTGAAAAGAGGCTCAACTAATTGAGACACGTATTTGCAAAATATAATTTCAACCTAACAGCTCATTAAGCCCATTAAGTGATTAGGGTTTCAGATCTAATTCTTCTAGTATTTAAAGGAAACCTTAAGGCACATTTTAAAAGACTTTGGATATGCTCTTTTGAGATCTAAAAGGTACTGTGCTTTCTCCTTTCAAAGTCACTACCATAATTTCATCTACACATTATTAGAATCAGTAGATCTAAAGTTGTTGCAACAAGATCATACATAGCTGATGATTTAAAAAAAAGCTTTGAGTGGGATCTAAGAGTCATGAACGTGGGTGTTTTAGTTCAACAAATTCAGATAAAAGAGTCCGTACATTCGAAGCTGCATGTGGTTGTTTGAGTAAGTACTACAAGAGGTAATTTTAGATTTTAGGGAGAAAATCTATTGTAAAACTTCTATTCTATCATAGTGAATTTGTTTACCTTAAGAATAGTTAGGTTAAATCCTCATCTTTTTTATTTTTTTTATTTTTTAATTTTAATTTTAATTTTAATTTTTTTTATTTACCCTAAAACTGTTGGTTTCATTAATTTTTTAGAGTCATTGTATCGCTATCTTCTTTATATTTCCACACTTTGTGATATAATTTTTTGAGTTAATCTAGATCTAAATAATTAACCTAAGTAACTACTTAGTTAATTAATTAGGTTAAACAAATTTGGTTTATAAGGGTTTAAACAAAAAAACAATATATATATATATATATATATAAAGAGATGCCTAAAAAAAAAATTATAAAATAAGTTTGTGTAATATATTTTACTTTAAGTTTAAGGCTCAAGTAATCACGAATGTATAATTAAATTAAAACCATAAATTTAATAATTAAAAATCATCTAAAACAATAATTGAAAAGCATTTTTAAGTGGAAACCTCAACTCAATAGTTAAGAAAAATCTAAATTATTAAACATTTAAAAATTTGAAGTAAAGTGGTGGCCAAAATGGGGATATACTCCTTTTGGCGAAAAGTTCTAGTAAAATACCCAATTTTTGAAATTTTTTAGGGATATGACCTTGTTTTGAAACTCGATTTTCTAAAAATCGAGTTATAGCCAAATTAAACTTAAAAAAAAAAAAAAATTGTGGAACTCGAGTTCCACTTGAAAATTTTCAAAAAACTCGAGTTCATGAAACTTGAGTTCCACACTAAAACTCGATTTTGATAAAATTGAGTTTCAAAACAGGGGCATATTCCTAAATAGTTTCAAAAAGGGGGGATCTTATTGGAACTTTTCACCGAAAGGAGTATATCCCCATTTTGTCTGTAAAGAGGCTCACATGAAAATTGAATTTTTGTTCTTGAAAGCAAGAAAAGAGACACCGAAACTTGGGTGAGTTTTACCCTACCAAGAGAGTGTATATATGTGTGTGTGTATGAAGAAAACATCATATTTTGCATTCTATGCAATTAATTGTATGATCTATGTGGGGGTGACAAACTAGGGAGCCCATACCAATGTATATGTTGGGCCAGGGGCCTAGCCCAAAGAAGAACTCTTCCTCAGCCAGGCAAGGCCGAGGACAAAGGGGACGGTCTGTCATTGAGAGTGACACTCCGGACCATTCCATGAAAGAGAATAAGTATTAAGAAAGAAAAGGACAAAGGGAGGCCTGAAAATATCTAAGAGAAAGCTGCTACTATTACATTAAGTGCTCTGCAGCTAACTGAACCCTACTTTTCAGTCTTTACAACCACTCCTAATGACTTTGAGAAGGGGCTAATGAGACAAGTATCATCACTATCAACCTAAATCTACACATGGACGGTGGAAATGAGGAGAAGATAGTATAAAATAGGGGGGAAGGACTGGTAAAGGGGGGGACGAGATATATGAAGAATGAGTCTCCTCGGATAAAATCCGAGGACATCTCTTCCTAGTAAATCTATGTCATTTTTCCTTCTTTATCATCTAGACCTGTTAGTTGATCGTTTAATTTGCTAAGGTCCAAGTTTCCAACTCATTTCTCTACAAATTCATTGTATTGGGCTCATTAAACTAAGACTCCATACGATTTGGGCTTGGGCTCCAAAATTGTGACCCTACAATCCATATTAACAAAAAAAAAAAATATTACTTGATCAAAGCAAGAAGAAAGTTGCTTAAAAATACATATATTTGGTTTGACAATTTAATGACCACCGTTCATAATTTATAAATTTTATCTTTAATTTAAAAAAAAAAAGAGAGGTTAAGTTAATAACAAAGTTATATCCATCATGTTATACATTTTAGCTTGTTGCCACTCTCTAATCCCCTATGTGAGGAACTGGATTCGAATCCTCCCCTACTTATTTTCTGAATTTGTGCTTGATCAACTATAAAACAAAACTCCCTGTCAAAAAAAAAAAAAAAAAAAACCTATAAAACAAAACTGCTATGTATTTGCTATCTAGTCCTCCAAAATAAGATTTTTCAAAGCAGTACGTAGAGGATAAAGCTTTAAACTACATAGAGACACAATACGCCAAGCAATAGAGAATAAAGCTTAAATTACAAAGAGAATAATAGAGAACTGTAACGATAAAGGGGAAAGAAAGTTTTTATTTTTATTTTAAAGAAAAAAATTGGTCGAATTTTATTAATATGACAACCAAAACAAATACATTAGCTTCCTGTTAACTTTCTTCTCCGAAAAAAAAAAAAAAAAAAAAAAAAAAAATCTTCCCTGTATGCCTGTTAACAATATGGGCAATCTGGGATATCTTCTAGTTAAGCTCTAAAACTGTGTTGTGAATACTCTGCAAGAGTTTGCCCAGTTGTATTTGCTTTCCATTATTTTACATGCTGAAAACTCCAATCTCTCAAACCTATTGTAACCATGTTTGCATCTTCATTGATGTACCCCAACGGTGATATGTTTTCTAAACGATCCCGCTGAGCAGATATAAAAAAGTTGAAAATAACTATTAAAATTTTGTCTACCTAAAACATTGACAAAGTGTACAAGTTTTAGAACTGATTTTACCGTTGGAATAAAAAGAAGTGAAGAAATTTGATAATAGCAACTAGGGTTTTTTTTTTTTTTTTGTTTGTATCTATCCGAAAAATTAAAATTTGATAAAATTAACTACGTTGTTATTTCTATTTAAAAAAATAGTAGTAGAGGATTACAATATAATAAGAGTTGTGAAAGTTAACCTAATTGGGTTTTAGTTAAACTCTATCAAGTAAAATGATACTAGTCTCTGAGCACGCGCTCACCTGTGTGCTCAGAGGCTCTTTTATATTTTTTTGGTAAAGATTAATAATTTACATCAAGTATAATTTGTATTCAATACAAATTCGTTAATCAAAGAGTTGCAAAATCCTATCACATCTCTTAACTTAATCTAGTGAGATTGAGTCCTTTTTATAAAAAGTTTGGAGTGAGTCTACTTGTTAGGTGCCACTAACATTATGTGAGATGTGTAGACTTAGTGGGGAAAGTGGAGCAAATTTCGAGAATTCATCCCACGTTCTGAGGTAGAGGATCGTGGTCTAACCATTTGTGATTAGTGGAAAACACTTAGAATTTTACTAAGTGTTTATTAATTGTTCACACCTTTTTATAGTGTGGACAACCATAATCTCTTTGGACGACTAGTAACATCCTTGGACGTCCTTATTTCATGTTTGTAGTTTATTTTTCTTATTTCTCCTTTTTGAAGAATGTCTTGAACGTCATTGGTCTTGGACGGCCCTTATGGACGAAGACTACTTGTTATGGATCACCATCAATAAATATTACTATAAATCTAATTGTTGAATGACATGTTCATTATGCTCTTAATACACATGACAAATTTTGTATCAATTGGATACTATTTACTATATGATTTATAAGCTAATATTTTATGTAAAATATTAAACTACAAAAACTTGCAATTTTAAAAATTTATTGATAACATAACTATTGATCTTTAATTTTCTAGAAATTTTATAAGTATAGAAGATATAATAAGAAGATATAATCTAATGATGAATTTATCAAAATTCACTTTTAAAGAAAAAAGATTGAGTAAGGTTGTAGTCTAAGACTACAACAAATTTTGTAACTAAACCTTGTCCTAAGAAAAAATACGTAGAATGTAATCTACAAAAGGAAACAAACTAAAAAAAAAAAAAATGAATGAAATTAGTTTTAGTTAGCTTAATTATTAAAGTCTCTTGATAGTTAGCACCATAAATTTGAAAATTATATATATATATATATATATATATAGAGAGAGAGAGAGAGAGAGAGAGAGAGAGAGAGAGAGGGGTTTAGGGTCTCTTTGTAAATAAAGAATACATGCAAAGTCTAGAAATTCTCATATTTGTTTAATCACTTTTTTTTTTCTTTTTTGAAGCCGGAACCAAATGAATATCATTAATGAAGAATACTAGAATCCAAATACAAAGCATCAACTGCTGGTGGAGGATCCTTCTCTAACCATACAGTTTCATTATCAGATAATCTAGCAAATCTAGCCAATGCATGAGCAACTCCATTGGCACTACGCCTAACACAATTGACTGAAAAGGATCTAGAACCTGCAATCAAGCACCAAATATCTTCATAAATAAACCCAAGCCGAGCTAGATCTGGTTGAGCCTGTGCCACTGTCTTCAATACCCTTGCATTGTCACCTTCCAAAATCACCTCCATAAACCCAGCATCTATAGCAAATTCAAGAGCTTTACAGCAAGCCAGCACCTCCACCTCTTCACTATCCCTCACAGCCCCACCCTTAGCCGAAATAGCAGCCATCACTTCACCATTCCCATTGCGAATCGCAGCCCCATAACTCGAATCAGCTCCATTATTAAAATATGCTCCATCAAAGTTTAGCTTGAAGAAATCTGCTTGCGGTGGCTGCCATGCCTGACTTGCTGAAACCGGAACTGTCACAGGTACACTTAGATGCTCTTGCGCTTCATGAAACTCTCTTAAATAATCCAAAGCCCGCTGCTATGATCGTGATGGATGTTGAAAAGCTCCCCCATGTAAGACCGAGTTCCGCTGAAGCCAGATTTGCCAGCAAATCACCCAAAATAAATCCAGCTCCTCATGTGACAACCTTGGCATGAGCCTAGCAACCAACTGCCCAAAATCCACTTGCACCGTACCAAATTTTTGAAACCTGATTGCACTGCCAGCCCAAATGTCCTGTGCTGCCCCACGCTCCCAAAGAATATGCAGCACCGATTCATCAGCTTTATGACAGAAACAGCATCGAGCATCCTCCAACACCCTCCTTTTCACCAGATTGTCTTTTGTAGGCAGTATATTACGACATGCTCTCCATGAAAAAATTCTGATCTTATTTGGGACCCTAGCCTTCCATATCCATGACCACAAAGAAATATTTGATGGTTGCACTGAAGCCTCTCCATCGTTAGTCTCAGCCAACCTCAGTTGCTTGGCCACATGGTACCCGGACTTCACATTGTACCTACCATTCTTTGTAAAAGACCAAGCCAAGATATCTTGCACCACCTGTCTACTCAAGGGAACTTGAAGGATAGCATCAACATCATACGAGTGAAACAGAGCATGGATTTGATCTCTATCCCACTGGTGGTTCTGCCAATCAATCAAATTTGAAACTCTCCACTCCCAAATTTCCTATCTAGAAAAGTATGTATCAAAAAAAGAAAAAAGAAAAATCTTGAAAAGTCCTTTTTTGTCCTTTTGATTATATGTAGAGTTAAAATTGGATATGTCAACGTTCCAAGATCCAACACTCACGTTTTTAATAACGGTAATATATAATGACTTGTTGCTTGTTACCCAATCTTTTTTTTTTTTTTTTTTGGCTACGCAATCTTTGAATGGACCATATCTGCTTATCGTGTGGTCTGACTTTCACGTTTTGAGTTGACATATCTAGTTGAATGGCCATTTGATACATGTGTTTAAATATATGTTTTCAGTTTTTAAACAATACTAGTCACTAACCTGTGCGATGCACGGGAAATGTATTGAGTACAACACTAAAATTGAATTTGTAAAATAAAATCATATAGGTAAAACATTTGTTAACAGCTATACGTTTCAGACATTTATTAAACTATATTATTATTATTATTATCAACTTAACAGTATTTTAATATATGATACCAACATGCTTCAAGAAAATGTCCAACACTGAAAACAATTTCGAAAACTTAACTAAACAGTTTGATGAATAAATATATTACAATCTATAATATAAGCCAAGAAATAAACTTTGAAACCAATATGAACAAAATCCACGTCAAACAAAACCATTTCGATCATTAAGAATATGGCTCACTAAAGTCATGAAAAACACAGGATTCATTACAAAAAAGAAAAAGAAAAAAGAAAAAGAAAAAAGAAGAAGAAGCATCTTTAGTCTTTATAGATTTTGCCTAAGTACCTAGATATGATGACATATACTCACACAAAAATCATTAAAGAAAGAATCAAAGAACATACACAACATGTACATACGCTATGAAAGTAAAAATAAGAAAAACAAAAGAGACATAAACACGGACAATTAAAGAAAAAATATAGGAAAAAAAGTTAGGAATAGAAATATAAGATAAAGATGGGTTACCCTCAAAAAGAATAATCCATGGATATTCATTGAAATCTTCTAGATAATTTCTGATAATAGAAAAAATAAAACCCAAAAGTTATGATGTTAAAACTTCCAAAAGGCCAAATTTTTTTTTTTTTAAAAAAAATCAGAAGATTCTAAGCTTCAATAGTATTGAAATAAAACAATATAAATATATATATATATATATATATATATATATTTATTTATATAATTACGCAATAGAGAAATATAATAGAAAGAAGGGAATCCATGATTATAGCTTTTCTACTATTGAAATTGGCCAGACGATTAAATGTATTGCAAAAAATGAACTTAAAAATTCATATGTAAACCAAACAATTAGAAGATTTTGAGCCAAGAATTTATTAAAACAAAAAAAAAATTATGTGACTACACAATGGAGAAATATAATAAACAAAAAAAAAAATATGTCTACACAACATAGAAATATTAGAGAAATATGAGTTACCTTTTAAACCTTTTAAATGTTAAAATTCAAAATATTAAAACTTTTAAAAGGTTAAAAAAAATTGAAGATTTAATTAAAAGATTCAGGCCCAGCAATTAAATAAACAAAATAACAATTGACAAACTTATAAGAAAAAGCAACAAATCTATAATTTTTATTGAACAAATCAAATAACCCTAACCTTGATGCATTGACCGAAGAAGGAGAGGAGTCCAATACATAAGTGGAATATATGAATTGTGAAGCATGAGCCGCCCTCAAAAAAAAAAAATCTTGAAGAAAATAGTTTTTGGGGCTTAGGTTTCTACGCAAACAATTCTTAAATAGGAGAGAGTAAAGGCGATGGGAGAGTGTCCTTATTTGGCTAGAAGTCTAAGTTGCATTGGAAAAAGAAAATAGTGATGAGGTGGAAAATTTAATTTAATTTAAATATTGTATTGTGCTGACGTGGAAAATTGTGGGAGTTTCAAAAGTTTCGGTTTTATATATATATATATATATATATAGATTACACGTATTTCCATATACTTTTTCACCCACACGTATTTTCAAAAAATATAAATAACGTTACTAGAATAACATTACTAAACGGGCCTTAAATTGCCAAGAAACTATTTTCCTTTTTATAATTGGGGTGGGAGTATTTGAAAATTAAAATATTAAGAGACATAAGTTAAATATAAATCTCATAATAATTCCAAAAAAAAATTTATGAACACAACAAAATATTATAATATTTTCAAAATATTCTTATTGGGCTAAAACACATTTGTATTATTTTATTCTTAATTATGAAGAGCTTGACAAATTGAGATCAGTGTATTTGCTATTGCACTGTTCAATTCACTCGAGATAAATTTAAAAACAAAAAAAAAAAGTAAAAATTTATTTTATTCAAGGGCATACATTAAAAATGACTTTTGAAACTATCAATCTCACTGTGATAGTTTTTGTATTTATTATTGGTTAGAATCCGGTACAATACCTATTGTGCAATTTATCCAAATCCTTCACATTTTTTTTTCTTTTAATCTTTTTAATTTTTACTTTTTAATTTTTTTGAATGAATGGTTAAGATTGAAAGTTGCTTTTCGCAACTATCAATCTCAACCGTTGATAAGAATTGCATGATCTCAATCAAGCGTGTAATTTAAGTTCCGTACCTTCGTGCAACTTGAATTGCATGGTCGTCAATTGCGTGTGCCTTTTTGACATTATCTTTAAACTTTTGGTCCGTCTTGACTGCCTCCAACTTGCAACGGTCAACTTATCTCATCTCTCTAACTGTCAAACCCCACCGTACAACAACTATGATTCTCTATAAAAACCCTCCATCCATTATATTAGCTATTCCAAACATAAAACCAAAGTCAAAAGCAAACCCATATATACCAAATGTATTGCTTAATTTGCTACTGAAATAACCTTTTGAATCATCCAGGTTTTTCATTGTTTTTTCCTCTGATTTTCTTTCGAGGATTGGTAATGTCGGGCTGCAATAGAGAGCCAGTAAAGGTTGTGATCATCAACACCCATTATGTGGAAACTGATGCTATGAGCTTCAAATCTGTTGTGCAAAAGCTGACTGGTAAAGATTCAACGGTAGCAGAAGGGAGAGAGAAAGACAGCAAGATTTTGAAAGAAAGGATGGAGAGGATGGAGGCGAATACTTGGTCCGGCTCCGGTGGTAATAAGGCGGCTTTGATGAAGAATTTATCGTTCAAGGAGTTTGATAAATTGCTTAGAGAGATGCCACCAATGTATGAGCTATGGCAATGATCAGTTCATAAGTGTATATTGTGAACCTATACTAGTGGTCTTTTTAGAATGGATACCTATACTTCAATTCTATTAAAATGAATGACATTAATAGAACCCTATATATGTCTAAAATAAAAAGTAGTGAATGACCATTGAAATCTTTCTCACTCTGTTACTCTCATGTCCTACTTACACTTGTATATATGATTTTTGTTGGTATAAATAACTATTTGAAATTGTTATAACAGAAAGTTCTATTTGAACCAATCATAATAATTTAAACAAATTATTCATTGGGATTCATATTTTGGATCCCATCATCATTTTTTGAATCCTATTCTTGAATACAAGTTTATGTTGGCACGAGTGTGGATCCCATTGCCATTTTCTTGAAAGAAAATTATAATAATGTAATATATTCTAGACTCTATCTAAACTCTAAAGGAATTTAGAATGATCACATCATTAATACCATATCATGATGGTTGCAAATGGCAATATTATTAATTCTTAATTAATAGAAGAACAATAAAATTGTGAATTAACAATTTAACAATTCATACCAAGTTTAAACTACAACATATATAAAGAAGACTCTAAATATTGGAACATACTTCTTTTGCCATTTTCATTATTCATTCAAAACCAAAGTTTTAAAGATAATTCCAATTCAATTAAAACCAATACATAAATACACATAAACGTAAAGAATTCCAAAAATAAAAACAACAATCTCCAAAAGTCTTTGCCTATTACAATCACTGTTCTTTTTATTTTTTATTTTTTAGATTGTGTGTTCTTTAGTTCTTTTTCCTTTTATGTTTGATCAAACTTTTTCTAATTGACCAAAATATCTCTCATATATATTAACATTAAACCTGATCAGACAACTTTACATATCTTTTGTTTTGAAGGCGGTCCAAGAGCCAAAATCAATGCATGAGACTGTATAGCAAAGTGGTGTTGGAAGAATAATCCAAAAAAAAAGAAGAAAAAACTATTTAAAATATAATATAGGAATGAAAAGCCGAGTTGAAATTATAACAAATAATCCCTAAAAAAAACTATTTATAATATAATATAGCGTTATGGATTCCTAAGCAAATTTGGTTATATATATATATATTGATTTGTATTATTTTTATAAATTAATCTTATTAAAGATAAAAAATTGATAACATCATCTCACAATAATATAGTTATTTTTATCACAACATATAGATAACAATTTATAAATACAAACAATACAAAAACTAAATACAATTTATAATTTTCAAAATTTTAATACCAAATCATAACAAAGAGCATGCTAGCATAGTAGGTTCTTTTGACTCTTTTCATATCATTGAGCTTTAAACGTAGAACCAATAGTGAGAATAATAGTAGAAAAAATTAACATGGAGAATAACGAAGCCAAAAAAATTAAAAAAATTTTGAATTTGATTCCTGAGAGAGAGAGAGAGAGAGTAATTGGTGTTAGGGTCTTTGAGGAATTTTTATTTTTGTATTTATTACGCTAGTTAAGAAATAGTTATTTTTCATTTTAAAAAATAATCATTCTTAAAGAATGACTATTATTTGTAATAAAAATACAACCAAACAACTGAATGGTTATTTATAAGAAATAGCTATTATAGCGTACCAAACGTACCTTTAATATCAGTGTGTTGTGTTGTGTGAATATAAGGAGCAAAACAAAGTATGTAATAGACAACAATGCTAATCAGACTCGTATTAAGTGTGTTACTGTTAGTGGAAAATATAAATAGAGCAAACAGAAGAGACTAAGTCGAGGTAAAGGAAAGAGCCGATAGTGGCTGCCTCTGTGGCTTTTCTCTATGACAACACAATGACTATTTATTTCTTTATTTTATTTTTTGTTTTATTTTAGTGTTTTCTTTTGTTTACCATGAGTAGTTAAATTTTTAATTAAGGTTGAGGATAAAGCCATGTTAATAATTATAGGTATTATTTATGAGATTTAATTTTTCCCACAATGATTGTTCTTAAATTATTTAATTGTTCTTGCTTCATATTCCCACAGTGATTGTTCTTAAATTATTTAATTGTTCTTGTTTCATATCAATTGACTAAGATAGGATTCTCAATATGAGTTCAATCATATTTTTCTCATGATCTAGGATTTATCTTTAATTGATTGAATGCTTGATTTATTATTTCTTGATTTTAAAATTGGATATCTTTTGTAATTTGTTTGTCCACGGATAGAATTGATAATTTGATTTTATATTTAAGAAGCGAAGAATAGCATGATTTAGATTTAAATACAGATTTTAATGAGAATATCTTCCATGATAACAAGATTGATATCTAGATTATATTGTAGTAGTTTGTGAAAAATTAATGATCATGAATATATGGTTATATAAATTAACATGGTAGATTCCAAATGCTTAATTTTAGTTAGAGTAAAATTTTAATTTCTTGAAACTTAGATAATAAATTTCCCCAATTTAGACTACTAATAAAAAAAATTAATAAGATATATAAAATTTATGTTGCGGTAGTACTTTTAATTTCTTGAAATTTAGGTAATAGAGTTTTTAGGACTTTTTCGTAAAAGGTTTTAGTTGAAGTAGACTTAAATTTTCTTGAAGTTTAGATAGAGTTTTACCAAAACTATGTTAGGAGTACTGCCCTAAAATCCAATTGTATGACATTATCTTTTAAATAATAAAAGTTGTTTTATTTTATAAGATTATTTTTTGCATGAATATTTGGACATTATATTGTAGTCAATGAGATGCTTTGTATGTGATTTTGGTATGAGTATGAGATTCGCATACAAAAGATATAAATCTCAAATTATTTGTAAACTCATAAACCCATTTCATAGTTAGTGATGAAATTGGGTATTTCAACTCTGAAAACTATAACATATTAATCATAAGGATCTGTCTTGGTCATAAAAATGGAGACTTTTGATTGATATGTTGGTGTATCTTGAGTGTGTAAGGTACACTAAATTGGACCACTATAAGATTTATTATTCTACTAATTATTGTCATTTGAACAAATAAATCTCATGATTGCTAGTGGTAGAGATTATCAATCATGAAAGGATGGTGAACTCAAACATAAAATGTTAGTTTCTTTGATATTATATATACTACAGTGAGATTTTGCATAGTAAAAATCTTAGTACTGTAGGCAATTGCATATTGGCATATGGTGTTGTGGAAACACACATTTTCAAGATGGAATACGTAAATATAAGAATAATTAAAAGATTAAACTAAGGACTCAAAGGCATCAGATGTAGTGATTTACAGAGTGACAATACCTTTTGATTTTGTTTCAGTATGGGTGATTTATGGAGGGATTGAATGCTAAAATAATATAGTCATGGGATATATATTTTATTAATAATAGCCTAGAGTTCAATTACATTTATATAGTGAAATAAAATATAATTAATGGTAACTTTAACAAGTTGCTACAATTTCATTTGTTTTTAAATTTACTACATCAAGGTATGGGTTTGTCACTTTGTCTAGAAGCTTAGTAATATACTCAAATGTCAAAATAAAAATAAAAAAGTGAATGTATTTGCAATAAAACCTATAGTGACAAGCCTATTAAAATTTCCTCCATAGTTGTTGTATGTTGTGTCTTCTGGAAAATAATTTGTTACTACATCATTACCAATTTTGAATTTAACTTTGAGGAATGATATAAATCCCCCATATTGTAATTGTAGTAGGCGATCTTCTTCGATCAAGTTAGTTTGAATATATGACCTTGTAAATGACTTTAATTTATTTCTATAATATATGGTGGTTTCATTAGTTATACGGTATTGTGGAATATTTTGTGGCGCACATAATTACTTGAAGACTACAGATATTCAACTGGCATACTTAATGGTTTTACAAACATAATATATTTTTAATTTTTATTATTTTCTTTTTATGCATTAACATCATTTTTAAACAGTTGACCGGCTGCTTGTTATACCGTAAACATATCTCTCTATGTTATTTTATATCTAATTTATTTTCTAACTTGTGTTTTACATTTTTAATGTGTTATGCTTTCAGATAAAATTGGAGGGAGAACGAGATTGATCCAAGATTTGGACTTTCTTTATGAAAATTTTCATCTGTCACTTGGTTTAAAGTGTGTTTTGATTTTCGTAATAATAGCTAGCATTCAGGTATAATGTAGTACGGGAAAATATATTGTTATGTATTTGGGTTTTAAAAGATATGTTAGTTAGGGCATTTCGGACCTGAAATTTATCTTACGAAGGAGTTGAACATTATATTATATTATAATAATTTGTCTCTTTTTTTTTTTTTTGATCAAATTGCCGTTAAATCAGCAAACTAAGGGGGGAGAGGGGGGTCAGATACCAATCCATTACAATACAAGCCAGCCGAGTTTGAGCTTAACAGCTCCATAAGATCCACAGGTGGATCATTGTACAAAATGAAATCACTATTTTAAGAGGAACCTATCCTAGCAAGGAAGTTTGCACAAGAGTCGGCCTCACGGTAGCAGTGCCCGATCTGGACTTGGGGAATCTGGGAAATCAACTGCCTACAATCATCAACAATAGACATGGCAAAGCTGTTAGAGTAAGAAGGATTTGAGAGCAGAACAACAATTGCTTTAGCATCAATTTGAATGTCAACAGCATTTAAATTTAAATTGTTGCAGAGGGTAAGCCCATCTCTAAGGGCCCAAAGCTCAGCAATGAAGCTAGTGGAGAAGCCAATATTCCTGGAGAAACCCGCAACCCAATTCCCTTGGTCATCTCTGAGAATGCCGCCACCTCCAGCTCTGCCTGGATTTCCAAGAGCTGAACCATCTGTGTTGAGTCGAATCCAACCTTGTTGGGGCTTTTCCCATCTGACTTGCACCATGGTCTTGTTGCCCATGCATGTAGGATCAAGAACGCAATATTGGAATTCCGAAGCTCTAAAAACAATATCTTCGTGAATGTCAAAATGAGCAGCATGATCTCAAAAGATAACATTATTTCTATGCTTCCATATACCCCAAATAGCAAAAGGAAAAATAATCTTCCATGGGGGTTGATGTTGCAACTTGTGGGACTGATCTTTGCAATTTTTCTCCATCTAAAGCTGAAGATCATCCTCATAAGAATTACTACTGGAATTTATGCCCAATCGATACCAGATGTTCTTAGAGAAAGGGCAGTCTTTGAGTCTATGTAAAATTGTTTCAGACTCATTGTCACACAAAGGGCAGACCTCATTTTTGCTGAGACATCTTTAAACAAGACACACTCCAACTCCAATACTTTGGTGCAAGCATTGCCATATGAAAGTTTTAATCCTAGGTAGTGTTTTTAACTTCCAAACCCAAGTACCAGTGAACTTACCATCACCAACCTTGCAATCAATGGCCATGGCATAAGCAGACCTAAGGTTGAAGTCCCCTCTATTATCTCCTTTCCAAGTTAATCTGTCATCCCCATTATTAGAGGTCATTGAATAAGGAATGGATCGGATCTCCAACAAGATTGAATCCGAAATTTGGATTGACAAATTAGACCAATCCCATCCATCAAGTCCAAGCACATCTCTAACTTTCAATTCCTCTTCTTCAGCCGCAAGAGGTCCTTGAATGAGGGACCTTAGGGAACCATTGGCTGTCCAAGAATCATGCCAAAGACTAAGCTCACTGTTTCTTCCTGGAATCCACCTAATACCTTTCTTGAAAACCTCCACCCCTTTATTTAAAGCCTTCCAAGTTCTAGAGCAAGGAAGCTTGTCTTTGTTCCTGGCATTTAGTCGACGATGAGAGTAGTATTTGCTTTTGAGAACATTAGTCCATATAGCATCTTTTTCAAAGTTAAACCTCCAATTGAGTTTTGCTAGGAGTGCAATGTTTTTCCCTTTGCCAGATTGTATATGTTAGGACATATGTGATTTAATGTTAGGAACATATGTCAATTTAGAATTGACTAATCCTTTGACAAAACGCACTTTACTTGTAATTTGGTAGATCTAGGATGTGTTTAATACTTCAAGGAATAAGATTTCAAATTCAAGTGTTAAAGTCATGCAAGTTTGTCCAAGAAAAAAGTGAGAAAGTGCTGGATTTTAAAACTTGACAGTTAACATCTATCGAGGTTTAAAAAGCTACTGAAACCCAAAACTTAACAGCTAGCTCGATAGATACCCTATCTGTCGAGATTTATAAAATTCAGTTTTTTAGAGCTAATTTCACTCCAATCCATAAGTATGTCTTTAGGCTTCCTTTTCTCACTACCCTAAACATATATAAGGATTATTTTACGAGCCGTCAAAGATTGCGCAAGTGTGAAGCAAAGTCGTGTTCATGCAAATTGTGACCGAAGACAGAATTTGTCCTAGTTCATCTTTCTTTTGAAGAAGCTGTTCTATTTGTACACCTTAGGGTTTTGTGACCAAGGAGCTTCGTGATCTTTATTCGTGTGATGAACAGAAGAACTTTGCAGCGAACATCTTTCTCAAGTTGGTGATTAAGTCGCGTACTGGGATCCGCGTATCTATTAGTTAGTCACGTATTGAGAGCCATGCATTGAAAAGAGAGATTGTCACTACAGAACAAGTCCAATTGGGTATTGGAGTAAGGGTTCAACTATAGGTTGGTATAAGGCACTAGGATTCCTTTACTTGTAACCGCTTGTTTTGATAATAGTGGATTCTTGGGAGTGGTGACCTTAAAATCACCCGGTGGGGTTTTTGCTGTGTAGGTTTTCCCCATTCGTAAACAAATCACCATGTCAATTTAATTTATATTACACTTTAGTTAATTGGTGATTTGATTGTGCTACCATGCAATTTGCATGTTAATTGAATTAATTAATTAACTTGGCTAAATCTATTGGTTAATTTATCACAAGGGGTCAATACATTCTTGGCCTATCAAGTGGTATTTGAGCAGGCACACTCTGATTAGGTGTTGATCTTTGCTGTGTGATCCATTAACCCCTGTTGTCATGGCTGCAACCGACTTGAAGAGATTTTTGTTTTCAAATATATCTTATTTTTCTAATCTCTACTTGTTTTAGTGTATTAGAAAATGCAAGTTTAAAAGTTATTTGAATTCTATTATAATGACTATTGGACAAGGTCTCAGCTTAACAAAGAAGAAACTAGATTGTCTTAGAATGAAAAATGTGCAAAGGAGTTCATTTGAGAAGAGTGATAGTTGAAGGCTTAGTTCATAAAAAGCAGATGAGAGAAAACACCATTCCCACTGATTTGTCATCTAAGCACGAAGTGTGCTTCATGATGAAGTCCGCATTTAAGGTCATGGACACATGTTTGTGGTACCTTGACAGCGGTTGCTCAAGACACATGATTGGAGACCGATCTCTCTTCAAGTTTTTCAAGTCTAAGAAAGGTGGTAATGTCACCTTTGGTGATGGGAGCAAATCACAAATTAAAAGAAAGGGAATCATCTCTCTACTTGGACTACCAAACATTGCAAATGTTCTATTTGTAGAAGGTCTGAGAGTGAACCTATTGAGCATAAGTCAGATATGTGATCAAGACTTCATGGTACAATTTTCAAAGGGAAAATGCCTTGTCATGGATGAGTTTGGAAAGAAACGCATAAGTGGTATTCGCACTTTAGACAATTGTTATGGCTTGGTTCCTGATGTTGATATTGTGTGCAATAACATTCGTTTACCAAATAAAGATTTATGGCACCAAAGGATGGGATATGCTAGTTACAAATATCTTTCAATTGTATTTAAGCATGAGTCAGTTTTAGGAATACCAAAACTCAGTAGAGTGAGCAATGTGGTGTGTGGACCATGTCAGCTTGGGAAACAGACGAAAGCTAAACACCCAGGCACTCAAACATTTGCTACATCTAGACCATTGGAACTACTACATTTGGATCTTATGGGTCCAACTATAACCGAGTCTCTTGGTAGAAAGAGATACATCATGGTTGTGGTAGACGACTTCACTAGGTACACTTGGGTCATCCTCCTACAATCCAAGTCTGACGCTCTTAAGCACATAGAAGCCTTGTGCACAAGATTGCAAAATGAGAAGAGCCTGAAAATTGATCGAATTCAAAGTGATCATGGTTGAAGCCACTAAAGTTAAGGAAGCTCTTCAGGATGAAAGTTGGGTTGAAGCTATGCATGGTGAATTGCTTCAATTTCAGAGAAATGATGTTTGGACTCTAGTACCTAGACCAGAGGGTGAGCACATCATCAGTACAAAGTGGATATTCCGCAATAAGAATGATGAGGAGGGTAATGAGATCCTCAATAAGGCTTGTTTTGTAGCTCAAGGATAAGGTATTGGGATTCCTTTATTTGTAACCGCTTGTTTTGATAACAGTGAATTCTCGGGAGTGGTGACCTTAAAATCACCTAGTGGGATTTTTGTCGTATAGGTTTTCCCTATTCGTAAACAAATCATCGTGTCAATTTAATTTCCACAGTACTTTAGTTAATTGGTGATTTGTTTATGCTAACACGCAATTTGCATGTTAATTGAATTAATTAATTAACTTGGCTAAATCAATTGGTTAATTTATCACAATGGGTCAATACATTCTTGACCTATTAGTATACCCAACCCATCCTCTGTTTTAGGCTTTGTGACCTTGTGCCATCCGACCCATTGGGTCTTTTTCTTATTTTCAGACGACCCCCACAAGAAATTACAGTTAACTCTATCAATATTATTAAGCAAACTTTAAGAAAGAGCCATGCATTGCATTACGTAAGTGGGAACTGTGGAAGTGGAAGCTTGAATGAGTACAGCTCTACCCGCCAAAGACAAGAGGTTTGCTTTCCATCCAGCTAACTTGTGCTTGACCCTATCCAAAACAAAGTTTAAGTCTTGGTTACTAGCTCCACGATGTTTAATTGGGAAACTGAGATATTTCCCAAGGTTTGGGGTGGACGTAAATCAAAATATATCACATAGAGACTCCCTAGAATCAATATCCACATTTGGAGAGAAGTATACCTGAGACTTGCTCTCACTAATGGACTGTCTAGACCGAGTACAAAAAGTATCAAGCACATCCCTTCTCGCCATGCAATTGACATAATCCGCTTTTGCAAAAAGAACCAAATCATCCGCGAAGAACAGATGAGAGAAGGTAGCCCCGCTCTTGGAACTTTTCACGGGATTCCAACTACATTCACCACATTTCTCTTCAATGAGATGCCTAAGGACTTCCATGCAAAGAATGAAGAGATAAGGTGAAAGTGGGTCACCTTATCTTATTCTCTGCGAAGGAAGAATGGGGTCAACATTTCCTCCATTAAAGAGAATAGAGGTAGACACGGAAGAAACATAACTCATCACAAGACTGACAAGATCATGGGGGAAATTGGCATTGATGAGGACTTCTCTAATGAAACCCCATTCTAACTTGTCATAAGTTTTCTCAAGATCCACCTTAATAGCCATATAACGCACCTTCCCCTTTTTGTTGCTAATGGTGTGTATGGGCTCTTGGACCACAATAGCATTATCAACACTTCTCCTTCTTGGGACAAAAGCTGATTGGAGAGGGGAGATGAGCTTATCAAGATGAGGTCTTAGTCTTGCCACGATAATCTTGGACACAATCTTATAGACAGTGTTGCATAGACTTATGGGACAATAATTACCAAGTGTTTCTAGATTGACAATCTTAGGAATCAGCACAATATTAGTTCTATTAAGATATTCCGGCACTTTGTTCACATTAAAAATCTGCTTTACCTCTTTTTTGATAGAATCCCCAACTACCATCCAAAACTTTTGAAAAAAATCCAACATGGAGTCTATCTGGACCCGGAGCCTTCAATGCCTTAAGGGACCAGAGACCTTGCTTAATGTCTTCATCGGTAACCGGGGTGCTGAGGCTAAGGCCTTTGTCCTCAGAGAAGGCAGCTTGCCATCTTGAAGGTTGGGTAGGAGAGAGGTTGTCTCTTGTTTATGCATTCTATCTATTCGTGAATTATTGATACTACCAAGAAAGATATCAAATTTTGTTTTACACTAGTATTGTGTGGTTGAATACTTGAATGTAATTGTAGGGTCACAATTTTGGAGCTCAAGCCCAAATTGTATGGAGTCTTGGTTTAATGAGCCCAATACAATGAATTTGTAGAGAAATGGGTTGGAAACTTGGATCTTTGTGAATCAGACGATCAACCAACAGGTCTGGATGATAAAGAAGGAAAGATGATATAGATTTACTAGGAAGAGACGTCCTCAGATTTTATCCGAGGAGACTCATTCTTCATATATCTCGTCCCCCACTTTACCAGTCCTTCCCCCCTATTTTATACTATCTTCTCCTCATTTCCACTGTCCACATGTAGATTTAGGTTGATAGTGATGATACTTGTCCTATCAGCCCCTTCCTAAAGTCGTTGAGAGTGGTTGTAGAGGCTGAAAAACAGTGTTCAGTTAGTTGCAAAGCACTTAATGTAATAGTAGCAGTTTTTCCTTAGATATTTTCAGGCCTCCCTTTGTCCTTTTCTTTCTTAATACTTATCATCTTCCATGGAATGGTTCGGAGTGTCACTCTCAATGATAGATTGTCCCGTTTGTCCTCGGCCTTACCTGGCCGAGGAGGAGTTCTTCTTTGGGCTGGGCTCTCTGCCCAACATATACATTGGTATAGGCTCCCTGATTTGTCACCCCCACAGTAATATATCCTTATTTTATAATATTTTCTTTTGGAATTATATTTTTCTTGTAATATATATGATATCATATACTATATAATAAAATTTGGGCTTAAAAGCCGTGGTTGCACTAAGTGGCTTCACCAAATTGCATAATTTTTATTTTATTTTTTTATTTTATAGATTTTTCAATAAATTCATTCACTTAAGTTTTTAGATAAAAGAAAAAGCTTTTGATCTTTATCAACTTATTTGGATAAAGTAACAATAAGTGTTCCAATGAACTTCTTCTTTTTAAAAAAAAAAATTATAAAGTAACAATTTTACTAGCTTACGTTAGTTTTTTTTTTTTCTTTTTTTCTTTTTTGGAATAAACATTTATCCTACATCATCTATTTCCTAGTAATAAAGTAACAAATTTAAAAGTATTATTTTTTTTTCATTTTAAAATTTTTTTCTTTTGGAATAAATAACAAAAAAATAGCTAATATTTATTAACTTTAACGTAAACTAAAAAAAAAAATCTAATAACAATCTAATAACATTAACTTTTTTTTGGGGGATAAAGTAAAAAAAAAAAAAAAAAACAAATATGTAATTAACATAAACTTCTTAATTACGTAAACTCCTTTTTCTTTCTGTTCATATCAAGTTATCAACTTCTTCACAACTTAAAATGATCTAATATAAAAAGTGGGGGTATATATACAATTTGGTATATTTTTCCCTTTTCTTACTGTACGGTTTCTTGATGTATTCTTTACTTCTCATACTTACCTTACCTATGAACCTTGCGTGTATGTATTTGCCTTCTTCTTTTGTTTTTTCATAAAATTCCCTTCTTTATTTATTTTTTCATCAAATTGAATATGTTTTGTGTGCGGGTTGCCTTTTGTTTAAGTTATTTTTGTTAACTTTGATCTAATTTATATGCTTATTATGGTCTTTAGAATCAATTGTATATCTTCCATGAAAACTAACAAATTAATTTAACAAAAACCTTATTCACTTTTTGAAAGATTTGTTTTCCAATATGTGTAGATTCCACAGGTAGCCATGAGACCAAGATTTAAGCATCCAAAACATCACTCCACAAAGAATGGGGACAGAAAATTGATTAAATATAAAAAGGGTGATGTAAAAACAATGGATATTTAAGGTGATGTAAAATCTCCATGACTTCGCTGCTTCCCCCTTATTGTTAAAGTTAATTAAATCTTCATGTGAGTATCTTCACTTTAACTCTAATTTCAGATTTTTTTTTTTTAATGTTTAGAAATTAATATTGTTTGTAATTATTGAATTCAGAGTTTCTTTGTGTCTATATATTTATGTGTGTGTTATTGTGAATTTTTCTGTCATTTTTTTTTTTAATTTTATAAATTTGGATAGTTTTAATTTGTAAATTCAGGATGATTGCTTGGGGTTAAAGTAAAAATATTAGGTCAATTTTAATCATAATTCATGCAATAGTAGGGTGTTAGATGTTGATATTAATTTTATGCTTATTTACATTAATTAACATAAACATCTTAGCATGTTTAGTGTTGATATTAATTTGACACTTTGAGATGCCAGTGCTTCATTATAATTAAATATAAATGTTATTGTACCGGTATGTTATAATTATTATTTGTTGTTCCTCACCCTACTTCACCTTAATTTTTATTTGAATAAGTAAAATTTATTTTTTAGTTTGACCGGGTATATCATTTCTCTTCAATCATTAATTAGTGTTTCTCAATAAAATTATTTATGTTATAAGTTTATGACCAAAACCGTGCAAAACCCGACCTGTTTACTACTAAAATCTTTTAGAAATTTAAAACTTTCCGTAATCCTTAAATATTTTTACTATTTTATTTGTTATTAAATTTAATTATATTATCATTTTTTTTTAAATTTATATATAATTCTTTTATTAAGCCGTGCATTACACGGGCATAATACTAATATATATATATATATATATATATATATATAAAACCGAAGCCTTTGGAGCTCCCACAATTTTCCATGTCACCACTATTTTCTTTTTCTTTTTATTTGCCACATCATTTTTATTTTTTTGCTCCAATTCCAATTAGAACACATCTTTATTTCTCTCTTTTCATAACCCTTCTTTGCCAAAACCCACACTTCATCATTGACTCAAATAAAAGCTACCTCCATTAACCCTAAATCTTCGACAATCCTAAATGTTGTAGCCAGCGTCTCCCTTTGCCTCTGAGAAAGCTACTATGCCTTCCAGAGGCTTTATTCTCTCTCTTGCTACAATCTCTCCAAGTATATAATCCACTATATACATATATTTTTAATGTTTGCAATAGAGACTGAGGTACCAGCACAAGCAAAGGATACAGTTGTAGAGAAAAGTGAGGCTATGAAAGACACTGCAATAGAAAAGGCAACACAAGTAAAGGACACTATTGTAAACACAACTAAGACAACTGCGGATTACACAGCATCAACCACAAAGAAAGCAAAGTTGCTCAACATTTATCCATATTGGGTTTTCAATTGTACATCTAATCTTCCTTAGGAGCAGAGTATTCAAGTCATGTAGCTACAGAGCTTATAGTCAAGCTGCTAAGGATCCTATTGTAGCGACAATAGAGAGTGCAAAAGAATAAACAACTAGGAAGAAAGAAGAACTATGGCGATCGCTCCATGATAATTACTCTTTTCTTCAAACTAAGACATAAAATTAGTTTTTGGTTATCTATTGTATTAACTGGAATTCACGTAATTAATGGAAGTCATTAAGAGAGATTAAGAAGAATAATACATATAGATTCCTTAAATTTTAACTAGAAAAGAACTTTTTCAAAAGAAAAAAAGAAAAGTAAAAAGGTGTGGAATATATTTAATTTTAGATTGTTATAGAAATATAACATCATAATTCAAGCGCAAGATTATAGAGTTTTATCTTTTATTTTTTATTATTTGGAATTGCCTAAATTGTCTAGGGGTTGACCTTGCATTGTATGCTCTAGTCTTCAGGTTATTTGTTGATACACATGCTACCTAAATCCGTATTGGTTTCTCACTCAGTCTTTCAAATTTTGACATTTTCCTCAACCAAAGCGCAAAGTCTATGGAACATTCTGAAGTAAACTTTCTAGAATATTTAGAAGTTCAGACTCGTAGTCACCAGTAATCAACATTCCTAATGCTCCTTTTTTTTATTATTGAAATATTGACTTTACAAATATTTGTATATTCATTTGGAACGATCAACAAATATATAATATACAATGAGTGTTACACCAATTCCATTCAAATGTAGTGTTAGGTAAAATCAGAACTTGTAATGTTATAGAAATATTCTGACTGCACCGTACATTTCAATCCTAATTTTTACCAATTCTTTGTCAATAATTTAGATAGTATTATATTGAAACGGCATGAATGTTAGGTGCACATCATAGGCACGTACGTCACTCATGCATAAGCTTGATTTGGGTCTGCACATATTCATTCCATTGGGATATATAATATGGTGGTGTGGGTCAGGGATTTTACCGAGGAATTTTCAACTTATGATTGAATTTAAAATTTTGTCGAAGAGATTTCTTTGTTTGGATAAAGCATCAGAAATTCAAAATTCATGAGGAAATTTTAATCAGAATCTTTTCAAAAAAAAAAAAAAAAACAACAACACCCACAATTTCTGCCGCATTGACACATTATTTCTAAACTAGCTTGTAACCCTATATATATAGACGTGGATTTGATACAGTTAAAGATATATACAATAAGATGCATAATATAATATATATATATATATATATATATATAATTTAAACACTATTGATAGTCATTTTTATATTTTGTTAACTCTTTAAAAAATTTTGTGAAACACTTTTTATTTTTATTTTTACGATTCATTTATTTTAGACTCTTTGGTTTTTGTACTTAATAACTCACTTGAATAAATATTTATGATATTGTTCCACATTTGATTGTAAAATTAAGAAATAAAACTCTTTAAGAATAAATAATTTAAATAATGTAGGACACATGGCGCAAAATCGGAACTTTAATTTTGAAATTATAATTTAATTTTCTCTTAGATTCACTTATTATCTATCTATCTATCTATATATATATATATATAACCGAAGTCTTTGAAGCTCCCACAATTTTCCACGTCAGCAATATTAAAATAAATAAATATAAATATTATAATTTATAAATATTATATAACCAATATCATCCCTTTTTTAAAAAATAATAAATAGTTTCAGCCTTTTTAATTCCTTCGATTTGCTACCCGACGTTTTTTGTGAAACAGTTCTTCTCCTTGCTACCCTGCTTCTCACCCAATTCATAAAATTGTCTTAGACAACCCCTTTAGAGAAGGAGGAAGATGAGAGGTATGTTACCCCCAAACTGAAAACCTAATAAAGACCCACTATATATGGTGAAAACCTTATGAAATCTTTGCAAGCTCGAACACAAAGTAATCCACTTTGAGTGCGAACTGTGAAGCCTCTATGAACAACAAAATCTTGTCTAGTGAGCCATGAAGCCTCCTCATATACGAAGCTTAGTTCGAGACCGTAATCCAAGAAAGTTTGAACTCTCGAGCTGGCAAAAATTGGTTCGAGCTCGCACTATGAAATCTCATCTCATGCGAGCTATGAAGTCTCCTCACACACGAAGCTTAATTCGAGACCGTAGACCCAGAAAGTTTGACCTTAATGATTCGAACTCAATAGCCATTCGAACTTATCAGCACATCGAAGAAATATTAAACAAACTATTGCGATGGTGGTATGATCAGTAAAGTGTATGTCATGGTTAGTTTCAAAAGTGAGTTAATAAGGCCCGTGTAAAGGAAAAGAGAGGGCCAGATTAAGAGATAGGGAACTAAAGAAGTGAATGATTGGTCTTTAACCACGTGGATGGACTGAAAAAAGAGTCATGTTAATGTGGAATTCTTGCTCATCTTTCAGACCCACTACAAGTGAAGCTAGGCACTGCAATTGGCAAAGCCACATATAAAAATGTTTATTCAGATAAGATTTATGTAGGCTTCATCAAAGTGCATCAGTTTTCCTCTAATTATGCAGAAACTGTAATGTGGAACTCGCACCACTAGCTGCAATTATGAAGACTTAAAAAATATGGTGTTTTTCAAATGAGTAAACCTTCGGTTTGGGTGTGGCGTAAATGAGTTAATTTACACCACCAATAAAACACAGCCACGTTATTAGCACGCACAATCACATCTCAATTAAACTCAAAATCCTCCCCATATGATTCAGACTTGAAGAACAACTCCTCCAATGCCTAAACCCAAGGACCATTTCAAGTTTGAATCGAATGGGGAGGATTTTGAGTTTAATTGAGATGTGATTGTGCGTGCTTGTGTGTATTACTCTTTCAATACAGGATTGACGTGGCAGTGTTTTATTGGTGGCATAAGTTAACTCATTTACGCCACATCAGGACTGAAAGTTTATTATTTTCAATTTATTACATATTGTTCATTTAAAGTTGCAATGTCTATTGGATAGTATAGTACATTGTTATTCATTTTATTGCTATTTTTTTATGATTGAATAGTATCTTGAATAATTGCTACATGTAGTAAACAACGTAAACATATATATATATATATATTCTTTAAAGTCTCAAACTTAATAGCTTTTCCATGCATTGCACGGGTTAGCGGCTAGTTATATGTATAAATTTGCTCCAGACTCCTCTGCTAATTAAATATCACAACTGAGAACCCAACAATAAAATTTCTAAAATGCCTACAACAATCATCAATCATCAATACTAATTAAATCAAGTTATGAACAAAATTTATTTATAAATTCGGCACAAACATTGTTGATGATGTGGTAGGTGGCATAGAAGATGATGATAAATGTGGATGACATTGTTTTTGTTGGAATCTCAAAGTCCACAGAAAACAGCTTTAGTGGCTGTGGACTAGACATCCCGATGTGAGTTAGAATCGGACAGGGGCAGAGATTGGTTAAGTTTGTAGAATTTAAGGATGGTGAGTTAATCTATTCATGGTGAGCATCCACATCAGTGGATGTACAACTTTACAAAATACAAAAAGTAACAAATTTTACACATTTTGCCCAAAAATCTTCCACATCAGTCAAACCAAAGTTTTTTAAATATCCAAAGTTGCTACAATAACCGTGTATATTTAATTACACGGTTACTATTCATTTGCATTTTATATTTTATTATTTTTTCTCTCTCCACAGATCTGATCTCCCCCTCCCTCTCTCTCTCTCTCTTTCTCTCTCTCGTCACTTTCCCTTCACTCTCTTCTCTATTTACCTCATCAGACATGCTCTCTTCTAAACACAAAATCTTCACACATACCCCTCATCAAATACTTCAGCTACAAAAATCTGTCCCTCCAAACACAAAATTCCCACACAATCTCAACATCAAATACTTCACCTACACAAACCCATATTCAAGACCCGCACAATCTAGGTTTTTTCTCTTATTTGGCTTCAACCTTGGTGGACTTTTGTGGGTTTGTTGGAATTGATGTTCAAGCTTGGGGAATTTTGTGGGTTTGTTGGAATTGATGATAGAATGCGTGGATTTTGTTTTGGTATTGATTTGAGCCTCTGCCTTTGACAGGGTTTGGTTGATTGGGAAGGTAAATTAAGGAAGATTGATTAAGGGAACTGGGAAGATAGAGAGAGAGAGAGAGAGAGAGAGAGAGATATATATATATATATATATATGAATTGAGAGAATGATAAAGAAGAAGAAGAAGAAGAAGACGACGAAGACAAAAGGGAAAGTGTTCAAATAAAGAAGGGAGGAGAAGAAAGCAAAAGACGAAAAAAGAAAGAAGAAGAATGAGAAAAAGAAAGGGAAAGTGTTCAGAGAAAATATAGTTGGCGTGTGTGTTAAAGTTAGTAGGCCATGGGTAGGTGTGAAATAATAAAAAAATGTGAGAAAAACATTATTTAAATAAAAGAAGGTGTAGAATAGACAAACTGATGTAGGTGTTTTGTAAAAGTAGGTGTGAAAAATAAAAAAAAAGTACGTTTTTTTTTGCAAAATAGACAAAAATTTTACATCCACTGATACAGATGTTCTTAGCCTCTAGGAACTTCAATTATCTCAACAAACTCTTTTATAACAATAGTCTCAACTAATTTTGTAGTCTTTTTTCAGATTTTATGTATTCAATGCATAGCTTATCATAGGCTTCCTGAATGGTCAACTTCTTGAGTACTTTATAATCAGAAGAATCCTTAGTATTACTAGAATTCTTCACAATCACCTCATCAATTGTGGCAATAAAAGCCATATACTTACAACATTCATCTTCATACTCATTAGAAAGGTCACTCTCAGTATCACTCAACATAGCATCCAACACTTTACCTTTTGATTTCTTGGTCTTTTCTTTTATAAAGTAGTTTAGGCACTCTATCCTCATGACCAAATCCCTACAGTCATGGCACTAGATGAGGGGTTTCTCACTCTTACCCTTTCTAAAGGATTTAGATTTCCTAAGAGCTTTGTTTTTATCCTTTTCCTTTATTGGAGAAGCTTTCTAATCTTCTTAGCTATGAAAGTTAAGTCCTCATCCTCATCCTCATCTTCAAAGTCATCACTCTCTTCTTCTATAGCCTTAAGAGCCATGTTCCAACTCTTGCCACCTTTTCCTATTTTACCTAATCTCATCTCATAGGTTTAAAGATTCCCTACAAGCTTAGTCAAAGGAATTATATTAATGTCCTTTGCTTCTTCAATGATAATGCTCTTAGCATGGAATCTTTTAAGTAGGATTTTCCTAACAATTTTGGTTTCTGCTATAGATACTCCAAGATTAAAGGTAGAGTTCACAATATCCTTGAGTTTAGCATAGAACTCATCAAAGGTCTCATCCTCTTCCATCCTTATTTCTTAAATCTTAACAGTCTTTACTACCTAAGTACCTTCATAGGTGGTCTCGAGTATGGTCCATGCTTCCTTAGCAATTTCAATGGATGATATTTTCATGAACTCCTCATTAGCCACACCAATATAGGGAGCATTCAAAGCCCTACTATTGAAATTTGCCTTTTTGATCTTCTCATCGTCCCAAGTAATAGGCGATTCACTTGGTTTCTTCCAATCAACTTTAATAGCCAACCAAACTTTCTCATCAAGAGCTTGTAAAAAAAGCTTTTATTCGAACCTTCTAGTATGCATAGTTAATACCATCAAACAATGGGGGAATCAAAAGAGATTATCCATGATCCATGAAAACGGGGTCAAGGATCACACTTAGAAAACCAATCCAATCAAAATGAACCTGCTCTGATACCACTTGTTGGAAAATTTAGAATCCGGTTGATAGAATTAACAAGTTTTATAGCCAAGTTGTTTATTAGATCTATGATGAATAATCCTTGGTTAAACAAACAAACATCAATATCATGCACAGTGAAATAGTAAATAAGACAAAATATGATGACCTAGAAAAACCAATGAAACAAACTAGTTTTAAAGTAAAAAACCTGGGGGGAAACCTTCTTAAGAAGCAATCCATTATAGTAAAAAGAAGTTTTAAGATCTAGTACAAACCCTTTGTCCATAAACTCTATAATCTTAGTAGATGAACTTATATCAAAACCTTTCTACTGCTTTAAAACCTCTAAACTCTCCAATATATGAACACTCCACCCACAATTACAATTGGAATCTCCAATTTACTTCAAGAACTTAATTGAAGGTTTCTTCACAGCAACAAATCTGTGGTGGTTGCTATGACTTTAGCTTCTTCACTAATAAAATCTTTAGATCTACTTCGAAACGCTTTGGTATGGTGGAATAGAGAAAACTTGGTTATGTACCCTAGCCGCATAAATAGAGTGTTTCTATCTCATGAAAAATCCTTCTAATATATGGCTTATAATGTCCTTTAAGTACCAATTCAAACAGATCTTAATTTGGGCTTCAAACGAATAAGTTATGGGCTTTTTTGTGTTGTTGATTTTTGCAGGTCTGCGAAGCTCGATGTATCTAGGTAGTATCGAGATAGCTATTGAGGAGGCAGTAGTTTTTAAGCATGTATTGAGCTTCTATCGAGAGGTATCGAGGTATGTTAGGTTCTAAAAGTTTTAAACAATTGACAAATTGTGAGCACAAACTTGTCTAAATATAGATTCCTAAGTCTATAGTATGATTAGACAATGCTCAAGCTACTGTAAGTTAGAATAAAAGAACGAGGAAGCTGCAGGTTAAGGAATTCGAAATATGTAGGTTCAGGAATTCGAAATATGCAGGTTCGATCAATCGAGACGGTGGTTCGATCAATCAAGATGTGTTTTTACAGAATTTAATTAAAGCCCATTAAGTGATTAAGGATTTATATCTAATTCTCCTAGTATTTAAAGGAAACCTTAAGATATGTTTTTTTAAGAGAGAGAAGAGGGCATCTTGTGCCTCCTATTGTAGATCTAGAGCTTCTATACCCAAAGCTCCTTAAAATCATTAACCAACAATATTCTTTGATGATACTTAAGACTTGGTGTTGTAGAAGTTGTTGCCCATCACAAGACATCACAGTTGATTAAAACCTTTGAGTGGAGATCTCAAAGTCACAAGCTGAAGTGGTTATGTGCAATGGATTCATAATAGAGGAGTTTGTGAATTTGGAGCTGCATGTGGTCATGTGAGTAAGTACTATATGAGGTAACATTAGATTTAGGGTTAAGTCTATTTAAAAAACTTTCATTCTATTAGTGAATTGTTTCCTTGTAGATTGTTTAAGTCAAATCCTTCCTAGGTTTTTTGTTTTAAAACTAGACTATTTTACTGGTTTTCCTAGGTCATCATATCGTTGTGTTCTTTACTTTTCCCCTATGCATGATATGATTAATTATTGTTTAACCTAGATCTGCTTAAATGACCTAAGTAACAACTTGGCTATTAAATTAGGTTAAACAAACTGTGTTTTCTAGGGGTCTAAATCTAAAAAGGTACATGCTGAAAATGCTCTTTTCTTGAGCTTTTCTTGAGCAAACTTTGCACCTTCAAATTGGTCTTCAATTACAATTTTAAGATATATCAAAACTCAATAAAAGACATATTATTTGGCATGGTTTGACAATACCAAAACACATGACCCTAAAAAATACAAATTTACATTTGTAAAACATTTTTAATTATTTGATTTTTAAACCTTTTTTTTAATTTTTTTATTTTTTTTTATACAAGATAGAATTTTATTCTAGTCTAATCTAAGTGTATATGTGTGTGAAGCTCCCTCTTGGAGAATTGAACCCCGGCCCTTGCCCCTCACACTCCAGAAGCACTTACGGTTGTTATTTTAAATGAAGAGGGATGTAACTCCTACCATTTATGAATTTCATAGTAATTGTCAAATTTTTAATCTAAACACATGGTCAAATGTTTGTTCAAAAAATATTATCCTCTGTCAATTTAACCTATTCCTTAACACAAACTTAACATTTCAATTTATAGAAATGCAATTAAAGAAAAATTTTTATTTTTTAAATTTAAAAATCGAAACGATCAAAGAATTGGAAAAAGGATCGTTGTTCAATTTTTTGTGGTTTTTAGCAAACAGATTCCAAGTTTAGTTCTTGATTCAATTGGTTGAACCAACCTGTCCAGTCTGATTTTTAAAATAGTGGATAAAACCTTTTGTACTATTTTCAGTGGAGGTTATTATTCCTATACTGAATAGGACTCTTAGGAATGAAAGAATTTAATTATTTAATAATTATTTTAATACTCCTATTTACTTGTCTGGTAAAACATTCCTTTAATAAATGAGATCTCACAAATGAGATTTTTAATTTTTAAAATAGGAAATAAAGGAACGTTAAATCTCAAACTCAGGACTACCTATTGTGATCCCATTTTAAAATTTTATTTATCCCCAAAATTAATAAGATGATGAATTTAAGAATTTAAGAATTATTATAAGAATTAATATTGAAAAGTAAAATAATAATAATAATAAATTAATAAGTAAATTAAATGTCCATTCAAAAATTTTCACAAAGAAGCTAACAATTTTATCATATTTTGAAGATACATCTTTTAGTTCTATCAAATAGCTTTTGTATAAAAAAATTTCCCAGATTCATTTTTTTAACGATTTTTTCCTTAAGATATGACAGTGATGCCTTAAGATAGATCAATAAAAGAAAAACAAAGTTTAGCTAAAAAATTGGTTATAGTCTAAGGTTATAACTTTACTTAATAAAATAAGAGAAATGTTATGTCCACAACATTTTCACAACAAATGCTATGTGGTAGGTTGTTATGTGTTGTTATTGGTAAGGTAGAAAAGTAATTTCAGTGGTAGGTTCAAATTAGAACCAATAACAACTAATCACTTATGATTTGTTGTGAAAATGTTGCGGACGTTGCACATCTCATAAAATAAATGATGATGTGTGAAAATCAGTAGACTGAATGCTCCAAGCTTCAAAGACAGTTGGATGACCTGAAAAGAAAGAAAGAGACTATCAAAGGTGACCGAGGTGAATTGGCCAAGGACTCTCTGATGGTTAAGTCAAATTTCTCTCTAGGACTCAAATATGGTAAGTGGATGAATAGTTGAACACACATTGATTTGGTGAGATTGGGTCCATTTTATAGAGAATTTGAGAGTTTGAAAATAAAGAATATATGCAAAGTCTAGAAATTTATTTATTTTTTGGTGGTAGAATACGTCATTTGCTAGAAATTCTCATATTTCTTTAATCACTTTTTTTTTTCTTTTCCTTTTTTTAATTATCTGGAAAAGCCCTTTTTTTGTCCTTTTGATTATAGAGCTAAAATTGGAAATGTCAACGTTCCAACTTCTAAGGTCCAGCACTCACGTTTTTAATAACGGTAATATATAATGACTGGTTGCTTGCTTCCCACTCTTCGAATGGACCATATACGCCACGCCCTTAACGTGTGGTCTGACTCTCACGTTTTGAGTAAAAATAAATAATAAATAATAAAGTAAAAGTAACAGCCAATTTAGGCTCTACTTATTTTTTTGAAATTAAAATTTTTTTCTGAAAGTGTTATAAATAAATAAAGATAAAAATTAATTGAAATAGTATTGTGAGACTTATAAATAATATTAAAAATACAATGAGACTCATAAATAATGTCAAAAATAAATTAAATAATAAAATAAACTAGTTTAGTAAGGGTCTGTTTAAGGTTTGCTTATTTTACTGAAACTAAAATTTTTTTATTAAAAATACTGTAAATAAAAGTAAAAATTAACTAAAATAGTACGACTTAAAAATCATACCAAAAATGCAATAAAACTCATAATTAATGTAAAAAATAAACTAGTTTTTTTTACGCTCTGTTTGTTTTAGCATTAACGTTTTTTGAAAAATGGTTAATTTTCCAAAGAGCATTTTTTAGAAAACTATTTCATTTTCCAGTGTTTGGTAATGAGCTTAAGAATGTTTTCTGGTGTTTGGTATGCAATTTTTTAAAAATATTTCTTGTATAATTTAAAACATGTATATTATGTAAACTAACTAATGTAATCATTATAAATAAAAAACTAAGAATGAATTTGGTTTTCATACTAAAGTTTTGACAATAGATACAATCAAAATTAATTAGTTGTCAAATTTTCATGATTTCTACCACTCATCTTGCTTATTTATATAGACAGTAATGTACATATACACACACACATACACACATATATCAACCATTTGTTTATATATATATATATATATATATAAATTTGACAGTGGAATATATTTTCAATAACTTTTAATTGTCTACTCTTTTTGTTGGTATACTAACTGTCTACTACGGTCAACCAAAAGTCTTCAATATTACTCTAAATTATATATTTGCATAATGTACTGTATAATATATTATCACTTCATGGTATCTGCCAACAAAAAAAGTATTTGCCAACAACTGCAATTCTCCTAAACAATTATTATTCATTATATAACAATATTATTAGTCCATGGTAAAGATTGTCCCATGTAAAAGCAATTTAGAGCAATGGGGGTGCTATGTTTGAAATTTTCATCTTTTACTTCATTCATTCTTTTTTTTTTTTTTTTTTTTTTGCACTTTATGTATGAAAAAGAAGTAATTTCTGCCTAGAATCCATCAAACCGAAAATTTCTTAGAGAAAAAAAAAATCGAGCTTGAAATTCAAATTAAAGCAAAGAATTGAGATTTTGGTAGAGAAGAATGAAATAATTACCACTGCAAATTTGTTCTCCTTTCCAAGTTGGAGCTATTAACCGATCAGTGAAGGAAAAAAAAAAAAAATCTAATCAGAGAATTGTGTTATAGAGAGGAAGAGAAACATGAAGAAAAGAGAGAAGAGTGACAATTAGAGAGAGAGATTTATGGGAAGAGGAGAGACCAGAGTTAGTGACAGTGAGGGTGTGAGGAGAGAAAAAGCAAAGGGAATAGAGAAAAAGTGAGAAAACTTACCATGAGAGAGAGAAGCCGCCAAAAAATTATGTTTCCCACGGTTATAGATGAAAGTAATATTTATAGAAGATGCAATGCGTGAGAGAGAGATTGTTTTCCAAAAAAAAAATTTTGGAAAATAACTTATAGAAAATAAGTCTTATTTTTATTAGGGTTTTCCGTTGACCAAAGATAGTTTTCCATTGACCAGGTTTTTTTTTGTGCTACCAAATATTAGAAAATGTGGAAAACTATCTTTATAGAAAGTTTTCCAATAAAATAAACAGAGCGTAAATACGAAGTCAAACGTACGTTGAAGTGGTAAAAAATTGAACGTTAAAATTTATTTTATTCAAGGGCGTAGATTAAAAGTGAGTCTGCCACTAGCTATATTGACATGTCCAATCAAATGTGTGACTAAGTTCCGTACCTTAGTGCAGCTTGAATTGCATGGTCGTCAATTGAATGTGCCTTTTTGACATTATCTTTAAACTTTTGGTCCGTCTTGACTGCCTCCAACTGGCAACGGTCAACATATCTCACCTCTAATTGTCAAACCCCACCGTGCAACAACTATGATTCTCTATAAAAACCCTCCATCCATTATATTAGCTATTCCATACATAAGACCAAAGTCATAAACAAACCCATATATACCAAAAGTATTGCTTTATTTGCTAGTGAAAAAAAACCTTTTGAATCATCCAGGTTTTTCATTGTTTTTTTCTCTGATTTTCTTTCAAGGATTTGTAATGTCGGGCTGCAATAGAGAGCCAGTAAAGGTTGTGATCATCAACACCCATTATGTGGAAACTGATGCTATGAGCTTCAAATCTGTTGTGCAAAAGCTGACTGGTAAAGATTCAACGGTAGCAGAAGGGAAAGAGAAAGACAGCAAGATTTTGAAAGAAAGGATGGAGAGGATGGAGGCAAAAACTTGGTCCGGCTCCGGTGGTAATAAGGCGGCTTTGATGAAGAATTTATCGTTCAAGGAGTTTGATAAATTGCTTAGAGAGATGCCACCAATGTATGAGCTATGGGAATGATCAGTTCAAAAGTGTATATTGTGTATGTTTGATATCTTTTATTCTTTTTTTTTTTTTTTGAGAAGATATTTATTCATTGTTTGCTCTATAATACAATTGAAGTTTCTAAACGAATTTATGCTTCTTATGAAAACCTCTTGAGGTTGGGTGTGAATCTACACTAGTGGTCTTTCTAGAATGGATACCTATACTTCAATTCTCTTAAAATGAATGACATTAATAGAACCCCATATATGTCTAAAATAAAAAGAAGTGAATGACCATTGAAATCTTTCTTAGTCTTTTACTCTCATGTGCTACTTACACTTGTATATATGATTTTTGTTGGTATAAATTGTTGGAGTATGTGTGTTTCAAACTTTTAAACTATGCTTATGTCCTACATTGGTTAGAGATGAGTTCTCATGTATGTTTATAAAACATTGCACCACTTAAGTGATAGCTTGAAAAACAATAGACTAAGGGTTAGAGTTGGGCTTGGGTTGGACTTAAGCTTGTTTCTATCTCTCTTGGGCCTCATTTCCTTCTCCCTTTCTTTTCATTTTAGCCAAATTTGGTTCTGCCCGTTGGGCATTAAACAACAGCTCGTTGGGGCATTTATTGTGTTGCCTGTTGGCTTGCACAGTGATCGTTGCAGCCCTAAGCCCTCACATTAGTTGGTTTATAAAACCCTCTCTTCCTCTATTTATTTAGTTCAGTTTTTCTTCAGCTATACAGCCCCTCTTCCCTCTATTTTGCTCTGTTTTTTCTGCTCATCTCCACTGAAAATTTCAGCGTCAATTTTTAGTTTTAAGGAAAGGCAAATTAAGGTTGTTTTTAGTTTTTCTTGCTTGAGTGTGTGATCAACTTGAAGAAATTGTTCTAGTCTAATCTTGGGGGGTTGTTCGACCAAGAGAGATATTCACATCGAGTTCTACTCCGAGTGGCACGAATCAACCTTTAAAGACAACGCATTTTGCGTGGTTCTATAGTTTGTGAGATCTTTCTAACTCTATCTATTTATTTTTGTCATTGCTAATTTTTTAGGGTTTGTATTGTTGAATCAAAACTTGTTTGTTTAGCCATATTTTTCAAGAATTTTAAAGGTTGATATTTGTGTTTTAAAAAATTAAGAAACAAGTTGTTGATTCTCTTAAGGTCATTTCGGAAATTACAAAGATTGAGTCTTTTGATGGAAATAATTTTAAACATTGGAAAGAAAGGGTTTTGCCCATCTTGGAATTTACCGAAATTAACTGGGCTCTTTATGAGCTTAAACCCGAAGAAGATCCTAAAAATATAGCAAAGTGGAAAAAAACAAATCAATTGTGTGTTCATACTATTAAGTATGGTTTATCTAACAAATTGTTTGATAATTATTGTTATTTTACTTGTGCTACAGATTTATGGGATGAATTTAATGGTTGTTATGGGTTTGAGGATGAGGGTACTAAAAAATTTGCTACGGCTAAATTTATGTCTTTTCAAATGGTTGAGGAAAAAAGTGTTTCTAGCCAAATTGAAGATTTTCAAAAATTAATATCCAACCTAGCTAAAGAAGGTGATGTTTTACCCGAGAGGTTTGTGGCTCATGGCCTAGTGTTTAAGTTGCCAAACTCTTGGAAAGAGTATAAACACCGGTATAGCCACCATAGAACCTATTTGAATCTTCAACAAACTATCGTTGATATTCAAATTGAAGAAACAAATAGGATGTCAGAAAAGATTTCTAGAGTTAAGGAATTTACTTCCAAGGCTAATGTTGTAGAAGGAGGACCCTCTAGACCTCCACAACATAATAAGAAATATGATTTCAAGGGAAAAGGAAAATTTCATAATAAAAATGGCCCAAATCCTTAAATCCAAAAGAAAAAGGGTAATTGTTTTATTTGTGGCAAGGTAGGTCATTATGCGGCAACATGTAGGGCGAGGGGTAACTTCAACAACAATAAAAACAACGACAAAGACTCTACATCAAATAAGGCAAATGTGGTGCAAACCGAAGAGATCATTGTGGTCGTGGTGTGTGAGGCACACTTGGTGACAAAAGTGAAGGGATGAGTAGTTGACTCGGCTTGCACAATACATATTGGTGCATTCAAAAAGGAGTTTAGTTCCTACACTCCTATGGCGGAAGGCACCAAATGTGTCTATGTTGGGGACAATAGGTCCGTGCCGGTGAGTGGTAAAGGGAATGTACTCTTGAAGCTAACTTCCGGTAAAACTCTTTCACTCAATAATGTTCTTCATGTACCTCACTTTCAACACAATCTCATTTCGGTACATTTGCTTGGTAAGGCCGGTATTAAAGTTCTATTTGATGGTGACATAGTTACTTTAACTAAGAATGAAGTCTTTGTTGGTAAAGACTATGATGATGAAGGTCTCTTTGTACTTAATGTTGATCAAGTTATTAATGAAAAATGTTCATCTTCTTGTACTTACTTAGTTGATTTCATTGATGTTTGGCATGGTAGACTTGGACATGTTAATCTTGGCTATATAAAGAAAATGAAAGAATGTGGAATTATTAACTCACTAAGTAAAGCTAATATGGACAAATGTGAAATTTGTGCCGAAACTAAAATCACCAAGAAACCTTGTAAATCCATAACAAAAGAAACCGAGCTTCTTGGATTGGTATATAGTGACTTGAGTGATTTAAAACACATTATGACTAGAGATGGTAAAAGATTTTATGTGATCTTTGTTGATGACCACTCTAGATTCACTAAACTTTATTTACTAAGAACCAAAGATGAAGCTTTGGAAATGTTTATAAAGTATAAAAGTGAAGTTGAGAACCAAAAGAATAAAATGATGAAAAGACTTAGAACCGATAGAGGTGGTGAATATGAGTCTAATCCTTTTAAGGAATTTTGTGAACAAAATGGCATAATACATGAGGTAACTCCACCTTATTCACCGGAATCTAATGGAATAGCTGAAATTAAAAATATAACTCTTAAAGAGATGATGAATGCTATGCTTGTTAGTTTTTGGGCTATCTTCCAACATGTGGGGGGAGGCCATTCTTTTGGCTTGCCATATTCAAAATAAGGTACCTCATAAGAAAATTGGTAAAACTCCTTATGAACTTTAGGAAGGGTGTAAGCCTAACTTGGAATACCTCAAAGTGTGGGGGTGCTTGGCTAAGGTCATGCTAATTGAGCCTAAAAGGAGAAAGCTTGGTTCTAGAACATGTGATTATGTGTTTATTGGAATTGCTTGCAATAATTCATGCTATAGATTTCTTGTCATCAAAAGTGATATATTAGAATCATACACTATTATTGAATTCGAAAATGCCATATTCTTTGAGCATGTGTTTCATTTGAAAAATAAGGAAAAGTATAGCATAATTCTATTGAAATTACTAATGACTTTGTTGATGATGTGCAAGAAATAAGAAGGAGCAAGCGAGCTAGGAAGGAAAAGGATTACGGTAACGATTTCCTTGCCTATGTCGTTGAAGATGAACCTGTAAGTTACTATGATGCAATTAAATCTATAGATGCACCTTTTTGGTTGGAATCAATTAATAATGAATTAGAATCTATTATGTCTAATCATACTTGGGAATTAATTGAGCTTCCACCCAAGGTTAAACCTATTAGATGCAAATGGATGTTTAAAAGGAAATTAAAACCGGATGGTACAATTGATAAGTTTAAAGCTTGCTTAGTAGCCAAGGGCTATAAGCAAAAACATAATGTGTATTATTTTGATATTTATTCTCCGGTTACTAGAATTGCATCTATTAGAATTTTATTTGCCATTGCTTCTATTTACAAACTTGTAGTACATCAAATGGATGTTAAAATTGCTTTTCTAAATGGTGATTTAGAATAAGAGATTTATATGGAGCAACCCGAGAGTTATGTAGTTCTTGGACAAGAACATAAAGTTTGTAAGTTGGTTAAATCTTTATATGGTTTAAAACAAGCACCTAAACAATGACATGAAAAATTTGATAATGTTATGCTTACACATGGGTATGTGATCAATGGTGTTGATAAATGCATATATAGCAAGTTTATTAATAATGAAGATGTTATTATATGTTTATATGTTGATGACTTGCTTATATTTGTAACTAGCCTTAATGTTGTGCATGATGCTAAACACTTTCTTGCCTCTAATTTTGAAATGAAAGATTTGGATAAGGTAAATATAATCTTGGGCATGAAGATTCTTAGGGATAATGATTGCATTACACTATCACAATATCACTATGTAGAGAAAATTCTTAAAAAGTTTGAACACTTTGATATGTCACCTATGTCTACTCATTTTGACTCAAAGGTACACTTGTTTAAAAATCATGGTGATAGTGTTTCACAAGATAAATATGCACAAATCATTGGTAGTTTGATGTTTTTGACAAACTGTACTCGCCCTGATATTGCATATGCTGTTGGAAGATTGAGTAGATATACTCATAATCCTAGTATTGAACATTGGGATGCAATATCTAGATTGTTGAGATATTTAAAGGGTACTTTTGATTATAGTTTGTCATATTGTGGTTATCTTGCTATATTAGAAGGATATTGTGATGCTAATTGGATTTCTGATACAGATGAGGTAAAACCCACTAGTGGATATGTGTTCACACTAGCCAGAGGGGCTGTCTCTTAGAAATCATCCAAGCAGACTTGTATGGCAAGATCCACCATGGAATCAGAGTTAATAGCCTTAGAAAAGGTTGGGTCTGAAGCCGAGTAGCTTAGGAGTTTGTTAATTGATATACCATTGTATACTAACTCTATTGCCTCTATTTGCATACATTGTGATTGACAGGCTGCCATAGCACGTGCTAAGAAGAAAATCTATAATGGAAATAGCCGACATATCCGATGGAGGCACAATATTGTGAGGCAGCTCATTGATAATGGTGTAATGTTCTTGGACTTTGTGAGGTCAAAAAGGAATTTGGCTGATCCTTTGACCAAGCCACTAGCAAGAAGGCTGGTGAGTGAGACATCGAGGGGGATAGGACTGATATCCAAATTGTGACACTATGGCCAATGCCCAACCTCTATGATGAGTGATTCCATGCAAGGGTTTAAATGGGTAGAGTCATTTGTGGTCCATATGGGCACTATCAGTTATTATGTATTCCACTATCTCATTGAAGAGATTAGTGATGAGTCCATCCCTATGGTGTGAGACAGTGCTAAGTTGCAGATTGTTGGAGGTTGAGCTCTAGCTCTTGATGGATCCATAGTCCCTACCTGCTGGGATGGGGTGTACTGCACACACTCTTGATAGATGCCACCTATGTGGGAGTGGAAGTTGTGCCACTTCCTATGAGACTTGGGTAGGTCTCTAGACCTCTCATGAAACCCAGTGGCGCATGGCCTGTATAAGGTGTCAACCCGCTTATAGAACAAACTTGGTAAAGAAAGGTATGTGAGTGGTAAGTTTGGTCATCTAATAGCTTGGTTAAAAGAGTCTAACTCAACCATTGTCTAGTAGTTCCTACTTATTTATCCTAAGTATGGTTAAAGCCTTATGGTACCATATTGATGCATGCCTTCTTGAGTTTATTGCCTTTCCTAGTTTAGTGTGTGTAACATGTGGGGGATTGTTGGAGTATGTGTGTTTCAAACTCTTAAACTATGCTTGCGTCCCACATTGGTTAGAGATGAGTTCTTATGTATGTTTATAAAGTATTGCACCACTTAAGTGATAGCTTGAAAGACAATGGGCTAAGGGTTAGAGTTGGGCTTGGGTTGGACTTAAGCTTGTCTCTATATCTCTTGGGCCTCATTTCCTTCTCCCTTTCTTTTCATTTTAGCCAAATTTGGTTCTGCCTGTTGGGCATTAAACAGCAGCCCGTTAGGGCATTTATTGTGCTCCCGTTGCCTTGCACAGTGACCGTTGCAGCCCTAAGCCCTCACATTAGTTGGTTTATAAAACCCTCTCTTCCTCTATTTATTTAGTTCAGTTTTTCTTCAGCTATACAACCCCTCTTCCCTCTATTTTGCTCTATTTTTTCTGCTCATCTTCACTGAAAATTTCAGCATCAATTTTTAGTTTTAAGGAAAGGCAAATTAAGGTTGTTCTTAGTTCTTCTTGCTTGAGTGTGTGATCAACTTGAAGAAATTACTATAGTCTAATCTTGGGGGGTTGTTCGGCCAAGAGAGCCATTCACACCGAGTTCTACTCTGGATGGCACAAATCAACCTTTAAATACAACACATTTTGCATGATTATATAGTTTGTGAGATCTTTCTAACTCTATCTATTTATTTTTGTCATTGCTAATTTTTTAGGGTTTGTATTGTTGAATCAAAACCTATTTGTTTAGACATATTTTCCAACATAAATAACTATTTGGAGTTGTTATAACAGAAAGTTCTATTTGAACTAATCAGAATACAAGTTTATGTTGGCAGGAGTATGGATCCCATCATCATTTTTTTTATCCTATTCTTGAATACAAGTTTATGTTGGCAGGAGTATGGATCCCATAGCCATTTTCTTGAAGGAAAATTATAATAATGTAATGTATTCTAGACTCTATCTAAACTTTAAAGGAATTCAAAATGATCACATCATTAATACCGTATCATGATGGTTGCAAATGGCAATGTTATTAATTCTTAATTAATAGAAGAACAATAAAACTATGAATTAACAATTTAACAATTCATACCAAGTTTCAACTACAACAACACATATACAAAAGACTCTAAATATTAACATACTTCTTTTGCCATTTTCATTATTCAATCAAAACAAAAGTTTTAAAGATAATTCCAATTCAATTAAACCCAATACATAAATACACATAAACGTAAAGAATTCCAAAAATAAAAACAACAATCTCTAAAGGTCTCTGCCTATTACAATTACTATTCTTTTTACTTTTTATTTTTCAAATTGTGTGTTCTTTAGTTCTTTTTCCTTCTATGTTTCATCAAACTTTTTCTAATTAACCAAAATATCTCTCATATATATTAACATTAAACCTGATAAGAAAACTTTACATATCTTCTGTTTTGAAGGCGCTCCAAGAACCAAAATCAATGCAAGAGACCGTACAGCAAAGTGGTGTTGGAAGAATAAGCCAAAAAGAAAAAATTTTAAATATAATATAACAATGAAAAGCCGAGTTGAAATTATAACAAATAATGCCTAAAAAAAAACTATTTATAATATAATATAGTGTTATGGATTCCTAAGCAAATTTGGTTATATATATATATTAGGGCTATCCAGACCCGACCGGAGCCCGACAACCTGGCCAAACCGCCCGACGTCGACCCGATTCCGGCCCGAACCGAAGGTCCAGTCGGTCGGCGGCGGGTTCCCGTTCTCAAAAACCGACACTGGCGGGTCGAGTGGCAAGTTTGTATATCCAAAACCCGAGCAACCCAAACCCGATTGGAGCTACAAAAATATCCGGCCAAATCCTGCAAAAACAAGCCAAATCCGGTGAGATCTCGACTAGATCTAGCGAGATCTCGACCAGATCCGGCTTGATCTGGTGGGATTTAGCCAGATTCGGCCAAATCCTGGCAATTTCTAACCAAAAAAACGCAGATTTCAGAAAAAAAAAATCCAGTTTCTGGCGAGTTTTTTCCAATTTCTGGCGAGATTTTCCAGTTTCCGTCAAAAATTCTAGATTCCGGCGATTCATTTTTTTTTTTCCAGATTTCGATGCCTTTTTAATTCCAGCAACTGACCCAGCCTGACTGACGCTAACCATCACTCGAAACCGAACCGACCGATTTTTCCGGCAGTCGGTTTTGGGTTCCTCCGCCCCTCCACTCGATGCCAGTGGGTCGAGTCCGGGTTGGGTCTAAAACCGACCCGGCCCGACCCGTGGACAGCCCTAATATATATATATATATATATATTGATTAGTATTATTTTTATAAATTAATCTTAATAAAGATAAAAAAAATTGATAACATCATCTCACAATAATATAGTTATTTTTATCACAACATATAGATAACAATTTATAAATACAAACAATACAAAAACTAAATACAATTTATAATTTTCAAAATTTTAATACCAAATCATAACGAAGAGCATGCTAGCATAGTAGGTTCTTTTGACTCTTTTCACATCATTGAGCTTTAAACGTAGAACCAAAAGTGAGAATAATAGTAGAAAAAATTAACATGGAGAATAACGAAGCCAAAAAAATTAAAAAAATTTTGAATTGATTCATGGGAGAGAGAATTATTGGTGTTGGGGGTCTTTTAGGAATTTTTATTTTTGTATTTATTATGCTAGTTAAGAAATAGTTATTCTTCATACCTTTAATATCAGTGTGTTGTGTTGTGTGAATATAAGGAGCAAAACAAAGTATGTAATAGACAACAAAGCTAATCAGACTCGTATTAAGTTTGTTACTGTTAGTGGAAAATATAAAGGAAAAAGCCGATGGCGGCTGCCTCTATGGCTTTTCTTTATGACAACACAATGACTATTTATTTCTTTATTTTATTTTATGTTTTATTTTAGTGTTTTCTTTCATTTACCATGAGTAGTTAAATTTTTAATTAAGGTTGAGGATAAAGCCTTGTCAATAATTATAGGTATTATTTATGAGATTTAATTTTTCCCACAATGATTGTTCTTAAATTATTTAATTGTTCTTGCTTCATATTCCCATAGTGATTGTTCTTAAATTATTTAATTGTTCTTGTTTCATATCAATTGACTAAGATAGGATTCTCAATATGAGTTCAATCATATTTTTCTCATGATTTAGGATTTATCTTTAATTGATTGAATGCTTGATTTATTATTTCTTGATTTTAAAATTGGATATCTTTTGTAATTTGTTTGTACACAGATAGAATTGATAATTTGATTTTATATTTAAGAAGCGAAGAATAGCATGATTTAGATTTAAATACAAATTTTAATGAGAATATCTTCCATGATAACAAGATTGATATCTAGATTATATTGTAGTAGTTTGTGAAAAATTAATGATCATGAATATATGGTTATATAAATTAACATGGTAGATTCCAAATACTTAATTTTAATTAGAGTAAAATTTGAATTTCTTGAAACTTAGAGAATAAATTGAAAGCTCGAAATTGTGTAAAAACACAAGAGCTATTTAGACCCCCAAAATAAAATAATGGCTCGATAAATTTTACTCTAACTTATACTATGTGCGGAATAGAGTAAATGTGAGCGGATAAGCAAACAAGCTATTTTAACACATATTCAAATAATCACAGCAGTAAAATGAAACGTAAAAGAGTAGAGAAGAAGAATGCAAACACAGATTACACGCTGATGTGTTATTGAAGAGGAAACCGAAGAACTCGGTGAAAAACATCTCCGCCACCCTCCAAGTGGTAATCGATCTACTAGAGAATTAGTTGGGATATATGGGTTAGTAAGAGACCCTCCAAGCCTAATCTACTCGCTGTATCTAAGCCTTCCAAGCTCCTACTCTAACAAGGCTTCTTGGAACCGTGTCTTGTCTAGCTCTCTAGATCCCATAATCCACCCGATTGCATCCGCCAAATCCTGGCTTCTTCCAATGCTTCCCAGCAGCACCAAATCCTCACTTGACACTCTGAAAGAGTGTGGTAAGTGTTTGAACTATCAACCTCTCAATGGTATGGAAATAGAGAGGTAGGAGTTGAGGAAATCCATAAGCATATGTGTAGAGATATATGAGTATGATAATCTCTATCTCTCAAAGTTTGAGGCTAGGGTTTTCTCTCAGAAGCACTCCTCAACATTTGTGGGTAATATGGGTATATATAGTATGGGTACAGAAAGTGTGTATCAGATAGCACAGTCTGGCAAAATAGAATGTTTCGTGGGTATCTCGCGAGAAAGCCTTACCCGCGAGATACTCACGAAACACAGCTGTCTCCATCTATACTGACTCTTCGCATTCTAGTCATGTGCAAGGCACATGCTTCACTTCGCGGGATGCTTAGTCGCAAGCTACCCACGAGAACTCTTCTGACTTCAATTACTTGAGTCTTCACACTCTCTCTCTCTAACACACAACTCTTACAATCAAATCCCACAATAAATACAGGGTACAAAAGATTGAATATAATTACAATCAAATTTGGCACGGAATAAAAGCCAACAAAATACATATTTGTAAATCACAACTTTACATAAATTTCCCCAATTTAAACTACTAATAAATAACAATTAATAAGATATATAAAATTTATGTTGCCGTAGTACTTTTAATTTCTTGAAATTTAGGTAATAGAGTTTTTAGGACTTTTCATAAAAGGTTTTAGTTGAAGTAGACTTAAATTTTCTTGAAGTTTAGATAGAGTTTTACCAAAACTATGTTAGGAGTACTGCCATAAAATCCAATTATATGACATTATCTTTTAAATAATAAAAGTTGTTTTATTTTATAAGATTATTTTTTGCATGAATATTTGGACATTATATTGTAGTCAATGAGATGCTTTGTATGTGATTTTGGTATGAGTATGAGATTCGCATACAAAAGATATAAATCTCAAGTTCTTTGTAAACTCATAAACCCATTTCATAGTTAGTGATGAAATTGGGTATTTCAACTTTGAAAACTATAACATATTAATCATAATGATCTGTCTTGGTCATAAAAATGGAGTTTTTTGATTGATATGTTGGTGTATCTTAAGTGTGTAAGGTACACTAAATTGGACCACTATAAGATTTATTATTCTACAAACTATTGTCATTTGGAAAAAATAAATCTCATGATTGCTAGTGGTAGAGACTCTCAATCATGAAAGGATGGTGAACTCAAACATAAATTGTTAGTTTCTTTGATAGTATATATACTACAGTGAGATTTTGCACAGTCAAAATCTTAGTACTTTAGGCAATTGCATATTGGCATATAGTGTCGTGGGAACGCAGATTTTCAAGATGGAATACATAAATATAAGAAGAATTAAAAGATTAAACTAAGGACTCAAAGGCATCAGATGTAGTGATTTACGAAGTGACAATACCTTTTGATTTTGTTTCACTATGGGTGATTTATGGAGGGATTGAATGCTAAAATAATATAGTCTTGGGATGTATATTTTATTAATAATAGCCTAGAGTGCAATTACATTTATATAGTGGAATAAAATATAATTAATGGTAACTTTAACAAGTTGCTACAATTTCATTTGTTTTTAAATTTACTACATCAAGGTATGTGTTTGTCACTTTGTCTAGAAGCTTAGTAATATACTCAAATGTCAAAAAAAAAAAGTGAATGTATTTGCAATAAAACCTATAGTGACAAGCCTATTAAAATTTCCTCCATAGTTGTTGTATGTTGTGTCTTCTGGAAAATAATTTGTTACTACATCATTACCAATTTTGAATTTGACTTTGAGGAATGATATAAATCCCCCATATTGTAATTGTAGTAGGCGATCTTCTTCGATCAAGTTAGTTTGAATATATGACCTTGTAAATGACTTTAATTTATTTCTATAATATATGGAGGTTTCATTAGTTATACGGTATTGTGGAATATTTTGTGGCGCACATAATTACTTTTTTTTTTTGAGAATGAAGACTACAGATATTCAACTGGCATACTTAATGGTTTTACAAATATAATATATTTTTAATTTTTATTGATAACTCCTTGAGTACCAGTAGGTTGACAAGTCTCGAACGATGATGATCTTTGGGCTATATCCTGTAAACAAGAACACTGGATTAGAGGAGACCGGTGAGGACCGGCCAAAAGTCCTCCGATGATGAAGTTAGTGAACTTGGAATTCTCTATAAGGAAGGAGTATTTTCTTAAATAAAAATGTCTGAATACCTTACTCTTCATCGAAGAATCCTTATATAATAGGTGTGGAACGGTTATCTGTTTGATAACCGTTCCTAATGTCAAGGAGTCCGGAGAATTGGGGGTAACTTCCATAACTGCTATGGAAGTTATCTCAGTTGAACGGCTCGTTCCACAGTAGTTGTAGTTTAGTCCATTAAACTCGTCCGTCTTTTATTCAAGACGGACGAGACCTTCTAGGACGGCTTGTCCTTGACCAAATGATGAAAGATGGGAAATATTCCCATGGGATCTCGTCCGACCAAAGACGGACGAGATTAGTTAGGACGTCTGGGACTACCACTTCGTCTGTCTAGTTTGTCCTAGCTTGTCTCTTGTTGGACGGGCCATATGGACAAGTTCAGAAGTTAGGATGTTTTTTGTGACATCATTTATTATTTTCTTTTTATGCATTAACATCATTTTTAAACAGTTGACCAGCTGCTTGTTATACCATAAACATATCTCTCTATGTTATTTTATATCTAATTTATTTTCTAACTTGTGTTTTACATTTTTAATGTGTTATGCTTTCAGATAAAATTTATTTTCTTTATGAAAATTTTCATCTGTCACTTGGTTTAAAGTGTGTTTTGATTTTCGTAATAATAGCTAGCATTCAGGTATAATGTAGTACCTGAAAATATATTGTTATGTATTTGGGTTTTAAAAGATATGTTAGTTAAGGCATTTCGGACCTGAAATTTATCTTACGAAGGAGTTGAACATTATATTATATTATAATAATTTGTCTCTTTTTTTTTTTTTTTTTTTTTTTTTTTTTTTCGAATTGAAATTTCATTAAATCAGCAAACTAAGGGGCGAGAGGGGGGTCAGATACCAATCTATTACAATACAAGCCAGCCGAGTCTGAGCTTAACAGCTCCATAAGATCCACAAGCTGATCACTGTACAAAATGAAATCACTATTCTGAGAGGAACCTATCCAAGCAAGGAAGTCTGCACAAGAGTTGGTCTCACGGTAGCAATGCCCGATCCGGACTTGGGAAATCTGGGAAATCAACTGCCTACAATCATCAGCATAAGGCATGGCAAAGCTGTTAGAGTAAGAAGGATTTGAGAGCAGAACAACAATTACTTTAGCATCAATTTGAATGTCAACAGCATTTAAATTTAAATTTGTTGCAGAGGGTAAGCATCTCTAAGGGCCCAAAGCTCAGCAATGAAGCTAGTGGAGAAGCCAATATTACTAGAGAAACCCGCAACCCAATTCCCTTGGTTGTCTCTGAGAATGTCGCCACCTCCAGCTATGCCTGGATTTCCAAGAGCTTAACCATCTATGTTGAGTTGAATCCAACCTTGTTGGGGCTTTTCCCATCTGACTTGCACCATGGTCTTGTTACCCATGCATGTAGGATCAAGAACACAATATTGGAATTCCAAAGCTCTAAAAACAATATCTCAGTGAATGTCAAAATGAGCAGCACGATCTCAAAAGATTACATTATTTCTATGCTTCTATATACCCCAAATAGCGAAAGGAAAAATAATCTTCCAATGGGGGTTGATGCCGCAACTTGTGGGACTGATCTTTGCAATTTTTCTCCATCCAAAGCTGAAGATCATCCTCGTAAGAATTACTACTGGAATTTATGCCCAATCAATGGCAGATGTTCTTAGAGAAAGGGCAGTCTCTGAGTCTATGTAAAATTGTTTCACACTCATTGTCACACAAAGGCCAGACCTCACTTTCGCTGAGACATCTTTAAACAAGACACACTCCAACTCCAATACTTTGGTGCAAGCATTTCCATATGAAAGTTTTAATCCTAGGCAGCGTTTTTAATTTCCAAACCCAAGTACCAGTGAATTTACCATCACCAACCTTGCAATCAATGGCAATGGCAAAAGCAGACTTAAGGTTGAAGTCCCCTCTGTTATCTACTTTCCAAGTTAATCTGTCATCCCTATTTTTAGAGGATTGACAAATTAGACTAATCCCATCCATCGGGTCCAAGCACATCTCTAACTTTCAATTCCTCTTCTTCAGCCGTGAGAGGTCCTTGAATGAGGGACCTTAAGGAACCATTGGCTACCCAAGAATCATGCCAAAGACTAAGCTCTTTGTTTCTTCCTGGAATCCACCAGATACCTTTCTTGAAAACCTCCACCCCTTTATTTAAAGCCTTCCAAGTTCTAGAGCAAGGAAGCTTGTCTTTGTTCTAGGCATTTAGTCTACGATGAGAGCAATATTTGCTTTTGAGAACATTAGTCCATATAGCAACTTTTTCAAAGTTAAACCTCTAATTGAGTTTTGCTAGGAGTGCTATATTTTTCCCTCTGGCAGATTGTATATGTTAGGACATATGTGATTTGATGTTAGGAACATATGTTATTTTAGAATTGGCTAATCATTTAACAAAACACACTTTACTTGTAATTGGGTAGATCTAGGATGTTTTTAATGCTTCAAGGAATAAGGTTTCAAGTTCAAGTGTTAAAGTCATGCAAGTCTGTCCAAGAAACAATTAGAAAGTGCTAGATTTTAAAACTCAACAGCTAGTATTTATCGAGGTTTAAAAAGCTGCTGAAGCTCGAAACTCAACAGCTAGCTCGATAGATACCCTATTTGTCGAGATTTATAAAATTCTGTTTTTCAGAACTGATTTCACTTCAGTCCTTGAGTATGTGTTTAGGATTTCTTTTCTCACAACCCTAAACATATATAAAGATTATTTTAAGGGCCGTCAAAGATTGCGCAAGTGTGAAGCAAAGTTGTGTTCATATAAATTGTGACCGGAGACAGAATTTACCCTAGTTCATCTTTCTTTTGAAGAAGCTGCTGTGTTTGTACACCTTAGGGTTTTGTGACCAAGGAGTTTCGTGATCTTCTTTGTGTGATGAATAGAAAAACTTTGCAGCCAACATCTTTCTCAAGTTGGTGATTAAGTCGCGTACTGGGATCCGCGCATCTATTAGTTAGTCACGTACTAGGAGCCGTGCATTAAAAGGAGAGATTATCACTACAGAACAAGTCGAATTGGGTATTGGAGTAATGGTTCAACTATAGGTTGGTATAAGGTACTGGGATTCCTTTACTTATAACCGCTTGTTTTGATAATAGTGGATTCTCAGGAGTGGTGACCTTAAAATCACCCGGTGGAATTTTTCCCGTATAGGTTTTCCCCATTCGTAAACAAATCACCACGTCAATTTAATTTATGCTGCACTTTAGTTAATTGGTGATTTTTTTGTGCTACCACACAATTTGCATGTTAATTGAATTAATTAATTAACTTGGCTAAATCAATTGGTTAATTGGGTCAATACATTCTTGGCCTATCAAGTGGTATTAGAGCAGGCACACTCTGATTAAGTGTTAATCTTTGCTGTGTGATCCATTGACCCCTATTGTCATGGCTGCAATCGGCTTGAAGAGATCTTTGTTTTCAAATATATCTTATTTTTCTAATCTCTACTTGTTTGAGTGTATTAGAAAATGCAAGTCTAAAAGTTATTTAAATTCTATTATGATGACTATTGGACAAGGTCTCAACTTAACAAAGAAGAAACTAGATTGTCTCAGAATGAAAAATGTGCAAAGGAGTTCGTCTGAGAAGAGTGATAGTAAAAGGTTTAGTTCATAAAAAGCAGATGAGAGAAAACATCATTCCTAATGATCTGTCATCTATGCACGAAGTGTGCTTCATGATGAAGTCTGCATTTAAGGTTATGGACACGTGTTTGTGGTACCTTGATAGCGGTTGCTCAAGACACATGACTGGAGACCAATCTCTCTTCAAGTTTTTTGAGTCTAAGAAAGGTGGTAATGTCACCTTTGGTGATGGGAGCAAATCACAGATTAAAGGAAATGGAATCATCTCTCTACCTAAACTGCTAGAAATTGCAAATGTTCTATATGTAGAAGGTCTGAGAGTGAACCTGTTAAGCATAACTCAGATATGTGATCAAGACTTCATGGTACTATTCTCAAAGGGAAAATGTCTTGTCATGGATGAGTCTGGAAAGAAACGCATAAGTGGTGTTCGCACTTTAGACAATTGTTATGGCTTGGTTTCTAATGTTGATATTGTGTGCAATAGCATTCATTTACCAAATGAAGATTTATGACACCAAAGGATAAGACATGCTAGTTACAAATATCTTTCAATTGTATTTGAGCATGAATCAGTTTTGGGAATACCAAAGCTCAGTAGAGTGAGCAATATGGTGTGTGGACCATGTCAGCTTAGGAA